>NW_011888933.1:3806267-3816080 GCF_000151845.1 Pteropus vampyrus | reverse complement strand
GCTTAAATAATTCAGTTTGCTTCTCTATGTTAGGTGCCCAACACAATGCCAGGTACACTATACGCTCAGTATTTGGGAGATGTTATTATCATCAGCATCCATGGCCTCGCCATCATCCAGGGTGTTACCTGATTATAAGGAAGTCTAGAAGACATCAATGGCTAGAAGCCATGATACTGCTTGCATTTTCTAGTTTCTGTATCATTTTGAGAGCTAAGAGCTCATCAATACATCTTCAATAATTAAGAAAAGTTTTCTCTTTTAAATTTCCAAAGTTTTCTTCACTTCATAAAGGCAGAATGTTATCAGAAATTTGCTTCTGGGCTCAGAAACCTTCATTTCAGTCTGCAACAGTACTTTTCCGTGATGCACTAAATGTGAATTTCAACCTTTGATATTTGTACCTTTGATATATGTGGCTGTCAGCATCAACAGAAAGTTAAAATTAAGCACAGGACATCTGCCCATAGCAATAATTTACTTAAGGTTTATAGAAACAAAACATATTTAAACAAACTAACATTATTGGATACAATGAAATATTTATATGAATTTGTTGGTTAAAATACTAAAATTTAAAGACAGTGTGGGATCATAAAAGGCCATTTTAGAAATACTCCCAGTCTTTTAGACTGCTAATCATTTGGATTATTCCTTTAGCTTTCTTTTTGGAAGGGGCATATGGGATATTTTAGTTTACATGTTTTAGAAACAGTATATGATAATTTTAAGGCAAATTCAATAGATTAAAGTGTAACAAAAAAAATCGTGAAAATTTAGAAGTTATGCTAATTCTTGTTTTATATACTTTGGTGTAAAATTATTGTAGCCTTTTAATCATATAGTTTTAGACCTTTGGATCTGTCTTACATTGCTTTGAAGAAATAACCCAAATGAATAAAGTATGCAGTTTATCTTAAATTTGCATTTGTTATCATGTCATGTTAAATGTTTTATGGATCATTTGTATTTATGTCTTGATTTTCATAGCGATTTTATGTGTTTAAAGAAGATACCTCTTTTTGCATGAGTATTTAGTAGCAGTTTTAACACATTTTAAATATAAAGTTTATAGATTTTAAATGTGTTTCAAATGGTTAAGAATTGATCTTGTAGCATGCCCAAAATGTGTTTGCCTTTTGATGTTGAATATAGGCAAGACTGTCAAATTATTGAACAGCAAGTGAAAAAGTTGAAGTTTAATTTGTAAATGCAAAAAATAAAACAATGTGAAAAACCAACAGGGGTAAGTGAAGAATGTTGAGTTCTTTTATTATCTCGTGTTATTATAGATCCTATTTTATTTTAGTTCTTGTTTGTTCCCTTCCTGCATTTATCACAATTTTTCCATGTTCACCTGGCTAATCTGAATACTAACCATAACAAATAGATGTTTGGAAGCATTAAAGTGATGGCTTTCAAAGGGGCTATTATCATTTATCATGGAAATGGATTCAGCCCACTGATGGTAATTTAGCTTACAGGTAAAATGAGCATCATATGTTTATAAAATGAATGTTTAACTTTCTTAAAATAATGTTTCCTAAGGATGCAATATTGCATTTAAAAATTTAAAAATATTGCATTTAAAAATCCACAGATTCTATGCTTAACCATCATAGAAAGTTGGTAATTGAGAGATTGTTTCCTAAAAATATTTAATGGACAGAACTTCTTAACCTTTTTGGAAATATTCCATTGTATCCCTCAATTGTGTGTGTTCTCTGCATTATAGATTGGTGATGAGTCTGGGCTCCAGAATTAGACTTTCTGGAGTTGAATCCAGCCCCACTATTTAAGAGTTGCATAATATTGCTTTAGTTTTCTCTTCTGATGCCAATACTGACCTTATATGCCTATGAGAGGATTATGAGATAATGCAGAAATGCTTAGAACCATAGTTCCCATGATACCCAAACTATGAGCCGAGGTACCTAGGGACACTACAGTAAACTCACAGGGACACTGCACAATATTTTAAACTTCTGTGAAACACTACATGGACTTTTAGCCCTGGGTAGTTTAGTTTCAATATTAGCTCATACTCTGTTTTTTTTCGATGATATCATATCTTTGCAAAGATGGGTTTTCCTCAGTTGCTACAATAAAAAGCAAGTGCCATATGAAGATCTTTGTGGAATAGAAAATGAGGATGTGGGTGTCTGGTCCAGAAGTTTTGCAGTGCCCAATAGGCACACACATCCTATTGGTGATTGTGTTTAAGAATTAAATAAAAATGTTTTTGTTCAATTTATGTGTATTATTTTCTCAAATGGCTACTGAGGTTTTTTTAGGACATAAATAAATTTTCTGGACCTAAATACTTAATGAATAGAACTGTTAGGGGTTTCATTTGGCCTAAAGGCACTATGAAAAAAATTACTGGAATTTTAAAGACTCTGTGAATGAAGCAAGCTCGGAAACCTCTGGCTTAGCATTCTCTCATGTGGGCAGTAAGCCCTCAGTAAGAGCTGGCTGGTATTTTTGGTGGTGGTGACAATTAAAAAAGTGAGAAGCTATTTTCTTAAATTTTACTGGAATTCCTCCATTCCTCATTCAAACTCTTTTCTTCTTGTGTAATGACAACTAGAGGGAAGAGAGAGGAAGAGAAAAAGAGAACAGATGGAGGGAAGGAAATGAAATAAGTAAATCCGCTGATGGATTTTGGGACGTCTGACTAAAAGTGTGGAAATGAAAGCAACCTCCAGTGAGAAGTAGTAGATGAGGAGCTGCCTCCTGCAAAAGGACAGGAGTGGTTTATCATGTAGGAACTGTAGGAATTGCTCCAGAGCCAAAAAGAAAAACCTCCTGTGGACACCCCCAATCTCACCTAAATACCAGGAAACATGACGTTGCTGGTGCCGAGGTTGGGAGCAGCTCTGCAGACAGCAAGGAGGTTTGAGGGGTAGAAGGTAAGTCAGGTTAAAGCACCTACAGCAGGATGTGGAGGAACTAGGTGCGCTCCTGGGGAGAGGCCCCAGCTCTCCTGACCCAAGGCTGCCCAGCTGCTCAGGGCTCCAGCCAGCAGCTCAGGAGGTCTGTGCTGGGAGTCTCTGGGCTGGCTTATAATTCTCAGAAACTGTGCCAGGCCCTCATCCAGGGAGAGACCCAAAGCCATGAAAACAGAGGAGGGAGATGCAACAGTGAGAACCCCTCTCCCTCTCTCACTTTTTTCACCTGTTTAGGCCTCCAGGATGGATTGGGGGTGCTGAGGTACTGAGAAAATTGTTCAGCTATTAATTGGCACGCTTACTGTACCTCTTAGAGAATGGCCTGGGGAAACACTTGTCACATCTGGAAAACATTTCCTTGATGGAAATAGAGAACATGGTTAGCTAATTCCTTTTAAATATCCCTATATGAACATATATTCTTTTAGTTCCCTTCTCTCAGCCACTTTTTCTCCAAGTTAAATTATATTCCTTTCTTTTCATTTCATCAGAGGGTCTATTCTATACTTTAATAAACGATGTAATTAATAAAATTTAATTTTAAATTTAGAAAAGTCCCCTCTCTGGAGAAGCCTTGGCCCAGAATGAAGGTGTATTTCATTTTAAGTTTATGAGTAATTTCCAATGTTCCTTTGGTAATAATTGTAATGCTGAAAGTTGTTATGCATTATTTAAATAAAATTTTGAATTAAGGATATTTTAATAGTCATTATTTTGCCATATAATTTTAGTTAATAATGTGTGAAATACAAATATATAATAAAATATATAACACTTTCAGGGTTATATGTGAAAAAATGCCTCTACATTTTAGTTAAATAAATTAAACTCTACTTTCAGCATGGAAAAACCTACAAGTAAACCTTAGATATTTGAGAGAGCTTAACTTTCTCAGAAATCAAATGCCTTCATAGTCTGAAATAGTGATAACAATACTGAATGAGGGCTTCCACAAAATCTTTAGAGATTTTTGGCAAGTTTTTAACTAATTAATACTCAAGATACCCTGTTCAGTAGGTTTTTCTGTGGTTTCATTGTCACTGATGCATATTAATGACATCAGACAAATAAAATGCCCTTCGTAATTGCTTGTCTCAAAGCATTGTAAAAATCAAATATGGAATAATTAAAAATTCATTTGCGGTTTGTGGCTGTGAATTTGACTGCTGGAAAGTTGAGTGGTGGGTCCATAAGTGTTCTCAATAGATTTGCATGGATGATTCCCAGTTCAGTCGCTGTCCTGGTTGTATTTAATAGATGGCTTCAGCGAGAGAAGAGTAGAATGCTTTAAAGTACAATGTGATAACTGTGCACAAAGGTACAAATAGCTGTTAGAAATAACTGTTAAAATAACTTTGAAGGTAAAGACAGTTTATTTTCCAAGGTAAAAAATTAGGGTCAGGTGGAATACACCTAATCATTTTTCACTATTCATGCAAAACACTTTCATACAGATATCAGAATATTTTATGCATTTGTGAAACAGAAAACGTCATTTCACTGACTATGCTACTTTCCTTAAAATATATATAACATACAATGGTTATTTTGAACTTTATAAGTCTTTTTTAGATTCAGTTCCTTATTCCTAATCATATATAGCACTTCTGTTGCATTCAGAGAATAAAGAAATTCTCTGAAGACATATAACATTTTAAAATTTCCTTGGTTAACCCAAAAATGAAGTAATGTAAGAATAGTTTATATGGTAGCATGTTAAATTTAAAATATTGTGGGGATTTATTAAAATTCACATTATTTTTTCATCAGTGCAATTGCATTTCAAGTGATAAATAATCCAGAAGAGTTCATTTGTAAGAAGAATTAAATTAGAAAATATTTTCAGTGTCTGAAGTAGATATTTTTAATAATAAAAATGATTCTTTGTGAGGAAACTGTAATTAGAACTAATTTATTCATTTGTTCGAGATTCTCATAATGAGCAAGTATATTCCATACTCTTAATTATTTGTAGTTTTTTGACCATTTAGATAAATAATCCTTTTTAAACATGGATAGAACTCATGATACGAAATCACTCTTTTTTTTCTGAACTTTGAGTATATGAAACACATTTTATTTCATTTACTTATTTAACAAATACTGGGTGCCAGCAAGGTTTTAGATATTTTTCTAGGTATAGGGGATGTATAGAACAATGAACAAAATTGATAAAAATTCCTATGTTTTTGGTTTTAGTATTTTAGTGAAGGAAGCCCTCTCTAAAGACAAGGAATTAAATAAACATATAACATATCATAGGGTGATAGTGTTTTGGAGAACAATTTAAATAAACATATAACATATCATAGGGTGATAGTGTTTTGGAGAGCCAGAGTAGAATAATTTAAAGTCAGGTTAGTAGGGAAGTTCTCACTAAGAAAGCCATATTTGAAGCTTGGAAGGTAACGAGGGCTTGAGGAGTGGGTAGATCAAATAGAGTCTTGTAAGTCATTCTAAGAACCTTGACTTTCATTCTGCAGTCTGAGAAGCCAGTCAGCAAAGGACTTTTAGCTGAGGAGTGCCATGATCTGACTGCCTCTTGGGCAGTGGAGGTTGTGCAAGGTGGAAGGTAGGAGCCGGTCAGCAAGCCTGAGCAGTGATTCCAAAAGACACAGTGGTAGCTTACATTTGGATATTCTGGATCGATTGACTTATCGGATGTGGAGAGAAAAGCTAAGAATGGCACCAAGATTTTTGTCCTGAGTGATTGGAAGGATGAGTTGATTTACAGAGTAGGGGAGACTGTGAAAATTGCATTTGGTGAATGCTATCGGAAGTCAGAAATTTGGAAGGGATCTGGGCTGAGATGTAAATTTGAAAGTTCTATTTATTTATTATCTGGGGATAGAATACTAACATTTTACAATTTTTGTTTCCAATTTGGATCAGAACGTAATTAACTGACAGTGCGACAATTAGAGATATTTTTCTTTTATTCAGGGAATTTCATTTGTTCAAATAGAAGCTAATTGTTTTAAGTTCTGAAAGGCTATTGTGGATGATTTTTATGATTTGTGGATATTGGATAATGTAAAGGTAATTTTTCTTTACTAGTGAACTCTGGCAATAGTAATATAAAAGTGATTGTCTTTTCATTATTTTAATCCAATTAAATATTAGAATTTGCAGTTTCGAATAGTGAAAGCTTTTTTCATAGTTTAGCTTACAAGAACTTGTATTATTAGTTAAAGCAATTAAAATAAAACTTACAAAATTAAGAAAAACTTGGAGCACCACATGTATAGCCTGGTACATTTTATTAAGATTCAGTACACATTCTGACATCAGGAGAGAGTTTTTGTGGAATCAAGTTAAACCAAGGAAGGATAAACGGTTACTTAAATGAGTTGAAGAAAATGTAAAATATACAACTTCAGATTTCTTCTTTGAGCACATTCTTAATGCAAGATGAAAGCTGTTGGATTTTAAACATTACAAACATACAACTTGTTTTTTAAACATCATAATGCTTGATAGTGTTCTCTCCTACAGGGGAAATCTCTTTGTTAGATTCGCTTTTAAACTTCACATAGAAAATACTCTTTTATTTGCTTTTTGCTGAGGTGTAAAACTTTACAAAGTATGGGAAAATGCTGTAGTTTGTTAAGATTTGACATGTCATTTGTCCTTCCTGAGGGATTCTGTGATTTTTCTGTTTGCCTGGCTTAGTCATTTGTCCTGTGCTGAAGGGCATCTAGCCATTACCCAAATTCTACCCAGGACCAGTTACTTCAGAGTAGCTTCATGGCTCTTGTGACTTTTTTCTTACTCTGTGATCCTTGAGACTCACCATCCTTGGCCCTACTATGCCCTGTCTTTATTTAAAATTAATATTTGTTAATCTACAATTCCCCTCACACTTTCATTCCAAGATTTTATTATGAAAAATGTCAAATATATAGAAAAGTTGAAAGAATTATACAGTAAAGACCCATATACTCAACACCTGGGTTTTACAATTAATATTTTGTTTTATTTGCTTTATCTCTTATTTATTTCTCTAACTATTCTTCAATCCATCTTAGTTTTGATGCAGACATCAGTATACTTCACCCCTGAAACATCAGCATTCATATCATTAACTAGAGTCAGATATTGTTTATTGATCTTTTTTAAAGTAAAATTTACAGTGTATGGTCATGCTACCCTGAGCAAGCCCTATCTTGTCTGATCTCGGAAGCTAAGCAGGATCAGGCCTGGAAAGTACTTGGATGGGGGGTCAGGCCTGAAAATTACTAAGATGGGAGACCACCTAGGAAGACCAGGTGCCATAGGCATAAAAAATAAAAAAATAAGGAATTGTAAGCTGACAAGGCAACCAAGGGTTGCCTCCCCTAAAATAAACAAACAAACAAATAAATAAATAAGTTTAAAAGATAAAATAAAATTTACATAAGATGCAATGGGCAAATCCTATATGTATCATTTGATGAGTTTTGACGTACATCTGTGTGATTCAAACCCCTACTATAAATATATTATATAGAAATATAAAACATTACTATCACCTCAGAAAGTCACGTTTTCCTAGTAAGTCTCTACCCTCAAACCCCTAACAACAACCACTATTTTCATAGTTTTCTATTATCAATTAATTTTACCTGGTTTTAAACACCACATAAATGGAATTATACAGTATGTATTCTTTTGTGTAAGGCTTTTCACTCAGCCTGAGGCTTTTGAGATTTGCCCCTTGTTGTGTATACACTAATGGGCTCCTTTTTAATGGTGAGTAATATTCCATTGTATGAATATTCGACAACTTATTTATCTGGTATCCTGTTATGAGCACCTGGAATATTTCCATTTCGAAGTTATTACTAATGATATCAATGTGACATTCCTCTTTTTTAAATACAGCTCATCTTTCATCTGATAAATAATCCCCTCCCCCACCAAGATAATCTTATTATTATTCAGTCTTGTTTGAGGAGAGCCATATATATGAGAAGAGACTTTCCTTGGAGATTTTAAATGGATGGTTTTAGGGATGTTTTTGTGCCCCCAAATCTCTTCATTTTAGCTGTCTCTTCCAGGCAGTCACTTATTTTCTAAAGATCTTCCATTTAGACAAGCACATTGTATTCGTCCTGCAGATTCTATTACTAGATCTTTTTTATTGCCATAGTCATGTTAATTTGGAGACAATAGAAGACCTTTTCCTTGTTCCGTGTATGAGAGGAGACAGCACTTTTTGGACGTATGTTGTAAGAACAATTAGAGGGTCCTGGGTAATCATGTATGTAGTGCCACCTTCAATTTGGGGCATGGCAAAACAAAGGCTTAAGGTTCATCCAGCCTCATCCTGAGATTGTGAACCATCACAATATGCTGATCTCTGTTAGACTGACAAATAAAAACAGTTTTGCATGTGAGCTTTATATTACCTCTGGCAATCACTTTTTCTAGAGGGAGGCTGTAATACCCATCTGTAAAACACTTGATATCAGAAAACTCTAGTTTGATTTTTTTACTTTTCTTTCTCTGAGTCCTTAAGAAAAAACAAACAAACAAACCATGGAGGCCATTTTGGTGTGTTCTTTTGTCTAAATACCCTTTCTGATTAAACTAGCACAAAGCCCAGTGTACCGTGATGGTCTTATGCCTTGGAGTTTTATAGCTCTAAATTTGAGTCCAGGAAAAGGACTTACATAGAAGGTGATGGAATGTATCCTCTGATAAAAAATTCCTTTCAAAGACCATCATGGCTCATAACAAAGAATTACTGTATTTGATTAAAAATGAGGCTAAGAATCCAATTTTTGCATTTCTCTCTCTTGCTGCTGTTTTCAGTTAATATTGTAGAGCCTTTTTATTTACTCAGCCAGATTGACAAGATTATAAATGAGAGCTGTGTGTGGAAGCCTCTAATTTTTCATAAGTAAATGAATTAATTTATCATTGCCGTTGTGTTTTATTGCTGTCTCCATGCCAGACTGCCCTGCTCCTTTATTCCCCCTTTTGCCTTCTAAACATTGGATCCATGTCATCGTGTTTGACAGGTTTCTGATTCCCCTGTCAGATGCAATTTGGTGCTAATCACATTTCCTTTGCTCAATGTCAATGATACAAGCCATGCATAATATTCCTATATGTCCACTCACTCACTTGCAGCACAGCTGGAATATCTTGGGCATTAATCTGATAGAATGCCACATTGAAATGCAAAAATGATGCTTAAGCACTAAGATAATGTGGTCAGGCAGATGTGCAATAGATAAGTGAAGCTAAACTAGAGATCTTTCCTAAGGTTTGATGAATTTTATTTCATTTCTGACTATCTTTTTATAAACCTGAGACTATGTAATCAGTGCTGGTTCATTAGATCTTCAGCATTTTTAATAGAATTCATTCATTGTCCATGTATGAGGGAGTGAGGATGATTTTTTTTTTTCCATTAAAAAGAGAGTTATAGGTAGTTATTTTTAATGTTGAAGAGTATTCTTGTCTAAGATCATGCACTTTATGGAATGTGTGAAAGTAGCTAACAATCTGGCAAAATCTATTTACAGAATAATATGCCAGTTTCTAGCCTAGAGGAGGTCCCAAACAATAGACCTTCCATTAGATCATCTTAGACAAATGTAAACAGAGCATGATGGGAGGATTTGGGAAGGAGGTGATTGTTGTTTATTTTTTGAAGTTTAATAAGATATGTTGATAATCAGAGAAAGCAATCGAAAAAGGAACAACATGAGCAAAATCAGGAACGTGGAAGAACATTGTTTATTCGGTGAAATGGTGGTCTTAGTTGTGTGTTGTGATGGTAAATAAGACTAGAAAAGCAATTTAGGAGCATATGGGAAAGGTCTTGATTTTGTAGACAAGAGAGAATCTTTTTTTTTTAAGAACAGGTCTG
>NW_011888933.1:3801436-3806217 GCF_000151845.1 Pteropus vampyrus | reverse complement strand
CTGTGTGTGGAAGCCTCTAATTTTTCATAAGTAAATGAATTAATTTATCATTGCCGTTGTGTTTTATTGCTGTCTCCATGCCAGACTGCCCTGCTCCTTTATTCCCCCTTTTGCCTTCTAAACATTGGATCCATGTCATCGTGTTTGACAGGTTTCTGATTCCCCTGTCAGATGCAATTTGGTGCTAATCACATTTCCTTTGCTCAATGTCAATGATACAAGCCATGCATAATATTCCTATATGTCCACTCACTCACTTGCAGCACAGCTGGAATATCTTGGGCATTAATCTGATAGAATGCCACATTGAAATGCAAAAATGATGCTTAAGCACTAAGATAATGTGGTCAGGCAGATGTGCAATAGATAAGTGAAGCTAAACTAGAGATCTTTCCTAAGGTTTGATGAATTTTATTTCATTTCTGACTATCTTTTTATAAACCTGAGACTATGTAATCAGTGCTGGTTCATTAGATCTTCAGCATTTTTAATAGAATTCATTCATTGTCCATGTATGAGGGAGTGAGGATGATTTTTTTTTTTCCATTAAAAAGAGAGTTATAGGTAGTTATTTTTAATGTTGAAGAGTATTCTTGTCTAAGATCATGCACTTTATGGAATGTGTGAAAGTAGCTAACAATCTGGCAAAATCTATTTACAGAATAATATGCCAGTTTCTAGCCTAGAGGAGGTCCCAAACAATAGACCTTCCATTAGATCATCTTAGACAAATGTAAACAGAGCATGATGGGAGGATTTGGGAAGGAGGTGATTGTTGTTTATTTTTTGAAGTTTAATAAGATATGTTGATAATCAGAGAAAGCAATCGAAAAAGGAACAACATGAGCAAAATCAGGAACGTGGAAGAACATTGTTTATTCGGTGAAATGGTGGTCTTAGTTGTGTGTTGTGATGGTAAATAAGACTAGAAAAGCAATTTAGGAGCATATGGGAAAGGTCTTGATTTTGTAGACAAGAGAGAATCTTTTTTTTTTAAGAACAGGTCTGTGTCATGATTAAATTTGGATTTTTAGAAATAAAAATGTGCTGGTAGGATGAAAAGAGGATTAGAGAAGAAACAAAAAGGGGACATTAAATAGGGGATTCTTGCAATAGGCCAGACACGAGATAAGGGCCCAAACTAGGACAGTGACAGTGGAAGTAGAAAATACATGACACACGTTAAAAACATTACTGACTAAAACTCGTAGTTCTACGGTTGGATTGGGTATGATGAGATGGGGTAGGGGGCTGTGGAGAAGGAGGGAAGACAGAACAGAGATACTTCTTGGTCTCAGGAGAAACAGGGTGCTATGGGTTGTGATGCCTTTGAGTGAGAAGACCAATCTACGTATGGCTAGGGTGGGATAATGATTTTAGTTTGGGCTATGCTGAATTCGAGGTTCCTATGGGATATCCATATAGTGATGAGCAGTGGCCAGAAGGTGGAGATATTTGGTGGTCGTTTTTATGTATATAATAAATCATTGAAATCATGGGAGTTGTTGTAGTTACCTTGGGGGATAGCATTCAAACAAAAAGAGAAGCAGCTAAATGATGAAATATTGAGGTTAAGGCTGTATTTAAGGGTAAAATTGTACCAAAGTAAGATGAGAAGAGACTGAGATTAGCAGTTATCTAGAAAAGAGAAGTTTTGAGGAACTGGTGTGTGGTAGGGGATGGTCAACAACTATCAAATACAGTAGAGCACTTAAGCAAGAGGAGAATGAGGAGGTATTCCTTAATTAATAAATGTAAGAGGTCTTTTTCTGTTTGGAGAATATTTACTAAGAATTTATCAGGAGCCAAGGTAGCTTGGGTAGAGCGGTAGATCGAGAAATCACATTTTATTTGGTTGAGGAGTGAATGAATAGTGTGGCATTGAAGACAATTAATGTTGACAGTTCTTTAAAAGAAATTGGTGGTAAAGGGAAAAGGGGAAGAACATTGGGCTTGTAGCCTGAAAGGCACATGAATACATAAAATTATTCTTAAAAATTAGATCATATGTTGTCAGTGGGGGTGATATTGCCCCAAAAGGAATGGAAATTAGTTCTTGGGGGTAAAAATATACTAAATATTACAATGTATTGTGTCCCAGCCAAGTTCAGTGTATTTGACAAAATCTTATTCGTTAGCATTTAATTTTTCTTGTTGGGTTTTCTTGGGTATCATATGAGCATTATTCACTGAGTTCATGGAAGGTACACAAACTGTGTACAAGATCAGGGCTATAATACTGTGGCAAACAGATAGCTGTGATTGGTAGACTCTCAATCTATGGATAAATCTCGAAGTTGTAACTTGAGAGGTGGCCCGTGTCTGCCTGATAGCTGCCATTGTCTACCCTGCGGGTACTGTTTACTTTGTTCCTCAGTGCTTTTCAGTGTGACTTGGGCTTTGAAAATAAATAAAAATAGTTTATATTTTATTAATTTTATAAAAGTTATTCACCCTATTGTTATTTATATCACGTGCTGAAAAAACATACTGATGAATCTGAACAATTATCTAGCAGCCAGTTGAATCAAAATTATTTTCTTATATTAAACAAAACTCAAAAGTTAAGTTCACTAAAATATATAGTTTAACAGTTAATTAAAATTTTCAATTGCTTTGCTTTTACTGGAAATATAACAATTTTGAATTATTTTTTACAAATTTGATTACATCACTATTATGTATTTCTGTAAATTAGTTTCATATGAGATTTGATAATTGTAATTTATGGAACTAAATAAGTTTCATTAAAAGTTGCTCAGCAAATAGAGTTGTAAAGCTAAATTAAATAATAGCATTTAAAAAATTATTTATTCTCAACTGCATTGAATGAAAATTGTAAGCTTTAAATTTTTTTATGTATAAAGTCTAGATATACACATGGTACATAAACATATATAGTATATTAAAATTTCAGATTGGGTGGCAATTAGGAAAACAGTGTCTTAAGACGTCCCTTAGAGAGAAAATCATGAAAAAAAAAAATGTTGAGAAATACTGGGTTAGAAGAATCTTAATATTTCCTCAGTTTTTGTTCTTACTTCAATCGAATAATGCCTTATCTCTGAGATTTACTAAACAATGTGATACCAGTGATACTGACTTTACTAAAATCACCTACTTCTTTTGAGACACAATACTTATAGAGCATATACACTTAATGATAATTTTTATACCCACAGGTAATTTTAATCCACAGAAAATAATAGTCACAATTTTAGATGTTGCTATATCTAAAATTGCAAGTCAAATTTTAATTATCTGAATTGAATTCCAGTGTAACCCAGAATTTTTAAGACATGAAAGCTATGTTATCAATATGTTGTTTGCTTTGATGACGTAGTACTCGGTGGAATGATATTGCAGAAAAAGCTTGTTAAATTCAGAGGGACTCTGTGGAAGCCATAACACAAAGGACTAAAGCCATTGTTAGTGAAGGAAAGCTTTGTGCAATCAGATCCCACGAGTCTTGTCTTGAAACAGTTAAAGGATGGAAAATGTGTGATTTGACTATGCAACCAAAACAGCAATCCTATCAAACATAAGTCCTCAGGGAATCCTCAAAGAGGAGAAAAACTAGCCAGGAACACTTCAGCTTTCACTGGGGGAAGATGCTTCCTTTTTCAAGCTGTTAGAAGTGTTAAGAGAGTAAAATTTTCTCATGCAATTAGTAACGGAACATTTATACACAACACTGGTAGCTGTTGGTAGCTTGTTTTCATCTAAGTCATTGTAAAATTTCAAATTGGCATTCTCAAAATAAGTGGGCATTAATTTCACACATCATCTTTTTCTTTTTAAAATTTTAACATTCAAAAGGAATAGTTAAAAGCATATATATTCACAACAATTCTATTTATTAAAAATCTATCAAGATATCAGTAATGGAATGATTAGTCAATGAGGTTAGTAAAAGACAACTTTCCAGAAACCGAATACCAAGCAAAGTTTTCAATCAAGAGAATAGTGTAGATTGGAATTGAAGGAAGAAGAAATTTTCTTATATGGAAAATATGTAACAGGTAAAGGTACAAGAAAGTTAACAACTGATGCAGATATGGGAACGGTAATCAGTTTTTCCTGAGTAAAAAGGTAGAAAATCTTGGGAAGAAATAAGAATGGCAAAGTGTAGTTACTACATCTATACCTTGGCAGCTACAAATTTTGAGACTGCAGGGGATATTTTATCTCTTCATGACAATAGTAAGTATGAAGGGGAAAAAAATCAATTTTGGTTATTGAGTGCACTGCTTAACTTTGTAGTTGGGACTGAAACAAAACCGGCTCCCTTCACTTTACACATCCCATTTGATGTGTAGTATTCATTTATTTTGAGAGTTAAAACTCCTTTGTTCCAAGCAACAAAAAGCCAACTCTGGCTGCTTCAAACAAGAGAAAATATATTTGAAAAACATGAGAGCGCAAAAAATCAAAGGGAGGCTAAGAATTGAGAATTTACAAATGGATAGGAATCAAGGCAAGATGGAGTTAAAACTGCTTTTTTAGAAGAAATGATCTGTTTGGTCAGGATACAGTTCTGCAACAAGCAAACACGGATCTTTTCTCATCCTGTCATTTCAGTGAGATTTAAAGTTCCAGAATCCTATTGGCTGAGCTTAGGTCTCATTCCCACTTCTACATTGTACTAGGCCAGAGAGAGAGGAAATATCTAGAAACTTTGGCTTTGGCAGTGAATGCCAGGTACCTGAGTTTGTCATCTAAGTAAGACCACACGTAAGGTAAGTTTCCTAGGAAAAAATCAGGGGCCTGTTAGAAATAGG
>NW_011888933.1:3799116-3801386 GCF_000151845.1 Pteropus vampyrus | reverse complement strand
AAGAGAATAGTGTAGATTGGAATTGAAGGAAGAAGAAATTTTCTTATATGGAAAATATGTAACAGGTAAAGGTACAAGAAAGTTAACAACTGATGCAGATATGGGAACGGTAATCAGTTTTTCCTGAGTAAAAAGGTAGAAAATCTTGGGAAGAAATAAGAATGGCAAAGTGTAGTTACTACATCTATACCTTGGCAGCTACAAATTTTGAGACTGCAGGGGATATTTTATCTCTTCATGACAATAGTAAGTATGAAGGGGAAAAAAATCAATTTTGGTTATTGAGTGCACTGCTTAACTTTGTAGTTGGGACTGAAACAAAACTGGCTCCCTTCACTTTACACATCCCATTTGATGTGTAGTATTCATTTATTTTGAGAGTTAAAACTCCTTTGTTCCAAGCAACAAAAAGCCAACTCTGGCTGCTTCAAACAAGAGAAAATATATTTGAAAAACATGAGAGCGCAAAAAATCAAAGGGAGGCTAAGAATTGAGAATTTACAAATGGATAGGAATCAAGGCAAGATGGAGTTAAAACTGCTTTTTTAGAAGAAATGATCTGTTTGGTCAGGATACAGTTCTGCAACAAGCAAACACGGATCTTTTCTCATCCTGTCATTTCAGTGAGATTTAAAGTTCCAGAATCCTATTGGCTGAGCTTAGGTCTCATTCCCACTTCTACATTGTACTAGGCCAGAGAGAGAGGAAATATCTAGAAACTTTGGCTTTGGCAGTGAATGCCAGGTACCTGAGTTTGTCATCTAAGTAAGACCACACGTAAGGTAAGTTTCCTAGGAAAAAATCAGGGGCCTGTTAGAAATAGGGGACGGATGCTGGTTGTCCAAATATTGAGAAGTGTCTACTCCATTATTTTTAGAACTTGAGTGGAAAAATAGAAGCAGTTTGTCCTTGAGTCTTTGACGTATAAAGCAGCTATATATCAGTTATTCGAGATAAACTTTTATTGTATGTATCAAGCAACTTCTTTTTCTCTAAAGTTCCTTGGTGAAATAGTTCTCCAAGGAAAATAGAACACCCTTTACCACTAAGAATAGAACCTGAGTATTACTAATTAATCCCAGTTCCAATTATGCTAATGAAACTGTTAAGGGACCAAACAGCCAGAAGTCCCAATATACTATGTTGTGCTATACTATGCAGTGCTCCAGCAGAATCTCTTAACACCATGTGAGCGCTATCTGTGAAAGCATTTTGTTATTTTTCTCTGAAGCAAACCAGGTCTCCATAGCAGCTCTTAAGTTTCTTTAGTTAATAATCTGTCTCCTTTGGACCATTGAACCCTTGACTTCCAATGCAATATCCCAGAACCCAAAGACAGACCTTAACAACAATTTAATAGTCAATTGTAAAACATACCATTCAAACTAGTTTTCTCATTACATAAAGAATGAAAAATGCAAATACATTTGCCATCCTTTTTATATTAAATATTAGTTTTCTGTATGTTAAAGTTTCTAAATTGTGTTATCTAAACATAAGTAACAAAAATCTCTGTCTCTCATTGGAAGCCAAGCCAACACTGAAATGGTTTCTGTTACTGGAAGGGGAGTAATTAATTCCAGTAGTGCATTGGGATCTTTCTTTGACAAACATTAGTATGATGCAAACATTAGTATGATGCAAAATTATTATTAGTGATTCAAAGAAAGTCCAAAAATGAGAGGAGAAAGAGTTTCAGTTTTCACCAGTATTTTAGCAGAGAATTAATAGGCGAAGAATTTCATAGTATTGGTGATACTGAAAAAATGAGTAATTGCAGAGGATATATCAAGACTAATATAATTGTATGTATATTTGGAGAATTACTACTCTAGCTACTTTGGACTATAATTATAATCTTAAAAATCATATGAATGGTTTGGGTTGATACAGGAATTAATTCTATTAGGAGTTATAAACACAGTAAGATCTTCTAATATGGAGTCTTGGTAGCAAGTCAAGTCTTTTCTGTAACCCATTACTTCTGTT
Source organism: Pteropus vampyrus (assembly GCF_000151845.1). NCBI lineage: Eukaryota > Metazoa > Chordata > Mammalia > Chiroptera > Pteropodidae > Pteropus > Pteropus vampyrus. The sequence goes on along the minus strand of NW_011888933.1, from coordinate 3,799,397 downwards.
CTTTAATAATACCTAGTAATACATTGGAAATTATGTAGCTAAAGCATTAATAGAAATATTTCGATAGATATAGATATGTATGTGTGTATATAAATATACATAAATATATATGTATTTTTTTAAAAAGCATGTTTAGAAATTGGCTGGCTATTGGGTGGTCTAAGATGACCCTGACTAGGACAAATGGGCTCTTCTTCATGGGGTTTTTACCCTCCGGCAGCCTTAGGCCTTGTTCTTTTAGTGGTGGCAAAGTTCGAAAGGAGCATGCAGAACTGCGCAGA
>NW_011888933.1:3768229-3799066 GCF_000151845.1 Pteropus vampyrus | reverse complement strand
AAAGAGTTTCAGTTTTCACCAGTATTTTAGCAGAGAATTAATAGGCGAAGAATTTCATAGTATTGGTGATACTGAAAAAATGAGTAATTGCAGAGGATATATCAAGACTAATATAATTGTATGTATATTTGGAGAATTACTACTCTAGCTACTTTGGACTATAATTATAATCTTAAAAATCATATGAATGGTTTGGGTTGATACAGGAATTAATTCTATTAGGAGTTATAAACACAGTAAGATCTTCTAATATGGAGTCTTGGTAGCAAGTCAAGTCTTTTCTGTAACCCATTACTTCTGTTCTTTAATAATACCTAGTAATACATTGGAAATTATGTAGCTAAAGCATTAATAGAAATATTTCGATAGATATAGATATGTATGTGTGTATATAAATATACATAAATATATATGTATTTTTTTAAAAAGCATGTTTAGAAATTGGCTGGCTATTGGGTGGTCTAAGATGACCCTGACTAGGACAAATGGGCTCTTCTTCATGGGGTTTTTACCCTCCGGCAGCCTTAGGCCTTGTTCTTTTAGTGGTGGCAAAGTTCGAAAGGAGCATGCAGAACTGCGCAGAGTGTCTGATAGGCTAGACTTAGAATAGCACAATATCTATTTTATCAAATTCTATTGGGCAAAATAAGCCACAATGCCGCCCGGATTCAGGGAGTGGGGAAATAGACTCTACCTTTAATGACAGGAGCTTCAAAGTTACATTTCTAAGGGAAATCACCCAAGGAAGGAAATAACTGGGGCCATTTTTAAAAAATCAATTTACCCCAAAGTATATATATGTACCTAAAACTCTGAAAGAGTTTCACAACATGACTTGGCATTTAAGAAAAGTAGGGTTCTAAATCATTTGCAGGGCAATAAAGAAAACATTGCTTTTGGAAAGGAGATTCATCAAAGACATCTTGGTTGATCCCATCATCTAAGTGTCATAGAAGGGAGAGAATGCCAACCCAAACAGGGAGAAAAGAAAACTTTGCTTCACCTTACTGTCGGCGAGCTTTGGGCATATCAATTTATTCTTCTCCTATGTTTCTGTCTTACCTCTTTTCAATAACTTGCCTTTAACTTTTGAATTCTCTCCTGTTTTAAGAATACCAGTGGTCAGAGTGGAATGGCTGAGGTTGTACTTGACCGAGAGACAAACTGGAGCAGGTGAGAGTGGTCATGCAATGTGTCTTAGATGAAAATGTTCCTCCTCGAAACTGGGAATTGACCTGTGTGGTCTCTGTCCTGGCTGCTCTTTTCACATGGAGACTTTTGATTATTGTTTTAATATCTGCAACTCACTAAGACCCACACTCACTAAGACCCTCATCCTCCTGGTCAGTGGAGGTTCTGCCGAGCTGGTTTTCTTAATCAGAATACTTTACTTTTTAGCAACTCTGAACTTAATCAAAAATAGTTTTCTATAAAATTATATGTACTTTTTTTCAATATGCTTCTGAAAATAATTTTCTGTTAATAAAATATCACTGTGTATATCATAGGTAGATGCTTTTTTGGGGGGGGCGGTATCTACAGTAGTAGTAGCAAAAAGGTTATTTTGTTGGATTAGTCAACTAATCTGCTAATGGATACAGTAGCACTTAATTGACATTGAATGCTAAAGATCCCCAGTAAGGTAAGCTTCACACTTGCCAGTGTTAATGATTTGAAGAATGAATCAAGACAGGTCATTTGTTGTTATTTTATATTAAGAAAACATCTTAATATTACTATCTTATAGGACGCTAAATAAAATTTATAAATTGATAATAAAATGAGTTAGAAATGACTGATGAGAAATTTTTTAAATAGTAAAATGAAACATTCTTCCATGCTTAAAATTTTATAGGGAATTTTACTTTCCAGCAAGGTTGAGGTTAGGCACCAGTCTTTGAAGAAGATTAAATAAATGTGAATTGAATAAAAATTATTTCCTTTCGGCTTTGTAGACTATCAGAAGATCAATTAAAAGAGAAGTTTATATAAACAAGTGCTGGTTCTTCCCCAGGACATAGGCGTTTGGGAGAAATCTCTTTTCCCTAGAATGCTGGCAAAACAGAAAATGAAAACAAATGTTGTGCCTCAACTCATAATACATAATTATTTTTTTATTCACTCTTTTGACTATTCCAGACAATTTAATTCTTCTCCAATCCAACTCTATCCCTACTCTCATTACAGTTAGCAGGATGACATTAACTTTTAATTTACTGAAAATATTGAGGCAATCCATGTTTAACTCCCTTAAAATTTCCTTTCCTTCAGCATGAAAATCTTGGTATGTTTTCATTTGATTCTGTTTACTGTGCCCTAGTAACAAATAGTCCTCCTCTTTGCCAAGCCTAACCCTTTAGTTTACGTTTATAATCATAATCCACCATCTTCCCAAATCTCTGGGACTTTTGCTCAATTATATTTTTCCTAAAGTTTTCTAAAGAAATGTAAACAATTACATTTTCCTATAGAGTTTGAAGGACTCTTACATTTTTAATTTTTCTCTGTATGCAGTCTGTTCTCATTATATTAAAAACATGCACAATTTTTCTTCTTTAAAAAACTGTATTTTTTTAAGTACATGTTGTTTTGATTCTTTTCATTTCCTGTCTAAAGTTCTGGAGTATTTTATCAAATTTACTTTATTACCTCCCACTCTGTCCTTAATCCAATAATCCAGGCTTCAGTTTCCCTGGCTGCCCTACTCCCTCACTACTTTAGGGAAACTTCTTTCTTAAAATACTCAGTCAACTGTACAGTGGTCAGATCTTGTGACCTGTCTTTAGGCCATTATAACCCTCAACCCATTTAGCATGTTCTCTTTCTGAAGCTTCATCTTCCAGTTGCTTCTGAGTTCTGAACCATTTAGACAGTTTTGTCTTTATCAGCTGCCTCCAGTTCTCCTTTTTCCTCTCCCAGATCAGTAGCTTGTCTTACTTCCTCTGCTTTCTTTATTACTATAAAACTTGTCCTAAAACCAAGTTTAACATTCATATACACATTTTATCTCCTCAACTAAATTGTAAAGATCTTTAAAGAGACAGATGATATCTTCTATGTTTTTGTCTTCTTGTTTTTCCAAACAAGAAAGCAAGCAAAGTTCTCTAGGCCGATATCATGGTCTTTGAGTAGTGCCATTTATTGGTTGAATGCTGATGGGAGGAATGGCTTAACTTTAATTCAAAACCAAAGCAAAAAAATGTTAGCTCTCTGAGGACATTTATTATATCAAATTAAGAATTGTGTAAAGAGTTAGCATTCTGGAGTTAAACTGCTTTACTTCATATCTTACCTATAACACATTAGTCGTATGATGTTGGTCAAAGTTCTTCACTATTTTAAGTTCAGTTACCTTGTTTGTAAAACAGAGATAATTGTAGCATATACTATTGATGTTAATGTGATTAATCATTCAAAGCTCTTAGCACAGTGCCTGGCATATGGAAAGTTCTTAATACATATTTGTTGTTCAGTAGGTCAATGTTCTTATCAATTAAGAAGTATTCATTTTGAGGTTTGGAGAAGGTACATTTAATTGTAATTTATTTTAAAGTAATATATTACCGTGAGTTTCTCTATAGGTTAAGTTTGAAAAAGTAGGATTTTTCAAACTCACAAAGGTATCAAAAGTCAGAAAGCTTGTAAATATTATTTTTCCTTAGGAAAAAAATAAACTTAAAAAGATTTTTTTCCCCCCTAAGGAAAAACAATATTGGCAAGCTTTCCTGCTTTTGATACCTTTTGAAGACCTTTAGATGCCATGGATCTGATCCAGCTCCCAGACCTATTACTTACTATCTCAGTGACTCTGGTTAATTTATTTAAATCCTTTTTAAGCTATAAGTTTTTTTAAAAATAAAAACAAACTAAGGAAAGAAAAAAGGGAGAAAAAAAGTCCAGTTGCTAAATTTTTAAACAGAAGAGTGAATTTGCACCTCAATTTGCCTGCCATCTCTGAGCATATGAATCTGTCTCAGATACTTAAAATCAGCACTTTATTTTTAAATATTTGATTATGAGCAGTATTTACACAGCTGCAAAAATCTTATGGCATTTGATGTTGAAGAGAGATGCCCTAATAGATATATTCATTATCTCTTTATCTGGATTTGCCAAATTCTAGTCTTGTCTTTGTTTAGGTCAAGAGGTAAGCTATACATATGATATTATCTTATAGATTTTTTAATCACGTAAGTATTCAGTAGATGACAGTGTAATGTTGTATGCTATTTCAGAACAGGGGATATAGAAATTGTTCATTAAAACAGTTTTTATAGCCCTTTAAAATTATAGCTCAAAGTATTTTTCAACTTTGGGCAAAAGATTTTTTTATCATAGTCTAGATTTTAATTTCAGAATGTATAATCCTTTACGCTTGGTTATGTTTCATCTGATTAGTGAGCCTAAAATTTGAATTTGTGTTTTCTTTTCTTCTCTTTTTCCTGATAGAAACAGTTCCACTTAATTTTCCCTTCAAGGAAAAAAAAAAATCAACATTTGCCTTTAATGGTCTCTGTTTAATTTTCATCCTAAAAATTTATTTTGCTTGTGAGCAGCAACTACGATTCCTTTCCAAAGTAGATGAAATGTAATTTTTTCCTTGAAAGTATCATATCCTTTCTGAACATGATAGATATTCAGCATTTATTGAAGTGTATTTACTGATTGTAGAGGAAAGAAAAAAAATTTAAGTGGCAGAGGAGATTGGAAACCAAAAAACTTTTGTCAAGAAAGAATGCATTTTTTTATTAACTTAATAAACATTCTTTAACTAGAGATAAATGTACATGGGAGTTGAATAGTAGTATAATAATTTATGATGAAAAAATACAAGGATCAAGAGAATGAGAAGACAAGGCACAGACAGGAGAAAACATTTTCAAAAGACACATCTGGTAAAGGACTATTGACCAAAATATAAAAAGAATTCTTAAACCTCTACAATAGGAAAATAAGCTGATTAAAGACCTCACCAAAGATACAGAGTTAGCAAATAAACATATAAAAAGATGCTCCACATCATCTGTCATCAGGGAAATGCAAATTAAAACAACAGTGAGATACCACTACACACCGATTAGAATGGCCAAAATCCAGAACACTGATAACTGCAAATGCTGATAAGGATATGGAACAACAAGAATTCTCATTCATTGCTGAAGAGAATGCAAAATGGTACAGCCACTTTAGGAGATAGTTTGGCAGTTTCTGAACAAAATTAAACGTAGTCTTACTATACAATCCAGCAATCACACTCCTTGGTATTTCTTCAAAAGAATTGAAAACTTATATCCACACAAAAACCCACATACAGATGTTTACAGCAGCATTATTCATAACTGCCAAAACTTGGAAGCAACCAATGTCTTTCAGTAGGTGAATGGATAAACTGTGCTACATCTAGACAGTAGAAAATTATTCAGCACTAAAAAGAGCTATCAAGCCATGAAACAAACTGTGGTTAAACCTGTGCTTCTCATTTTTATATTAAGTCAACGATGCAATGATATCCCATCAAAGAGCTTACATTTCCTGTTTGTCAGGCTATTGGTACTGGGTGATGTACCTATTCCTGTGCCTTGCTTGTGTGACTTGTGAAGAACTAATTGTAGAAGATTATGTATTATTAGATAACCCAAAGTCTTAAATCCAATATGGCAAAGTTCATGACTCCCCAGGCTGTCAGAGCCTCTAGGTAACCTCAATCTCAAACCTCTTAGGGCACTCTTAGTGTTAAGAACTGATTGCTCTAAGGTGTCTATAGGGACAGTACTGGAAATAGTTTAAATGAGTAACTCTTTTCATCATTAGAGTTAATAGAATGTGTATGGCTATATGCACATCCTGCATGTCTGCCTGGAGTAAAATTACTTTCCAAACTACAGATAAATGAAACCTACCCAGAAACTCTCAAGGAAGAATAGAATTTTAGCTGATGAAAATTGTGTATGGGTTTAGGGATCTAGAGCCACAATTAATTTACATTTGATTTTAATTGATGACACCCTGATTTATAAGAGGTTCTTTAATTAAGAAATAAAAACACAGGCAGATTGGAATATTGGTAATTGGAAATAAAGGACGTTTAACTAATGAAGTGTCGCTTTATTAAATGGTTTGTTCCTTTTATGGAAAATGCTTTGTAGAACTTATTAACAATTATCTTTTACTTAAAAGCAATACTGATACTTGGAGGATTTAGATTCTTTATTTAAAATATATGCTATGTTAGAAATAATGGTTGTGACCATAAAGCCCCAAATTGCTTTCAATGTTGTACATGGACTAGAAAACCACCATGCTTTATTATAACCTATTAGAGTTCATTTTTTAGTGACTTTTGGTCCAAACCTACATGTAATAAATGGCTCTGCATTATAAGTTTTCCAGTTTAGCCTGTCTTATCTCTTGCCTCTACTCAGCATCTCACTTGGAGTTATTTCTCTCTTTTGTTATGTCTCTAATATCATTGCCTAGAATGATAAGTGTTTGAAAAATGACATAGACTGTAATTTACTATATTACCTTTGCTGTTGAGGATTACTCTCCTTTATAATTACAGCTTAACACAAAAATCTGCTCGATACTTCCTTGTAGTCAGAGTAATAATACCTTGTATTTATGCAGTCTTTTTCTGGTGAGCTCTAAGCACTTTTATCAGCACTCCTGTTATTCATCACAGCATTTCTGTGAGCAAAGCAGATGGTCACAGAAAGGGAGACTGATAACCAGGTTAAATGACTTGCCTAGGGTAAAGTCATCATCGGTGACATTGATGGGAAAGAAGCCAGGTCTCTTGATTCTAGACTAGTTTTCTATCTTCTACATCACTTTGCCTCTAAATTTTTTACTCGACATCTGTTTCCATCATTGTCATGCTGTTAATTACTTAATATCATTTTACTGCAAGATTAGCTAAAGGGAACAGATACACTCTGTTTAAAAATATGTTTAATGCAGTATGAGAGAAACAGTGACACTTTATGGGGAGGACGGGTAGATTAGTTTTATTGGATTTTGGTTGCTTGATAAACATCACTAGTTTGGAGGAAACTAAGAGTTCATGTTTTACCTAAATGGTGCTTTTTGAATGATGCAACTGCCTAGAAGTTACTGGTCTAGTTTTCCTATTTGCATCACCTGAAGCAAACTATGATCAGTTAGTTGATTAGTGAATTATACTCAGTGAAATGTCCACTGAATTAGCAGATGTGACTTTTTATGCTAAGTTATCTAAATGTATAGGAAAGGTTTGGGGATTCAGTTAATATACATTTAAAACTTATTAAAATTGCAACCTATTAGCCGTGCCTTTTTTTTATTATTTTTTTTTTATTAAAATGTTCTGTTTATACATTGTGGTGTGAATATCCGGATATTCCGTATCCCTGTTCCTCTAAATGAAAGATAAGGTTTGGAAGCAAAAATGGGACTTGGGGTGGGTATTTATTAGTTAGTTTATTCAGGGGTACTTAGTGGAAGGGCAAAAAACTTGAAGGGTATATCCATCAAAGTTTTCCCATGATGTTTGGGCCTAATACATATGACTCATTGATTTAATAATAGAAAGAACTGATTTAATTGTTCTGGCCACAGATTTATTGACAATGAAGTGTAATTTAGTGACCAGTAGATCTTATTATTTTTGCCCTTTTGTCTTTGTTTAGAAAGCCTCATTTGTTATATGATGCTTGATTATAATTTGATCATCAGACTTAAGTCAGTTTTATCCCACTCTTATTTTAAAAAGTAGATTTTTGTTTTGTTTTGTTTTTGCCGAGTATAGCATGCGTAACTTAAACTAAAGCTATTTGATGTCCCCAGTAATTTTCCCATGTGTAAAGGGAACCACTTTAATTTTTAAAAATTTTTTTTTAGAAATTAGCTGGCTCCCCAGTCACAGGCCACATCATTTAAACCGTGGCATCTGTCATATCCCGAGACTTAACTTAAATGGAGCTTTTGTTTCTTTCAAGTTACAGCATTGTTGCTGTTTTGATAATTCCATGATTGCAGGTTGTAAAATAATAGCTGATTGTAAACTATTATGAGACTTTAAAAAAAATCATAGAAAGGGCAATTAAACATAAATTTTAGATTATTTAATATTAATTGAGTAAATACTATGTACTAGATTCTGAGAAGGCCCTAGGTGTAGCTTTTATCTTCTAAACAGAAAGTTGAATTTTGCTCAAATTATTATTTGAGGATGATTGTAGATATTGTTGCACCGGTCTTTTCCTCAAGCGCTGCAGGAGCGATGGACGGCATGGATTTTGGCCGTTCAGCCTCAAGTCCAGAGCACAGCTCTCCTGCAGGCCTGTACGGGTCTGCGTGCTCCCAGCGTCCCGCTCTGCGCTTCCTTGGCTAATGTCTTCCTTGGCCACATGCCCTTTGGCTAGGCGTCATCAGTGCAAACAGCTGGTGACTTCTATGATCATCAGTAGCAATAGGATTTGAATAAGATGGATTCTTCAGTTTTCTCTTCATCCGTGGTTTCAAAGCATTACTTATAAATTGCCAAAGGTAAAACTTAATAGATTATCTATTAAAATGGTAAGTTATCATCTTTGTTCCTTCTCATGTGCTTTAAACTATCAGTCTTGGCTTTTTTTTTTTTCCCCTCTCTTTTGTGTTTTAAAATGTTAAATTTACTAAGAACTCACAATATGACAAACACTGCCCATCTTATTTAATCTTAATAACAATTCTCTTGAAAAATCATGTTATTGTCCTAATGTTACAGATGATGAAGCAGAGGTTTAGACATCTTAGAAATGTGCCAAATTGTAAAACCTGGTATGATGTAGAACCAAGATTTGAACTGAAGATTTCCTGACTCCACAGCCCTAACTCATAACTACCGACATAAACTGCTTACTCTTTGCTTTGCTAAGAGTTTAGTGAATACAAATATGTTCAGTGTTAATCATGATTAAATGACGACATGATGAGGCCTTATCAGAGATGTAAACAAATTACAGTACTGAATCTTTAAAACTGTCACGTGGGCATACACACAGTTTGATAGATTAAAGAAAGAAAATGGAGAGTACGGAAACTGATGAAAAAAACACAAGAATTTAGTACTGAGAAAGATAAACTATCATCAAAAATAATATTTTATATGTATTATGCACTAACAAGGTGACAGGCACTATAATAATGTAACATTTTAATTGTGAAAATAGTCAAAGGAGTTAGGTAATATTATCCTCATTTTAGAGACAGGGAAGTGAAGACATTTAGTGTTTAAGTAACTTGTACAAGATCACATGAACTACAGCTCTTTGGTGTCCCCAATAATTTTTCTATGTGTAAAGGGAACCACTGACTTAGGATGATGTCAGTTCCAGGGTAGAGAGAGTGACAATGACTTGCTTGCCAGACTCCTCACTAAATGAAAACTTGAACTTTTGGACTGCTATTTTTTTCTCATTTGATTGCTTCTGCATGCTGACTCTTCCCCACTCTTATAAACAGATCCATTTTCAATACTGTTGTCCTTCCCCATCCCTTCAGCTGGCCTGGGAAGCCTCGATTGGTACATTGCCGAAGCACCGTGGATCTCTTTTCTAGAAAGACTATAAATGTGCATTTACATTTTCTTCTTTTTTAACTAAATGATTATTTAGCCTCGTTTGTGGTTGCTGATGTGTGACTTTTTATCATATGTTGGAATACCCCTGGGCAGCTAGCTTCATAAACTGTATATGCTTTTCAGTGGCCGAGGTGTTTTTACCTAAAACGTATGTGTAATGTTTCTAGACCTTGAATCTTGAAATATATACCATCATTCTGGCTTCCTGACTATGCCTTACTGATCACTGTGTTAGTGTGACTAATGAATTGCTGTGGGACCAATAGATTCTTCCTTCTTAGCTAGTTGTACTTGGGCCTTCCTTCTTAGCTAGGCTGTAATGGTCTCCTCAGCCTAAGCAAATCCTTTAAAAAAAAAATTCCATTTTTTATTTCCATGATACTGATTGTATATAGGCAATTTCATGAATTTTAAATCCTGGGCCCCCAAGTAAATATTAAATAAATCTTAGTTCTCTTTTATAATTACAAAATAGAACAGTTTTGCTTTTAAGAGACTTCTCTTTAGGGAATCTGCCCCATTGCAAAAGGAGCTCGGTTAGAAAATGCAGTGTTGTAGTCAAAATTGGAAGAGTGGAGAAATTCTTGCCTGTGTTCTGGGCATGCCCTCCAGTTTTATAGCTGCTCTTATCATTGCCATCTGCCAGAGAAAGAAGAAAATGATGCCTTATACTTCTTGGAGTCTTTTTGATTTTCTGTCTAGCTGGCTGGGTGGCAATCTAGAGTTTTTAAATAATCTTACTTAAAAAAATTAAACAAATGAGAAAAAAAATCATCATGCTACCCCTTAATCTGACTGTTACTTTTTGATAAAACAATAATGCATCAAATAGCATTCCGCTACATTGAAGGTGAAATCCACAATCCCTCACCCAACCTCCTATGGGCCGTAGGGTCAGGCCTCGGCCTCCCTCTCCATCCACTTTTTGCATCACTTTTCTCCTCACTGCATCCAGCCACACCGGCATTCTCTCTGCTCTTTCTACATGCCAAGGCCATTCTGGTCCTAAGCCTGTGGACTTGCTATTCCTTTTGCCTGAAATTTTCCTTCTAGTACACTCTCACTTTTCCAACCCTCATCTTTTAGCTCTTTTAGACATTGGTTGAAATTCAGCCTTTCTTGACGAATTCCCCAACTCTTCAGTCTTCTTAATCACTCTCATAACTTCTTACATTTTTCCTATACAGCCCTTATATAAGTTTATAATTATATTTTTGTCTTATGCCTCTTTTGTTCACTGGACTACTACTTCTCAACCATGGCTGTGTCTTAACATCACCTAGAGAAATTTTAAAACATGTCATTGCTGAGATGTCGTCCTAGACAAATTGATGCAGAGGTTAGAGCCTGATCATCAGTGTTTTTCAGATATTCTTCAGATGATTCTAATGTACAACCAGAGTTGAGAACCGCTGGGCCAGATCATAAGGAACGGAAAGGCAAAAGTGATGTCTGTTGACCAAGGTGTATACCCACTGACCCTCGTATATAGGGAACTCGTGCATGACCCATAACGTATTAACAAGGCCCCAGCCAAGTTATGTTGTAGCCACCAGCCCCCGAAAGACACGCGGACCACCAGAAATCAGTGAGTTATAGGAAACATGCTCTTTATTCAGCCAGCTGGGTCTGCCAGGGGTACGCAGACCCCAAATTAAGCAGCCCCAAAATGTAGGGGTACAGGGTTTTTAAGCCCTAAATCCCATTCCTCATTCTGTCTTAAACACAAAGGTCTATTTTTCTCCTATTCACTACTTTTCAACCCACAGGTCGGTTGTGCAAGCGGGGGTACAGAAGCAGAAAGCTTATTGTTAGAATGCTATGTTCCCATGGGCAATAGCCTACGTTCCTATGAGCAATAGCCTACGTTCCTGTGGGCAATAGCCTATGTTCCTGTGGGCGATAGCCAAGCAGTAATTTTCCAGCCAGCACAGTTAGTGATAACCATCCCTACCCTATAAACAAAAAATAAAAGATGTTGTCTTTTTTTATACCTTTCGTAAGGGTAATACCAGATTCTTTTTCCGTTAAGTCAAATAAATTTTAAAAAAAAGGGTGACATATTGTTTTCCAAAGGGAGGTGGCATTGTTCTTTAGAGGAGTGTTGAGCTGCAGAATAGATCACTAGAAAACAGGTGGTGATGGTACAATTTAGGACAATGTGTTACAGAAATCTTTTGTTCAATATGTCTATTCTTAAACCAATGAAAGAATAGAGTAACCAAGAGATTACACTATAAATAAATGTCACGTTCTTTTCCGATATTTAAAAATTAAATATTTGTGATATGTACATCATTTCAGAAATTTAAAAATCTATTTTAACAAGATTTTATCATGTTTTTGTCACTTAAGCTGCTGAAGTCCGGCGCTAAGTATACTGCATTTCAGTGGTACATTATCATTTAAAGGACCTTGAATATACATTGTGTAATGTGGTACTTAAATATCTTTAGGGAATGAGAAAAATGTATTATAAAACCAGTATTCTCTATGTCTACAATTTAAGTGAGTTTTATAAACAGGGCCTTTGTAGCTTATTACAAATCATTGATAGAGTATTTATTTCTTCAGGGAAACTTGACCACTGATCAGAAATTTATAATAATCAAAATCTGTTTCCTGTTTATTATCATGTCATTATCTCTCAATGGTCATGCTTTTTCTCAGGTCATTGACTGTTCCCAAATGTACATAAATTACCATTATCCTTATGATTTTCTGGTGTCTCTTGATAAGAGCGTACCTGCTATATTACCTTAGAAACAGATTTTTAAGTTGAAATATTATGCTTTTTCTCCCCAAAATAGGAAACACAAGCATTTCTTTTTACACTGATCCTTTTAGAAAAACATTCATAGTAGGAGAGCTTACCAGACTCTGTGGAGAACTTACTGGATACTGTGGGTGTTTTAAATTCATCTCATAATATTTTTGGAATGTAATGTAGAAAGATTTATGCTTTTGGAGAAGAGTTCAGAAGTGGTTAGTGACTTGTTCATTTTAATTACCAGGCCAGCTGTAGGACAAAGAACACTGGCTCCCGTTTCAGACGTGTTTCATGTTCATTGAAAATATAGTCCCTTCTTCGCTCCTTAAGAAATGTGATAATATCCTAATGGCAGAATTGTGCTCTGAGAGTTAAAGGGTCAAATCAAAAAGTTGTGACAGATCTCTGGGAGGTCCTGGGTTCTCCAGCTTACAGGGTGACAATTAAGTGACTATAGAAGTATGGGTTGTTCCATTATGTCAATTAAGTAACCTAAGAGGGTGTGTGTATGTGTGTGTGTGTGTGAGTGAGTGAGTGCATGTGTGTGAACTCAGTTGTTTCATCTACATGTTTTGTGTCTAGAATTGATTCCATCATTTATATACATGAATATCATTAAAAATAAAGTTGCATTGAGGTCATTCTAAGATATGCAGAAAAAGTAGTATGACTGGAGCTTTGGGAACAATTCACTGACTGTAGATATAAATGGATGGGACAATTACAAGGCTGCGTCTGTTGTTGCAGTGGTTTTAAACACAACCTGGAAGGTGGCCATTAGGTCTGAGGTGCTGAGAACAGCCCGTGGTTATTCCAGTAACAACAGTGCATACTCTTGGAGTACCTGCTCCATTCAAGGCATGGGGCTCACTTTTGCAGGGCTGCTAGGATCAATAGGAGTGTATACTTAGCCTCATGTTGATTATAATTTATTAGAAGCAAAGAGAAAAATATAGTGCAAAGACGAAAGGAAGAGCTATAAAAGATGTGCTGCAAACAAATTAATCATCTCAAGTTAGTTGATTGAGTAGCAGATGTTCAGTGTCATATGTTCTATTCAATTAACATGAGGGAGTCAACAGCTAACATCTTAGTGATAAACTTTGGAGTTTGTTATGTATTTATTTCCATAGGTTTATTCATGACATTTTTGTTTTATATCATAACCTTGAGAACTATATACAATGTTCTGTTTTATAGGCATTAACATTAAAAATCAAGATTCATGAATGAAAATCATACTTCAGTATCATACATTTCAAAGAATGAAAAATATTTGTGAAGCTTTGTTCCATTGCTAGCCTTAGATTAAATTGCTCTATTTTGGAAAGTTCTAACTCGTTAATCTATTAGTATGGTAATTAATGCCCTGAAAACATTTTTAACAACATGGCTATCAGTGACATGAAAAAGTTAATGCACAAATAGCTGGTGAAATTTTGTTTTGTTTTCCCCTCTTAGACTCCCTAGCAGGACAAGATTTATTACTGCGGCACCTTTCCTATGGAAATCAGGTTTTCTAAATGGGTAAATTAAAGCTCATTGTAAATCGCTCAGAGTCATATTGGAGTCCTTTGTGCTGCAGGATTTCCAATGTGGGTCTTTTAACCTTTGCTTCCATTTAAAGGAAATTTTCTCGGAAGATTTATTCTCCCTTCGATGGCATTTTTAGATGCTGTACATGATGAGCAGAGAGTGCAAAGTGTTGAGGAAATAATTTGTGTTTCTTTAAAAATGGAGTTTTATTTGGTTTTTTAGAGCTCTCATTATTACAGCATTTGAGTATGTATATTTTAAAAAATTATATCCTTGTGTGTTCTAAATGCCAAATATAACTACTGGATTTTTTGGTCTAAAAAGAAGTACAGAATTTTAACTTAGCCATCTCTAATGCGTATCTTTAAGTTAGTCTTTTATAAACTTGATTCAAGGAATGGTTAACTGTTTAGATTTTTCGATGTTCATTTAAGGTAACTACATTCAAATATGAGAAACAAAATCTGAGTTGTAGTTATTCAGAAATTACTATTTTGTACAATTGAACTAAGTTGGATTTTTCAACACGTAAATCATTCTTCTCTAGGATATAATAAGCAAAGCAGGATAAGCGTTACAAACCAATTGCTAAAAATGAATAACTGAGACTAAAGGACTTTTTTGTTGCTGGTTGCAGTTAAAATTGACTATCTCTGGAAATGTAACTTTTACTTTCCCTGTTTTTGTAGTAACGCTGCATTAAGATGTCAGGTCAAAATATTTTTTTCATTCTTTCTCTGTTTTGATATTTCATTTGAGAACCAATATTTCAAAAAATGTAGTGATTTAGTACAAATTCCTTAGTTCCAGTCAGATAAATAAACCTTACCAGATTCTGTGAACTGATTTATTGATAGGACTCTGAGGGATCACAAGCCTTTTTGAGAACATTTGAAATATTTCTGAATTCTGAATTTTATTGAAGTTTTTCCCAAGAGAACCAGAGTGGAAGAAAAACCCTCTACTCTTTCCATAGACTCAGACTTCTTAACCAAGCTTTAACTTTCTTTTTGAAAAGATCAATATTAAAAAAAAAAAAATAGGACTAGTGGTAATACAAACATTTTGTTGGTCACCAGTGACTACTAATAAAAGCAATTCTCTGTGTGGCCAATTTCCTATGATCTGTGGTAATGAGATTCAAGACTGGCACAAATATTTGAAATACCTAGAAAACTCTGAACTTTTATACAGTAATTTTTACTTCTTTGCAATCTAAGTGTATACTTCTTTTTTTTTTTTAAATGACAAAATTAGGGAATATTTTGTATAAAATACATCTTTTCTTAAAATTATTCCTGACTTTTTGTTTTTCACAAACATATTTGTTTGGAGATGATCACAGATCCAAGCAGCTTCTCTCCACTTTTCTCAAACCTAAATAACTTATTTTCTAAAAGACCCCCATATGGGAAATGGAATTTCCTGACGTGTGATGAAAAACTGGGGTTTCCTGACTTGCGATGAGAAGCTGGGGTTTTAGCATGCTGACTGCTATAGGAGAGAATCCAAGATCCCACCATGAATGCTTAATTGCATTTCTCCCATGGAATTGTCAGTAGCACTAACGTTAACCTGGGCAGTTGATTTAATGTCCTTTCCCAAAGGAACCCTCTGATCTAATATTGCCCCTAGTGCAGTGGTTGTATATGCCAGGTTTTTAGATCCTAGATTGCTCGTAATGGAGGTAAATTGTTTGTGCCATGAGAAAGCAAGCAGTAAGGTGTCTTAAGTTACCTAGTTTGGAATTTATTTTATTTTATTGGACTCCGTATTAATAGAAGTGTTTGAGGGACCAACTAAGAAGAGCAAAAGAGACTGGTTTTTTTTTGTTGTTGTTTTTTGGTTTTTTTTTTGGCAAGAAGGGAGGAAACCCATCTTGTCCTGTTTGAGAAAATGTGCCCCTCTCTGTTGCCATCCCTACCAGCCTGCCATTGGCAAAACCAAAGTTAACGATAACACTAGAAATTAAATTTTCAGAGGGAAAACACAAAAGCAAATTAAAGGTGAAAAGTGAAATGTTAAAGGAAACTTTAAAAAGAATGCTAGTAATAAGTTAGTAAAAGTGGAAGAGGAGGTTAGGCATTCAATTATATCACCTCAAGGAAACAAAGGGAAGAGCAGTGCAAATGCTTTAGAAACTAGATGGGTGGAAGGGAGGGAGGAAGGAAGGAAAAGTGAGACGAAAGAAGGTAACCTGAATACAACAGAAGGGCGGAAAGAAACAACTGACACACATTCGAAAGGAAGTACGCTAAATAGGCAACAACAGCAAAGCCAACGGAATTTTTAAAAAGTTAGCCTTGTAAGGAAATATAGATAGGAAAAAGGAGAAAGCAGGATGCCTTTTTAAAGTGGTCCCCTGAAACGAGGCAGCTCCAGTGGCTGGGGGCTCCGTGGAGACCTTTAAGGGTAGAGAAAGAGCTGTAAGATGAGACTCTTGGGGGCCTCCTGTCAATGGCTCCTGTCCCCCAGCTCCCTCTAGGATACCTGAGAGGGCAAGGAGATGTGCCCTTCACTAAACAGCAATCCATCAAGCTGCCAGTGCCAGCTTCTCCTCGCTGGCTTTACACAGGCATGAAAGCTGCCACAGCCATCTCCATCCCTTTGTGAGAACCACTTTGAAGGAGGGACTTACATTTAGCTCAGTGTTTTCTGGGCAGGAAGTCAGGGCAGAATGCCTGGCTAACCACTCTGTCGTATGATCAGCTATTTTAAAATTTTATATTTTTATGATCTAACTGCTTAATCCCATGTGGATATTTCTTAATCAGTTATTTTTTTCAAGTAAAAATAAATAATAAGCTTTCTAAATTTAGAAAAGCTTTATTTTAAAAAGGTCTGCTTTTTCATTTGCTAATGGAATGATTTGCTATAATTGTATCAGACATCACCTATTTAAAACTATCTACCTGTTATTACAACTTCCTCTCCCCCACACACACCCTCCATGTGGAATAACTCTTCAGGTGTGTTCATCAGATGGAGTCTAAGTCCCAAGATCTGTAGTCGGCAAGCTGGAGCCCTATGAGAACCAATGTGCGGTTTCCCTGTGAGTTCAAAGGCCTGCGAACCAGGAACTAATGGTATAAATTCCAATCCAAAAGCTGGTAATCGCAAGACCCAAAGAGAGCCAGTGCTTCAGTCTAGGTCTGAAAGCTGGGAAAGACCAATGTCCCAGCTCAAATAGGCAGAAGGCAAGAAAGAGAGAATTCTTTCTTATGCAAACTTTTTATTCTCTTCAGGCCTTCAGTGGATTGGATGAGGCCTACTCACATTGGCAAGGCAATCTGCTTTTTGGATTACTAATTTCAATGTTAATCTCATCCCAAAACACTCTCACAGATATACCCCAAAATAATGTTTAACCAAATATCTGGGCACCCAATGACCCAGTCAAGTTGACACATAAAATTAACCGTCAGAGAGGCAGTGTTCTGCATATGTATTTTGGCAATGAAGCCAAAGAGGTGACTTAAAGAAGGAATTCTGTCTATAAGAGCATCACTTACTTCGCATATGATAATGAAATAACAGTCTTTGCAAGAAGTTTGAAGTCTAGTCTCATTTGATAATTGCATTTTAATCATGGAAGAAGTATAGAGTGGAAAGAACCTACCTATATGTTCTAGTCAGAGTTTTAGGAGCTAGGCAAATTAGAGATTTTAGGAGCTAGGCAAATTAGTAAATAAGTGAAGTATGTTCGTATATGCGTAGCCAGAATGATGGGAACTGTGGTGCATAGGAGAACTCAGGACCTAACTTAAAGGTATGCAAATATTAAATTTTAAGCCGTTACTTAAAATTAGCCTTCGGCTAAATGATTTCTCTTGTTTAGCTATTAACTAGCTACAGGACTTTTGAAATTCATTTAATTTTTCTTGAAGTAGGTTATTTTATTAGAACAGATGACTAATCTATACTCTCAAGATGCTTTCCATGCGTTTTACCTGCCAGTTAAGTTTGAGAGCTCATGAAATAACACCTTTGCTGATTTAAAGATGCCTAACGCAAATTCTAAAGAAAAGTGGCATGTCATCCTCTGAAGCAACGTAATCTTCCAATGACATTCTAGCGAATAGACCTATTGTGTTGAGAAATTTCAACAGCAGAAATATCCTAGTCACTTTTTTGTACCGAAAACCACAGTGTACACTAATGTCCCTTATAATGTAACATGACTAAATCTCTTGATAATTGGGTAGCAAATCTCTATAGGCATTACCAAGTCCATATCTTACTATATGTGTGCATGCTTTCTAAAGCTTGAGGAATGCTTCCTGTTGTAAAGTAGGATAAGTTTCAATACATATGTGGTGGTGTGTGCTGATTTTTCTTGTTCAAAGTCTTTTCAGATAGTCCTGAAGCCTTCAAACTATAATTTAAAGCAAGACAGCCTCTGTGGATTTATGGAGTCATTTTCCCTTTGGCTAAAGCCCTCTATGGTCACAGACCACTAGATTTAAAAAGGCAGCTGAACTCGTCCAAAGACTAACATAAATTTTCAGAGGTAGGGAAAATGGTGCCGGCTTATTAAATTAGTGAGGATATAGTATTTGGCAGCTACAAATAAATGATGTTTTTCCCCAAGTTAGAAACAAGACTGTTAGAGATGTGTAATATTTGACTCACATTTGTCAAGTTTAGCTGCATTAGCTGAATAATTTGCATGTTACATCGAGCGCTTACTTTAAACTTCCTTTTGGATTTGACTAGATAAATGAGTTCACCTTTGCCAAAAGCTTCCAGTTATGAACACACTTAAAGCAATTTTTCCCCAGCAAATAGAGACTGAACATAAGCATTAAAAAGAAGAAAAAAAAAGGATCACATTGTCTCCTCAGACTCCTCTCCAGTATTCTAGTATTTATGTTATGGGGTTTTCTAAGAGCAATATCAGGCATTCTGCATTGGTTGCCTGCATCCACTTTTTATTTGTCTTCTTGTTTCATAGAAATTATTAATATTAGTCCAATAAAAATAGGGCTTTTTCTTTTGGTGATTCATTACTGGAAACCATTTCACTAACTTCAAGGGCTTGTGGAAGAAACATGTTTATCCTTGACAGATTTTGGTACTTTTCCATGTCTCAAAGGAACTTTTCCAAATCTTTTTTTTCTACAAAAACAAAATAAGTTATAGGGATGGAGACTTTCTAATATAAGTTGATTAACTGGACAGCTTTCTAAAGTACTTTCTGAGAAAATGCTGTACAGCATTTCCAGGCATGAAACTTGTATGAGAGGATACTACCAAATGTTTAAAATGGCACTGCCAGCATCTTCACTCTCATTTAATCCAAAGATGCTATTGTGAAATACACGTTTTTGGAAATAGATTATATTTGGAGCTATGTTTTATTAACAAACTACGTTATATTTCTATGGAAATGGGAATCATTTCTCCCAATTCTAATATCAATACCCCATGAGTAGAAACTAGGTACAGAGTGGGAAATGAATATTATGCTCTAATTAGAGTCTTTCTCTCTCCCTATCAGCATCTTTTTTTTTCTTCAAATGTTCATTTGATACCTATCACTTGATATGGTTGTATACCTACCAATAACACTATGCATCTTTTTATTTAATAAATATATACACATTCCAGGGAAGCAAATGTCAACCTTTTGTGGATTTTAATCTATGTTTTATAAATCAAATCTGTCTTATTTAAATATTCAGTCAAATTTGCTCTGGACTAGGAGTTACTTGGTCTCTTTAAATTGACTTTGCATATTTATAATTAGATAGCAGTAGAGTAAATTCTTACATTAAATAAACATTTAATAAATTCTTACATTAAATAAACATTTAAGCTCTGTCTAGATACCAGATATTATCCAGGATACAAATCGAGCTTGGTCTTCAAGAATGAATGGGACTTTCGATCAATACTAAAAATAATGATAATGATAATTATTATAATGAAAGCTAGGAGCTAGCATTAAAGGAACACTTTTTTGTCTGTGTGCGTGTGGCTAGGCACTCTGCTAAGTCATATCTTATGTAATACAACAATTGAGAGGTAAGCCCGGAGTAATGAGGAGATGCTCAAGTTTGATTCTAGCTATATTGCTTTACAGGCCATGTAATCCATCTAACCTCTCAGTGCCCCCAATTTTGGAGACATTAATGGTACCTACTTCCTAGAGGTGATATGAGGTATACACACTCTGATACTACGTGGTTCGAACATGGTAATTACTCAGTAAATGTTAGCTACTATCTTCCTTATTGTGTAGATGAAGAAAACGATTGAGGCTCAGAAAAGCTAAGTAACTTCTCTAAATTTGGAAAGTAGTTTGAGCCAGGATTTGGTTTCAGACAATCCGGTTCTAGAGACTGGGTTGCAACTACTAGGGGTTCTAGGAAAGGAAAGAGTAACAGCAGATAAAAAAGCTTTGTGGTGTGTACATGTGTGACAGTGAAGAGCATAAATGAGTGAATATAGGGGCATGAGGCTGAATTTGGTTTTAGACCACTTGTGGAAGGCCTTAGAAAGAAATAGATGTTATCCTGGAAGCAACCTGGAATCAATGGAAAATAACCTATTCTGCAATTCTTTGAATTTAAATGAAAAAAAAACCATCCTGGCATTTTCCTTTGATTTAAGCTGTCTTCTAAGACAGTGATACATTTTCAATGAATAAATAGAAGCTAGAAATTCAAAAGGGAGACTCCTTGAAGATTGGGAAGTTTACAGAAGGGTCTCACTAGGCATTATGTGCTTGAGCCTTTTTAAAAATCATAACCCAAGGTCCAATCATTGTAGTTCCATAAACTCTGCCTTCTCAATGCTCTGCATTGATTTGACTCAAGGATTCTGACTCTAATTAGCGAAGTTCGCCAGGACTATAAGCAGATGCATAACACCTGCCAAGGAGACTAAATATTGCATATCTACTAGCTGCACATCTTCTTTTTGTGGAGAGATTGATGAAGTCAAATTGCAATCAGAGATTACATGGGGAACATGAAACTTGAATAAGTTTAGGAAGTCACGTGCCTCAAGCATAGCCACTTCATGGGCACATTACTCAGGGTCCCTTGCTCACCAGGGCACAACACTTGCTTTAATGTTCTGCTAATTATCATCTCGAAATTCTTAAAATTTTGAACAAGGAATCCACATTTGCATTTTTCACTGGGTCCAGAAGTTATGTACTTGGTCCTAGATTTATGAATTTAATAATACCACAGTATAATCCCATGTGTCTCCCATTTTACAGTAAGAATATTCCTGTTAGGTTGCAGATATGTTCCTTTTATCCAGTGGATTCCTTTAACTGGGTAATGTTTAAAATGGCACTGCCAGCATGTTCACCTCAGACATCATCTTCCTGGCTTCTGTTCCTATCTCTTTTACATATATCACTTTTTTTGCCTGTTTTTATAGTAAATTATTGTCCTTGGTGTATATATTTAAATTGACTTTGTGTATTTATAAACAGACCATTACATACTTATTTAATAGATTGGCTTTGAGAGAATTCATGTATCCTGATTCTTTAAAAAGTATCCCATATGGAGCACAGCACAGGGAATGTAGTTAGCATTAATGTAATGGCTAGGTGGAGAGCCAGAGGAGAGAAAGAACAATTAGGGAATCACTTTACAAACTATATAAATGTCTAACCAATGTACTGCATACTTGAAACTAATAATAAAATAAAAATTTTTTAAAAGTACCCCGTATGTTTTTTATGTGTTGTAGATAAAATTAATGTTATTAAGTTTAAAATTTATATGAAATTGAAATTAAGTGACAGAGCAGATTAGATGATGGAATTTAATCAAAAACTTTTGAGAGAGAGAGAGAGAATTGTGGCTAGAAACCCAGGAGTCTTCAGGTCAGTAGGTTGGCTGACCTGCGAGAGCGATGCCATTAAATAAACAGTGAAAAGAACAATTGGGTGAGAGTAAAGGACACACATACTTTTCTTACCCATCATTGTCAATAGTCAGGTCTTTTCTAGAGTATTTAATCTTTGGCAGTATGAGGGACAGGGAGACAGTTTATAGGAAAGCAACAAACATGATTGATGACTGGATAGTAGGGGTTATAGAAGAAACTTTAAAAGATAACATAAAAAGTTTCTGTTGTCTGAAAGACCAAAAAAAAATAAGTAAAGGAATCTTAGAGTCTTTAAGCACGTGAAAAGATTTCTTTTTAACAAATTTTGTGAATGTATTTTTTCCATTTTAATAACAAATCGATTATGTGGAATTTCAATCTAAAGAATTTGCAGAAAATAATGACAGACACATGGATTACAAAATATTAGAATTTAGGATTTTAATTGATTTGTTTATTGAAATAGCTTTTATTATCTGTATTTGTTTAGAATGTGAATGTATGATTTAAAAACCAAAGGCCCATCAATCAAAGCATTTCCCACCTGCTTTTTCTTAAGGGGCTATCTATGTAGTAAACTTAATGAAACCAACCTTGTTTTACTACTTGCCCATCATAAAGTATTACTGGTTCCAGGTGAGTAAGTATTTATAAAGGAGCTTTGAAGATTTAATAGAGGGTTTTAAGTGAGTGGAATACCATGTAATGAAAATTTTACATCATAAACCAAATTGAAAGGTAAACTGGCAAAAAGTAAATTTGCAAAAATAAAGAAAAACTTAATATACTTAAAAAGAGCTTATATGCATTAATAAGAAACACTAAAAGCAAAATGGAAAAGAAGGGCAAAGAGTATGAACAGACAACCCACTGAAGAAATTAAAAATGGCTATAAAACTATGTTCATATCACTAGTAATCAAATAATTGACCTTTAAACAGGAAGATATAATTTTGTTTGCAAAATTAGCAGTAATTGAAAAAATTATACAATTGTGCAAAGATAACCTCTACTTTCATGTGTCCAGAATGGCGGAATGACACATTGTTTATGATATGGGTAATTGTTCTGAAATATTATTCAGTCGTGAATTTTCTTCATTTTTTTGTATTAAAATCAGAGAAAATCCTAAGTGAAAATATCAGAAATCAAAATTGTATGTCATGCAGTATGGATCAAGTAATTTTAAGACATACGTAAAAAAAGACTGGAAGAAAAGCATCAACATTGCAAGATGTTTTCTGGGACTTTAGGTGATCTTGTATGTCTTCTTCACTACTGTGTATTTTCAGAAATTACTGTGATGACATCGTTTTGAAGTTTTGTTCTTTGCCTTCCCGCTTCCACCATGTAAACATGTACCACATAACATGCTGGAGGGAACTGGGGGATTTTGTGATCGCCACGTCTCCTTGCCTCCATATGGTTTTTATTTATTTATTTATTTATTTATTTATTTATTTATTTATTTATTTATTTATTTATTTGCCTAGACAACACAAAGGCCTAAAGCAACAAAGTTCAGAAGCAGCCCTTGGGTTTGGGAGTGTTAGTATGAAGACTGGCTTTCAAAACTCAGTATTGCCGATGGTCATAGCAACCTGAATTTGGGGGATCCAGTCCTAATTTTCAAACTTGTATTTTATTTTGTTGCCACTGAGTATACTCAGTGTCTTTGAATTTTTTATTTAGAAATAAGTCATAGTTTTTTGTCCCTACAGAATGTATTTTAGAAACTTCAGGAAGATCTTCACTGAACTTAGAAATTATAACTGACTCAGAAGATTCTCTTTCTACAATTAGAGACAAGATCTAAAATGCAGCTGGAAGAGGTAACATACCTCCTGTGACTGTGAGCAAGGAACAAGGACCCCAGGCATCTTGTCTTCAGGCCCCAATTAGCAAGACATCATTCTTCATGAGTTTAATACACCCGCAATCATAATTACAAATCTTGACATTTAGATGCTCCCAAAGTCAACACCCATCTCAGCAGGGTTAGCCACATTATCACTAGTTAGGGAGATGTAGAGCAATTAGAAGCTAAAGGAAAAGGTTAGCTCTACCACTCAGATGGAAGGAGCTCAGTAACTAAACCCACCTGCAATTGCAGTGTTAATTTTTTTTTAAATATCAGCTTCAAAGCCTGTCACCCATGACAAGGAAGATCTGGGTCTAAATGGAATGTTTAAGAGAAGTGCTTCCTCGTCCCTCAGTCAGGCTGTACACTGACCTTTCCGTGGTCTCTACCAGTTGCTCAGCTGTCATGAAATGCTGGACCTGTCACGAGGTCAGTCTGCTCGTGCTCAGGCCAATTTGCTAAATGTGTCCGTGCTAAAGAGAATGCTCCCTAACCAGTATGATGAAATGTACTACCAATTAATCACCAGCTAATTTCCAGGGAGTTGTGGCCTTTCTAATATTCGTAGTCCACTCACCGCTTTACCTGTCCATGGAGGATCTCAGACCTGGAATATGAGGTCACCTCAGGGACACATGAAGCTGCTGAAACTTGTGTTTCAGGCTACCAGAGTGACAGGCTAGGGGATGTCTGTCTCAGGCCAGCAGTGACCTATTTTGGTTAGAAAGTTCTGTGCGGTTTGTAACCCCTAAAGATGTTGCATACAGCTCAAGTGCATGCAAAAGACATTTTCTTTTAGAAAATTTTAATGATATGTTGAGATCTCATTGTTTTTTTCTATCAACCTATCAATTCTTTATCTGTCTTTAGAAGGTGGTGGCTTTGTCATTATTCTCTGCAGAGGTTTATTATCTGAGAGGTGTTGTCTTAAAAGCAGAAAGGTTTCTTTTTTTTCTTTTACAAAATAGACTGCTCTATTTGTAGCCAAGTCTCATAAATTAAAATACTTGTCAAAATAAATGAATAGTATGTTTGTTATATTCATGACTTAAAATCACATTTGATTGCTTACTCATTAATCCACAAAATTAAGCAATCCACCCTGGATTGCAGTCATTAGTACAAATAAGCAGGGTTCTTCTGACAGTCAGAAGTAATGGAGAACACTGTACAGAGGTGTTTGTTTCAAAACTAGGTATGTTAATGTGCACATTCGTTTTACAATTTCAAAAGGTTTCCTCTGGAAGGAAGTCAGATACATTAATGTAGTCCACCAGGAAACAAGGTTGAGATCATAATATACTAAGTAGATTTTAGATAGAGGAATTGTAAACTGCAGTTTTGCATTGAACCTCGAGGATGGGCAGCTGTCTTGCCCTGTATAGGAACATACGCGGATGGTAATGGAGGTTATTTTTATTCCAAATTGGGTAGAAAATCAGGACACAGAGAGATGGTGTCCACATGAAAGTGTAGACATCCATACAAAAGAGGCTTTGCTGTACCTCTTGGATATAGCAGAAAACTTAAATCGCTCATATACCTGACCCCCTTCTATCTGCCAACTGCCACACTAGGAGCTTGGAACATAAAGTCAATTGTATTTCAGTTCCCTCATCTGTAAAATGAGACTAAAGGTGTTTTTCTCATATGCAAGCACATTGAACAGTACCTAACAAGTGGTGGGGGCTATGTAAGTATTTATTATACATAAAATTTTAATGATGTGAACCCTTGGTTTCAAGTAGCTTACAGTTTGCTTATAGATAGAGGCAAGAAAATCAAGGATCTGTGTGCCCTGCGACTGGTGATGATAAATACATGGGCACAGTATTGTCGAAATATCACAGAACCTGGCCTCATCTGAGAGACTCGAACTTGATTTTGAAAGCAAGGAGAATATATAATGAAGAATTTTAAGCTGGAGCAAGACCATGCCAGATCCATGTGATGGAAAAGCCACTTTGTCAATAGTGTTGTAAATGTCAGGGGGCTGGACTAGAACCCAGAAGCAAACTGAAGCCCTTGGAGTGGATATGTGAGGACCTGGCCAGAAGCACTGTGCTGTTTCATTGTAACGGGATAGCCTCTGCAGAGAGAAATCTTCCTTAGATTCCTATAAGTTATTTCCCTCAAAGATCTATTGACATACCTCTGGATAGCTGTGGTAGCGCTGAGCGTTGGCTAAGAGATAACCAAAGGGTGTATTTCTGAGACAGTTACTGCTCTGGTTTAGATAAAAGATAGAAATTGTAGGGAAGTAGGGAAAGTAAAACCGAACCTGTGAAACAAAATTTAACTTGGTTGTTACAACATTGTAACTGTATGTATGTTTTCTTATTTACAAAATATTTCTCCACATGTTCTTTTGTTTTCTAGTGTCAGATATACTTCAAATAAAATATTCTTTCAAATATGCAGGGTAGATGTGTGTGATTTAGATAAGAATCACCTGAAGAAAAAGCCAATTGTGTGTGTGTGTGTGTGTGTGTCCGTGCATTTTAAAACATTCCAACCTGTATCTTCATCTCTAGTCATGCATACTCTCCCGAGACCTTCAAAGCCCTTGAGATTGAATAAAATCCAGGAACCATCTAGTGAGACACTGGGTAAATGGCAGGCAAACGACTCAGTGGGTTGGGGTCATCTTTGAGGATTTCCCAGTCAATTTAACTCAAATATCTTCCACTTTCTTACGTATCCGCTATTTTTAATATGTGTAATACAGTGGAAATATTATTGACAAGACAGGTGTGGTGAATTTTTAAACTTTGTGATGCTGTGTTAACCTGGTGATGCTGGAGGCCTCTCCCAGCATCTGTACCCGTTTGTTTTTCCTGCAGCTCACCCTAGGGTCCACTGGGATTAGGACTTGGTGGCTGGCAGCTGACCTCCATGGACCCTTTGTCTGACCACTGCTGTGGATGATGAAGGGCACAGAGGACAGGGCTCCTCAGGCTTCCCCTGTGTGTATTACATATGAGTTGTGAATGTTGTTTCATACATGGTGAGCTGTAAGGAAAGTAAAGAATGCCATAAAAACAAACTCAAGAGTCTCTCAAACTTGTCAAATAACACAGTGTCTTTGAAATTTAATTCAAGTCACTCCGAAGAAAAATATGATTAAGCATAAAATGTGTTCAATGTATACCTGACTTCTAAGTAACTTACTACATAATTAAAGGAGGTAAATGTATTTTTAGCTGGAATATAGATGGTTTTTAAATAGGCATATCTTTTGTTATTATGGGGCAATTTAAGCAGCTGCCTCTTTAAAAAGTGATAAGGATAAATAGGGTTCTTAGTACAGTTAAATAAATCGTGTTATTTTCTTTAGAATGAAGCTCAAAGCTGTAAAGTTTGTAAAGTTCTCTATTATGGATTTTCAATTCAGAGAGGAAATGAAAATTGGTTTTAACTCATTTATTGAATAAAGATTGAACTGTCTGAGATTCAGAGCTGTTACATACTTGCTCTGAAAATGCTAGATCTGATGGCTAGCATTTGATGAAGATGCTAATGTGAGCCTGCTAATTCTAAAAATTCAGATTAAATGCTTTAGCTCGCTGTCAAAATCCTATGAAGGCAAAGAACCTGTTTTCAAACCTTTGTTTAAAGTGGCATAAAATTAGCTCACATAGCCAATTGTTATTTAGTTACAAACAGATGCATACATTTAAATGAAATTCTGCAGTGTTTCACTGTCTTCCCAAAGGTGATAATGTGTTTTCCTCTACTTGTGAAATTGTTGTAATTTCAGTCTTACTTAGATTTAATTGTGTTTATTAAGATTTGAGACAAATGATTCCAATTTTTATTTTGTAGGATACTGTTTTTTTCTTTGTCTTTTAATTTTACTTGATAGTTATTGGTAACACGAATATGTATGAAACAGTCCAATAGCAGTATGTTGTTAAATTCAACAGATTAACCCAAAGAACTCAATATGGAAAATAAGCGTTTCTTAAGAGTACATTAGTTCACTTGACATGTAATTAAAGTAGAGCCACACATTTCTCAGTGTAATTACTAATAAAAAAATGTGTTTATAAATACAGTTTAATATGTTCTATGAACATTCAGATCATTCTTTTTTATTCTTCATGTAGGCTAAAGATAATAGCATCAGATTATAAAACTCAGGCTATAAAAGTGACAGAATACTATAGGTCGACAAGCAAGAAAACCACATCATGAATATTGAAGGACCCTACAATAAAGACACTTCATGGCATTATTATTAAAATATTTACTTCTCTGTGTAAAAACTGAAGGCATTGGTATATTGCTTCGAGTTATGGTAGAAATGAAACAGACAGCACAAACCATGTATTGCTGGGTGGAAGAACAGCGTGGCATGTCTAAGGGTTGTGTGTTCTTGTGTGATGAAGAGCGAGAAAAAAGAAGAAAAACAAAAATTACCTATTTGATGTGTTTGATCTTGGTACTTTCTCTGTTCCTCTGTCAATCCTGTGATGAAGAGATTAAAGAGAAGCAACAAAGTGAAAGCAGAATAGGGATAAACAAGTCAAGTGGGACTCAGTCTGGGGAGCCAAGGAATGTTAGCTATGGTAAGAAAAGGAATTAACATGTAACCTTCCATATGTACCAGGCTCTGTGCTAAGCATGTGAGCATGTTAGGGATATTATCAAGGAAATTAATATTCTACCCTCACCCCACTTACTCCCCTATACCCACATGCATACACACACCTTCACTGGTGATATTGATTGTAATAGCCTTATTGTTTGAGTATAAAAAGAAGTCTGAGTCCTTGAAGAGATATTGATGGTATGAAATTGCAGAGAAAACATGGCTCTTTAGATCAAGTGTATTTTTCAGGGTCATGGATGTTGTAAATTATCCAAAGCTCTTTTATTTCTTTTTGATCTTTGAGGTTTTTTGTTTTTGGTGTTGTTGACTTTCCATTATTTTAACTTTTACAAGTAAATATAAAAAATAAAATATTCTCTAAAATAGAGTTTATGGATGATACTTTTTCTAGGCAAATCCTAATTTCAGCTGTTTCTTTCAGATGCTCCCGGGGGAGGGAGTAGTCAGAAGGTATTTGTAGATACTGAAACTAGTGCCTGATGGTTGAACTGGGAACACCATCAGCAGTGGCAGTTGAGATACAATTATCGAAGGTCATCTGTACATACCTCATTAATGTTTTTATTTTCATGTGTTTTTCTGTCCTATATATAAGGTAGGTGTGTTCTTAAGAAATACACTCCACCGTGATCTCTCAAACAGTGGTACAAAACACATAAGATAATTGTTGTACATTTTCCTGGTGCCTTAAATTTAGTGGCAGTTAAAGAGAAAATATTTTCGTATTAAAACAAGCACAGACATCTGGTGGAGTGTAAAATGCAAAATTTACATGACTTTGTAAACTAAAGCTAAGCACTTTAATTTTGTGCTCAAGGCGTGGCAATTCAGGTTATATGCCTCCTCTCCCCTGGAGGTTTATTCACATTCGTTTTTAAGCTACTTTGGGAGACATCTCTCAAAGCTTCACACCAGATACATCAAAGGGACATATTGGAAGAAAAGCGGGCAAAATAGTGTCTGGGGTCTGTCTAACTTCTAATTCTGCACCCCCTCTCCATCCACTACCCACTCCTGTCAAGTACTTCCACTCATTCACAGAAGAAATAAGCAAATTCTCCTTTTTGAAAAAGATCCTGAAAAGGAAAGAGAAGATTTATAATCTGCATTTTAGGAGCATGATGCGGCAGAAGCAACTTCCGTCAGTTTTGAAAAGAAAACGAAGAATTTCCCCCCCATAATTTTAAAAGCAAAAAGAATAATAATGATGATGACACTTTTGAGTATCAATGGATTATTTATACTCATTCTTTTTTTTTAACTCAATTTTAATGTCTATTTTTAAAATACGAAAAATCCAGGTATCTTTATTTTGTTATGTTTGGTTTTAGTATCTGCTTTTATCTCATTTCACTCATTTTATTTCAACAAATATGTTTGGATGTTTATTATGTCATAGTCACTGTTCTAGACAATGGAGATATAGCAAACAATAAAACAGACAAATATCACTGTCTTCTTTGAGCTTACGTTCTAGTACAATGGGGAAACAGAATAAAATAGGACAAAAAAGTAGATATAGCATTGAGAGGGTGATGAATGCTGTAAAGAAAAACAGAGGAAGAGAGAGTATAGGAAGTCACAGAGATGCTACAGTTTAGATAGTGTGGCTAGTGAAAGCCTGGTATTTGAATAAAGATCTGAAGAATGGAGGAACAGGTCATGTGGGTATCTGGTAGAAGACTATTTCAGACAGAGAGAAAAGCAAGTGCAAAGACACAGATCCAGGTGCAAAGAAGATAGTGTAGCTGGATAGAATCCTGAGGATAAGAGAAAGGATAGTCAGGACATGAGGTCAGGAATATAACCTGGACCCCATTACTGTAGAGACCATTACAAGAACTTGGGCTTGACTTAGGAATATTACTCAGCCGTTAAAAAAAAAAAAAAAGAATGAAATCTTGCCAAGTGTGACAACATGGATAGACCTAGAAGGTATTATGCTAAGTGAAATAAGTCAGAGAAAAACAAATGCCATATGATTTCACTTATATATGGAATCTAAAAAGCAAACAAAATAAACAAACAAAATAAAAACAATCTCATAGACACAGAGAAAATTTTGATGGTTGCCTGATAGGAAGGGGTTGGGGGGATGGGTGAAAAAGAGGAAAGGAGTAATATGTACAAATTGCCAGATATAAAAACAGTCACAGGGATGCCAAGTACAGCATAGGGAGTATAGTCACTAATATCGTAATAACTTCATATGGTGTCACATGGGACTAGACTTATCACAGTGAACACTTCTTAAGTTATATAATTGTTCAATCACGGTGTTGTACACCTGAAACTAACATAATATTGTATGTCAACTGTAATTGAAAAATTAAACATTTAAATAAATA
Organism: Pteropus vampyrus; assembly: GCF_000151845.1. Classification (NCBI taxonomy): domain Eukaryota; kingdom Metazoa; phylum Chordata; class Mammalia; order Chiroptera; family Pteropodidae; genus Pteropus; species Pteropus vampyrus. Next base: position 3,768,478 of record NW_011888933.1, on the reverse strand, counting down.
ATTAAAAAGAGAGTGTATTGTCCTGGAAGGCAAGTGAAGAAAGTGTTTTAAAGAGGGGCAATCTACTGTGTCCTAAAGCCAAGCCAGAAGAGAGACTTTGGGTTTATCAATCTTCAGATTGTTTTTTACCTTGATAAGAGCAGTTTCAGTGGAGTAAAGCAGTGAGAGCCTGACTAGAGTGGCCTCAGTAAAAAAAAAAAAAAAAGGCGAGAGATTGGAAACTGCTCTGTGCACAGCTCTTTCAAATTG
>NW_011888933.1:3743131-3768179 GCF_000151845.1 Pteropus vampyrus | reverse complement strand
AGGCGAGAGATTGGAAACTGCTCTGTGCACAGCTCTTTCAAATTGTACTTTAGAGGGAAGGTAAGAAATGGGGTGGTACCTGTAGGGGTAAGTGAGTCCTGAGAAGGCTGTTTTGTTTTTGTTTGGGGTGAGAGAATGAATAGCATATTGTAGACTGATCTTTCTGTGCCTATCTGGGGATCAGATACCTAATTATTGGTAGCAATCAGTGGGGACAGGAGTTTTGGTTGGAATTAAAGGCTGTGAGAACAGATCATTTTGCATGATGGGGTCTTTAGAAAATGTCACTGTTGCTCTGGGTAACATGAGAATACTGGCATCACAGAAGGAGAACAGAAGGGGCACCAGAAGACAGATAGGGCAACAGATGAGGAAGGCATCCAAATCAAATATTGCCCATTTGCATTTTGCATAGAGTTTAGGTTACTCGCAGTCCCCTAAGGGGTCAGTGGAAGTTTAGCCTAGATGAAACCCTAACAACTAATAGAATTTCTTCTTTCACATGCAACGCATCTCTGTGGGAGAGATCATTTTGAATGGGTTTTAAGGCAGGGCAGGGAGACAGACCATTGTCATACTCTGGACACGAAATCAGCATGCCTTCTGCTGAGGGACTAGAACAGTGGTTTATGTTAATTAACATATCTCTGTCACACCGTCTGCTAGGGACTCTGTCACCCAGTAATGTAGGTGTTCTGATGAATCAAGTTATCTAGCTAACAAGCACCTATAACATATGGTTTAAATTAATTATCAATGTTGGAACAAGTGTAAGTCTGTGTGTATTGTACATGTGGAGATGAAGGCTAGTTAGAAAGTCTCATCGGCCAATACCTGTCGTGCCGGTGACTTTGGACACCACAGATTCAGGGACTGATCCTCTTCCTTCCAGGTTTAAAGACTTTATTTCATCTATTCAGGTCTTCACCCATATATTCAGAGTGGGCTAGGCAGAGATAATTCCTGTCAATCATGGGGTTGGGAGACAGGTTAAGCCAGTAACTGAAGAGATCATGAGAGTTGGGTGGCCTCTAGATCTCACTGTCATCATTTGAGAAGAGTCATGTATTGCCTGTATCTTCAAAGAGCAGAGTTCACATTCTTTAGGACATAACATCCTCATGGACAGCTATAGATATTTCTTCTTCTATATAGAATGTAGCTTTTCTTCTTCCAGTTTTCTTTTTTGAATGTAGCTTTTCTTCTTCCAATGTAGCTTTTCTTCTTCCAGTTTTCTTTTTTGGAAAATGGTTACAGTGTAGTCAAATACTCTGTATTGGAAATTAAAATTAGGTTAGATTCTAGTGCCAAATGGTTTTTAGGTGTTTCTTTGGGAAAAACAATCTCCAAACTACTCCGTTCTCCCATTTAATAAATCAATGTAATATTGTTACCACATACTTATAAATGTGTGTGGCTATAATAGTATGACAAACAGTAAAGTATCTTAAGAAGAACATGTTATGTAACAGCCATAGATAATGAGTTATCTTATGAGTTATCAATTTTAAGATCTTGTATTATACTTTGGATTACTATTTTTTTCTTTGCCCCAATATTTAAGGCACATAAAATATACTGAGTTAAGGATGTAGTAACTGGAAAAAGTAAGGAATTCTCTTAACTTATACAAAACTATTCATACTATCAGTAAAATAAGCCATTTTGCTTAGGTGATTGGTATATTAAAATAAATGTCACCAGTATGTGAAGTTGAAATTGTAATTATGTCACAGAAATAGTGATGAAAATAACACTTCCACCACATTTTAAAATTGATTTTATTTTCCTTTACAAGATTTAAAGTATTAAACTCATCACTTTGGCCAGATAATTAGAAAAATATAGTTCTACTGATGATTTTTATACTAGAATTATATTTCATTATTAATCCATTTAAGTCTTCTCTCAAATCAGTTTATCAGTGCTGCCAATTAAAAATAGAAAACATATGTGCTCCATTTTAAGAATTAAAAATAATGCCTTGGGAATAGCATCTCTTTTCTGTGGTGAGAGGATTGTTGGATTTTCCAATTAAACAAGTCTCCATACTGGAAATGAGTAGTCAATTATGAACATTATTTTTGAATAGCCAATTTGCATATCCCTAATTATATTCATTTCTTTTGAAACACTGAACTTGGAGTTTATGATGTTTTCATTGATTACCTTGGTGCGTGTGTCATTAATACTGTTGCCAGCAAGGTGCCCCTATGAATGAGGCTTCGAGTGTTATCCTGAATAAACGATTGAATTATAAATAGGTTTGTTTTATTTAATGAATGAAAAATACAGAGATTTACTAGCAGTTTTCAGATTTACACATACAGCACTTTAATGGGTTGACAGTAGCATCCTTGCAATGCCAGCTGCACTCACACTTGGACTTTTCCTTATCAGTGATAAGGGGCATTTGAGGTTCCTTGATGGTGGCGCTGTCCGCTAGGCAAATATGCAGCTTAGCCGGGCTGCCTTCACTCTTTACACAGCAGTGTTTGCACAATTAATGGAATATTTTATGATATTTTGCCCTAATTTTATGAAAAATGACTTGGAAACAGATAATCAAACATTTTATATTAGTGACAAGAAGCATAGTTTTCACATGTAAGAAAATTGAGATGAAGTTGGAAATAATTCGGTGAAAAGTGCTGATGTTTATTCTCATTGGACTTGGCATTCATTGGACTTAAACCAGTCAACAGAGTCAATAATGAAGGAAAAGAACAAAATTAAAGTCATGTATAAAAATGGGTTATCTCTGCGTACAGGATAAACACACATTCTGTGTAAATATACACTGCGTGTTTATCAATTTATGATGATTGTGTCTAAAAGGAAAGGTATAATTCTGGGTTTCCTAATGTCTGTTGTTTCACTTCTGCATATTCAACTTTTATTTTGGGGAACACTTTTGAAAGAGATACTGAAGTCTTTTTAGGCATATTAGAAAAGGTGGTGAGGGGAGGAGGCAGCCATTTCATTCCTTCAAGAGAGTTAACCAAAACTGATTATCTGTTTCAGGAATAAACAAACAAACCATTCACTATTTCCTGGCCATGGTGCTTTTAGATGTAATATTGATTTAAGAGTTGTGGGTACAGTAACATTAAAGTTTTAAATTTTCAGAGGCCATTTTCTTTAAAATCAAATAAAGACCACCATCAGCTAGATACAGTATCTGGATGATATGCGTGCCCTACGAAGTAATTAGTGTTGTTGGATTTGTTTGTAGCTGATTGCTGTGTTTGACGAACAAGAACCACTCCACAAGATTGAGAGCCCCAGTGGAAACCCGGCAAGTCGGCAGAGCCCAGACGCTTTTGAGACAGAAGTGGCTGCCCAACTGGCTGCGTTTAAACCAATTGGTGGGGAAATTGAAGTAACCCCTTCTGCTCTGAAATTAGGTATGTGTATTTTTTGTGGTATGTTTTTCACCTGGTTAATATACATCACCTTGCTGACTATGAGTTGCTTCTACTTTATGACTTATCCTGTACCTTCCTTTTTTTTTTTTAAAAAAAAAAAAACTGGTTTATCTTTTTTTAAATTATTTTTTATGTAGCTCTTCGTAGCTATTGTTGCTCAGGCAAGTGGATGCAGGTTTTTGTTTTTGTTTTTGTTTTTTTCCTTGAATTACACATGAATCTGAATCTGAGTTGTGTGCCCCTGAGCTATCACAGGGAAGGATTTGGACTGTAAGTCCCTGAAAAAGTTGTTTGGAAAAAGCTAAGGGTGATCAAAGAACTAAGATTAGAAATAAAGGTCACTTCCTGTTTTAGCCACCTTTTTCCCCTTAGACTACATATCTTAGAGTTTGGGGAAACCATTCTAATGTTAGTTTCTAATTCTGTTCTACGGATTTATTCAAACAAGAACAACTCACTCAGTAATTTTACTCAGAATTATTTTTTGCTACATTTGTTTTGAAGGTGTGGGTAGAAAGAGAAAATAAACATTCTTCTAAAGTTTCAGTGAATTTACAACTCTAAGAGAAATAATATGTTAGGTTTTGGTGACACCTTTGAGATAAATTTAGGTCAGTTTAACAGCATGAAGTTTTTGAAAAATAGTATTTTGGTACTTAAAATAATTTTTTTATTCCTGTTGAATGTATGCATACATTTTGAGACAGCTCTAAGCACCTGTTATAGGTTAATTCTCAAGCTAGAAGAATAGAGGTGTTTTCCACTTTGCAAAGGGCACCTTATTCTTTTTAAAGCAAAACATATGCTTAAAATTGTAAAAACTGCACATAGTACTAGTTTTTTTCCCATTTGAAACAAAATATATATTGTCAATTTTATTTTATATACCACAATACTGAATATTCATATTTTGCACTAATTTTATGGAAAGCATCTGTAGTAACCCTTTTAGGATAAACCAAGTGGAAATTAATGACCTACAGTCTTTATGATTTTCCTCTGTCTTTTGGAAAGCGAGCTACTGAAGCAGTCTGCTGGAACGCGGACATTGAGGGGCTTTGTGGCAGCTTTTCTTCATCTGGAGGGAGGCTTGTGGCTTCAACAACCTCACAGCCCTATCATTCATTTGCATAATGGATGCCTTTTTATCCATTATGCAAATGGTTGGGAGGAAAATTAGACAATAAGGGAAGACGAAAGGAGAAAATTGTTCTTGCTTGTTTTAATATTCTATTTATAAGCAAGCACTGTGGTCTTCAAAATGCTGAACCTCAGAGTACCCCTGTGCCTGGGAACTCGTTTTGACTTTCTTTTTTCCTCTTAACGAGCTTTTTCAGGGAAAAATGTTTGTTTTTCTTGTTTTTTTTTCAGTTTGTTTTGTTGAACCATCTAAGCAATATAACATTAAATGCAGGAAGAAAAGTAAGCTGAGATTTCTCTTCTTTTAAAGTGGACTTTCTATTTCTTCAATACTGATTTTCTGGTAAGACAGAGATAGAAAATAATATTTATTAAATGGTGAGTACACTCCAGCACTGAGCTCAAGGCACCAAGGATTCTAAATCCTTTACTCATAACAACTGATTTAAACCTCATAATACTTAATTGGGTTCTATTATTCCTCTCATTTAAGAGATACGAAGACAAGCACAGAGCAAGACCAGGATTCGAACCCTTGCTGGCTCCAATTTTGCTATGCACCTCATTTTGGGTGATTTACTTTGCGATTATATATCAAAATCCTGCTAATGCTTAACTTTTTGGTTTCAAGTCCCATTTCCCCTACTACTCCAGATTAAATGATGAGATTAGCTAACCTTTACTATTAGGTGGTCAGTGTTGCCTTCCAGTTATTTGGTCTGACACCATGGCATCATTTCTAGTTCCTCCTTTTTCTTCCCACCATCCCCACTTTCTTCAGCCTTCATGTCCATGACCATTGCAGCAGGCCTGAGCCTTATCATCAGTCAGACTCTTGTAGAGGCCTCAGAGCAACCTCTTTCTTTACAGTGCTGCTTTCTTCAATCCCTGCTTCTGCCAGAACCACCTTTCTAAATCACAAATTTGATTACATAACTCCCCTGTTTAACAACTTCCAATGGCTTCCTATTGCATGGAGAACCGTATCCAAACTCGTTAGCAAGCTGATGCAGATGGTTCCTCAGAATTAGCTGAAAGAATTTGGGCAGGGATGAATGATGACAAAATCAACCCTTGTCCACCCTCATGGTACCATCCGATTGAGTACTTGTCATATCTGGAACTTTAAAAGCAAAGAACAAAAAACATATATCGAGTTTCTCAGAGAAATTAAAGAAGGAAGCAACACAATCAGCTTGGGTTTCTGTCCATTCCGTTTCCTTTCTGCTGCCTTTGGGGCTGGGTGTAGTCACAGGTTGGGCATGTGTCTGTCATCTTAGGGTGGAGGGACATGCATGGCAGCAGATACAAGTTTTATGGCTCTCCCAGGAGTGTCACCCGGTTGTTGTGCTGTCAGCCCACCGAGATCCTGTTCAGATGAAGAGTGGGAAAGGGTGGTTAGAGGACAAGTAGCATTAGTGTTCCAGCGATTCATAACAGTGTGCATATAAAATGCCAGACAGGGAGCCCCAGCCCTTGATCCTGGCTCCCCACTCAGCTCTTCAAGGCCATTGAAACTGGTCCTACTTCTTATGGGACTCATTCCCCTCGGCTGGTACAGCAGAAGCGAGTACTTATTCTCACTGTTGTTGTAGTTGTTGTTGTTTTTGAGATCCATTCAAGAAGGTGAGGAATTTAATCTTTATTAGTTCTCCTGCTTATCTCAGACATAATTTAACAAATATTAGGGATCGATACATTTTTATGATTAGGTCATTTTAATCATTAAAACTTTGTCTTACTGTTATCTGAGAGAAAATATAGTCAAAGTTCAGTGTAATTTTTATATCTCTTTTCCAACACAAGATAATCATCATCGGTATTCTGTTAAAAACCAACATGCATGCAGATGCAGGATGGCCCCTCCTGTTCTTTTTTTTAATCTTCCAAGATGAAATATTTATGCACAGAATGTGCAGAAAGTTTACATTCACAGGCTCTTCATGATCTAGCTACTTCCTCTTTATCCACTTTTATTACTGGCCATTCTTCTACAGTCCCTTTAACACGAAGCCACCATGAACCATTGCTGTTCCTCCAAATTGCTACTTTCTTGCAAACCTCTGTACCTCTGAAACAGTAGGTACTGTTTCCTTTACCTGGCTCATCCCTTTGCCTACTTGGTAAACTCGTATGCACCTTTTAAGGTCAAGCTCAAATATGTCGTTTATGATGCCTTGTCCACAACTTCAAGATGTTATGATAGGTGTACGATAAATATATGTCTTAATTCTTTATTCAACAATACAGGGTTACAAAGATGCATCAGAGAAATCTACTGACCTAAAAGGGTTTATAGTCTTATACCATATAAGCTAATGAGGTATATATTTTTAATTTGAAGAAGAGTTTTAAATCAAGTGGGCAACCACATAATTTCAATGGCATTCATCTAAATTATTTCCTACCATTTATTTTCTAATAGATTGTCTAATGTAATGCTAAATGATTAAGTCCTGACTCAGCCCTAACTAGCAAGTCATCCTGACACCTTAAGATTCTGTGTTTCCGAAATTGGTTAATGTTTTTTACTATGTAGCCTGGAGGTTTCTAACAAGTCAATTTAAAAGAAGAGACATGGTGGAACAAACACCAGGTAGAATAGCAAAGAATCATATTCATAGAGTACATTTGGACTTTAAAATCACCTAGTTCAAGAGTTTTCTAAGTCTTCTTTGTGGAACCCTATGGTATTTCTTAACATGTTTTGGAATTTCAACATATATCCGATTCTGGTTACTTCACTAATAACATTTATTCAGCATTTAAATTCTAGAAACTATTCTAATTCATTCACGATCACTTGTACAAATGGAGTTAGTTATGCTAACAGGGAAGAAAGGGATGAGAAGGCTGTGGAGCAGGCAACGGAATCCAAACACTTTTGAGAATTTCTACAGCAGAGAAATCCACGTCCACCAAAAAAATCGTTAGCACCCCTTAGAATAACTTTTCTGAAATGCCGATCTAGAAATAGGGTTCTATAAAATTCCATAATTGTTTAGACATTTTTTAACAAAAGAGCAAATAAAAGCTTAGAGAATATGCTCTAATATCAAATAACTAGTTGGTTAAAGAACTGGATTGGAACCTGCATCTCTTGGCTTCTAGTACAGTGCTTTATCAACTACATGGCATTTTTTGAATTAATTATAGATTTCAGTTATCCATGTCTTTTAATACTATATGTGATAAAATAGTACCTCATATCCTTTGGAATTGAGATAGAGTGTAAATTAATACGCAGATACTATGAATAGCTGTAAGTCAAAAGCTAATAAGAAAATAAAGATCAGAAAATTAAGATGGAGAAAATTTCTTTTAAATTCTTTAAGTTTCAGAAATGGAATTGCTCTTGTCTTATCTTGTGTGTGTTCATACACGTCTGCGTGTTTGGGGAGAAATGGCACCAAAACCGTTTATGTTAATGGGATTCCTAGGTGATTTTTTTTTTTATATCGTGGAGATTGTTGTACTGTTTTTGACATTTCAAGTAACTGCATGTAGGGCCTCTGTAAATAGGACAAATTAGTGAGGACAATTATTTTGAAGTTCGGAATAATGAGTCCTTTAACCTTTCCCACACTAGCTCCTATGCTGCCTTTGTGATCAGTGGCATCTGACCTTCTGCTGTTCTCCAAAAGACCTCATGAGGCCATAACCCAAGGTTGGTCCAATCCTCGTCCCTTGAGAACCAATGATATGGAGCTGGTCCCAGATCCTACAGTATTTTATCCAGACAAGTAATTTAGCCTATATCTATCAGAACCACGTTTTTCCAAATGAAATATAAAGTGGGACACATTTGGCATTTCATAGAAGTGAATAATCATAACTGAGACCATCCAGGACACTTCCGGATGTGTCACTACCCTATCTCCTTGGGCCACAGTGTTCTCATTTTAAAATAAGCCTTTCTCGCTGTTACGGGCTATTTTTATCCCAGGAGAATTTCATTAATACTAAGCTGAATTTGAATCTGACTCCATGCTCATGTTAGTTTTTCTCCCTTGGCCCCAATTAATTAGTAGATTTATTTTATACATTTTGATAATTTTTCTCAGTACTTCTTGATTGAAATTTGTTATTTTGGGTTCAAGCTTCCATGAGAAAATATTTCTTTAGTTACAATTATTTTAGCAACTTAATTCAAACAGTGTGTCAGGATAAAAAGTACTTTAAACTTGGTTGTTGCCACTCTTGTGATCTATATTACCCAGATATAAAGCTATCTGATTAAAGTTTGGAGTTGAAATAGTATTAGCTTTATTCTCCTCTTGTGCATTAAACTTTGAAGATGAGCTACTTTCTATTTGAAAGTGATTCTTGTTTTTGAGACTTGAAAGCTGAAAGGTGCCTCAGATGCTTTATTGTTTCCATGTGTGTTTGTGCTTCTTCAAAACTAAAATGGAAATTATGATTGTATGTTATAATATAATTATTTTCAAAACACTGAGTTCTTTGCTCTTTATTTTCAGTAGTTCTCAGAAAATATTCTATAGCCATAGATTAGTGTTGGAAATTGTGACTGTTTTCTTCTGATTTTGCGTAATTCACTGCATAAGGGAAACATATGGGAACATTTGTCTGAATTTCTAACGAAACCAAATCCCTTTATGGCACTGATCTTCAGGAAAAAATAAAGAAGGGGGAAGTTTATTCCTTTAATTAGGCTGCAGTGTGTAAGTAGCTGCCGTGCCCATAATGTGAGTTTAAATATTGGCATCTGATCCTAGACAAACACTCTCACACCACACACATAGCAGAACTAAACCTCAGGGCTGGGTTGTGCTCCTGCTGGAGCCTTTGAATTCTAACTACAAAGCGCACAAGCATGGAGGGTTCCTTGTTGCTGGAAGCTCTCTGCTGTGGGCTGTGAAACTCAGAGCTGAAATTACTAGGGAACTGAGGTCATTTGCTTGGATGAATCCATAAGTCATAATTTGGTCATTGAGTTTCATCCTATTTGTTTCCTGTTGGGACTGATTATTCAAAAGTTAACAGCTATAGCATAGCTTTCTTTTCTTTTTCTTCCCTGGGAGCCTGGTATTTTTTTTTCCCATGGAGGCTTAGATGAATGATGTTGTAATTAGCTATGGTAACCTTGCTAGGCTATCATCAATCAGTCATAGCCATATAGTCAAAGTGTGTGCATGCTTTCTGGTGTAATGGTAACTAAAGCAGGACCAAAAAGGTCACAGCATCACTACCCCATCTCTTTACCATTCTTCTTTCGCTATTGTGGCTTTGGGTTCAATTTTAGTTTGTTTTCAGAGTAAGTGAAAAGTTGGGGGAGGGGAATAAGTCGGGTTATACACTGAATATTTAAAAAAATTTTTAAGACTCTGGAAAAGGGCCTAGAGTACTTGATTGAATGAGAATAAAATCAATACCTAAAGACAAGCAACTCCTAACAAATATTAAAAGGTAATTACCATACAGAAGTAATTTTTGTTTGTGTTAGAGAAATTCAGGTGTGAATGATAGTTCGTAGGTGACGTTTTCAATATACCTGACAGTGCTTTCCCTGAGCAACTACAGACTGATGGTCGATAAATGCCTGCTTCTTAGGCAACCAGTTCATAACACCTTGCAAAAATAACATGATGAGTCTTGCTTGAGAATAGTCTACTTTTATAAGTGTCTTTTAAGTGAGATAGTAAATTACAGAATGTTAAGCAAGAAAAATAAAAAAATTATCATCATCCTAACAGAACTACATTTTCATTTTTTCCATTTTCTCTCTTGTTCATCTTTGTATTTTGGTCTTAAATCAATTTTTTTTTCACCTACTTCAGTCCTCCTTTTATCTCCTTAATTTTGTGTATCTGTATCTAATGTCTAAATTTAGTACCTAAATTGTTACTAAGTTGGCTGTATTCTGATTAAAAAAACCATTCAAGAGAATTTGCATTTGTCCATTTACCCCCAAATATAAATATAAAATAGTATATAAAAACTAACCTTTCATTCTTGTTCTTTTCCAGCTGTATTTTCTAAGTTGATTATATGACCTCAAAAAAAAAAAAAAAAAGAAAAGAAAAAAAAACAGTGAGTTCACCGTCTCTCCTTTGGCCTCTTGCTGATGCTGGACCCACACTGAGACAGAGTCTGCAGATCCTCTCATAAACAAACGGAATGAAAGGTCACCTGCCTACTGCTCACTTGATATTAGACCCCTGGGTTTTCAAGCCTCTTTTGCAGATTGCTTTTAATAGTAAGCCCAGTGAAGCTGTGTTTGCAGAGGCCTAGTCCCTGAGTAGTAAAAATATTTTCAGCCATGCTGTCATATTCAGCTCCTTGTAGTTCCCTGGATCACTGATAAAATGATTTGCAGTTTGTCCTTTACTAAAAGAAAGTGAAGGGGCCCGCCCTGCCCCCCCCCCCCCCCCCACACCCACCCACCGTAGTCTCTTCTTCCCTTCCCCACACACCATTACAACCCCCATATTTTATTCTTGTGAACAGTCCCAGCTCTCTCTTATGTTCTATTTAGGTTCTCTGGGGCAGCCAAATAGGACCAAGCAGAATGGCCCTTCGTTCACAAAGTATAAAGCACTGCTTTTCAGAGCCTAGTAGGATTTTGCATGTCTATCACAAAATGCTTTCAAATTACTTATCTGTATTAAAAATCCTCTTAACTCAGAATTTTGTACATGTAAATCTTTGTGGTCATAAAATAGATTACATTTCTCATGAATTTCTAATCACACCTAAACAAATTATTTATAATAACCGTGCTGATTTTCTTTTGCAGTCTGAAATTCAAGAACCTTGCTAATAATTCAATATATGGCAAAGCCTCTTTTGCACTAACGACTTAAATATAAGGTTTAGTCATTGGGATTTTTTTTTCTGTGTGTGTGTGTGTGTGCATGCATGTGTATGTGCATGAGTTATTTTCTTTCCATCCAGATGGGTGAGTGAAAAAAAATGCACTAATTTAATTATTTACAGAAGATCCATCTTAAGGACAAGTCACTCAGAGTTGGACACGCTTTTATGACTGGCTCAGGATTTTCTCATTTGCTTTATCTGATAAAGCCATATGATGAATTAGGCCCCAAGATACACACATTTGGTTATTTCCTTGTTCTGTACACAGTTTGAAATTTTACTAAGATCTTGATTCAGCCCAATGAAAGTAAGAAATACTGAAACAGCTCGATCTGTTCATTCTCACATCCCAAGGTGATAAGGAAAGGTGACAGCCTTTGCTAGCAATTGCCACAAGAAAAGCTATCTCTCTTGTGTTTGCCCTTTTTTTAATGTTTACCAGATAAAAGAAGACAACCTCCCAGATATCACCACCACACCCTGTCAATTTATCATTGAAACAATGCATCCATCATATGGTACAGAGAAAATGATTCTCGCTTTGTTTATTCTTGGCTTAATGGGAAAAATCTTGAAAGCTATCAGAAAATACAGGTAACTCTTTAAAAATACCAGAAAAATTCTGATTGTTCTGATTGCTCTTCTATATAAATATGAGAATCTGTTAAACTCATGAAACTCCTTTACAGATGGAAGAAATTTGGGGTTTTATGTTTGTTTTTTTTTCTGTGAGTAAAATTAAAGGAAATTATGTGGTACATCATGCTTATTTTCTTTTTGTTTATGTGGAAAACTTGGCTATGATTACTTAATACATGTATGTGGAATATAGCATGATCAAGGAAAATAATGAGTAGGCCTTTTGCCTTACCAAAACATGTTTAAAATCATAACTCTTGTGTTTGGTGTTTTAAGATAATATTGGTTATAAGAAGCCATTACTTCAGTGTCCATTTTTCTTGAAACTGTTAGTAAGAATGGTGTTTCCATATTCTTTTGCAGTATTTGTTCTGAAAAATGGCATGGATAACAGCAAGCTGAATGGCTTTGTGTCATCTGGTTCTACATAATTGCGATGATCAATTAAACTCTACTGTGTTTTTAAAATAAATAGACTTTCTACCCTAGAGATCTGAAACCATGAGGCAAACTTCTTATTTTAGTCACAGTTCAGGAATAATGTCCTTTGACCTCACAACTTTAGTTTGGTGTTACAGTTAACTGCCCCTATGGCAAAGTTCAGCATTTGCACAACTAACATCTGCTCTTTTTAGATTTTTAAATGGTTGGGCTTAAGAATGTAGCTATGGAAATCAGTATATCTGATGTCCGTGCTACAGAAGATGGTCACGTGCCTTTCACTGACTTCAGTTAACCAATAATTATTTATTGCCAGCACAATAGATGAAAAGTATTATGCTAAGTTTCCAGAGGAATATAAAATAAAAACAAGTCATGAACTCACTTCCAAGCAGCTTGCAATCTATTTGATTTAAAATAAATTACTGAATGAGTCTCTTAACTTGGTTAGGTTTCCATTTTTATAATTTACAACTGTTGTTGTAATGACACAGAGGACACAATTACAAAACCATATAGTTGAAAAAAGTCTTAGCTCGTAAGTAAATTTAGATGTACACAAAGCCTTTATGTGTTCTATTAGTCATGTGCAGTGTCTCTCCTTAGCTTGGTTAGTTGTCTTTCGTTTGACTCTTTGGTTGATGGAGAGGTTCGTGAAAATAATAAAACTTCAAGTCTGTAGTCTATCGGTGATTCTTCAGTTTCATCAACTCTATTTTGGACAGTGTTAATTTTATCTGCTATTAGGTGACAAGAAATAACTAGATTCCAAGTCTTTCTACTACCACTAGCAATGTCCTGTGCTGCTCGAGGCGGGTCTCCAAAGACCTATGGATCGATGGGTGAATATTTATCTATCTGTCCGTTCATCTATCCATCCTTTGGCTCAGAGACACTCCAGTCAAATGTACTAGGTAGTGAAGTTGGAGACCAGGCTTCTACACTGATGAATTCAGCAAATGCACTGTTTAAAAGAATTAATTGTGCTCTAAGCAGGAGATGGATGTCAGTGACCCACTCCTTGCTGCTTTTTCACTCAGTACCACATAAATTCTGATTGGATCCCCAAGGGTGATCTTTTCCTCAAGTCTATAGGCTACACCTCAGTCTAATTTATTTACATGATACATCAAGTTTGGGAAAGTTCTATTTTTATTTTTTCTGTTTTTCTGATTCAAAATGCCATTCTCCAGTTGAGTGCCCAAATCGTCTCAATATGATTATTTTATAAGTAAATTTCTTCACACCGTGGGATGTACTGAGAAGGAGCATCTTGACCATCTTGGGAGACTTCCTTAGAGTTAGAGAATGGATGTTGTGTTTTTTCTCCTTTTCAGACCAATCACTACCTTTTTCAAAAACTTGCTCAAAATCAATTTTCTTTAAAAGAACTTCCATGGTTGCCTTATTGCCTTATTTTTTAAAATAATGTTTATCATTTCTTTGCTAATTGTCATATGCTTGATATGATTATGGTCTGTCTTTACAAGATGAAAAGTTATAAGGAGGTTGGCAAAATCCTTGTCTATAATTCATATCTCTTTAAAAATTTGATTTTTTTCTCAATACCCAAAATGTAACCTGAATATATTTGATTTCATTATTTTTCTAAAGTCTTAGTGAAGCAAGTAGGCAATGCATTATTTCTCAAAGAAACAAGGGATGGAGAAGGATGTAGATTATATATAACATATTCACTTTACAGCAGTATAGTATAGAAATTATGAGTATAAGCCATGGAGGAAGACTATGTAGGTCAGATAAGGCTCTGCCCTTTACAAGCTGGGTGATCTTTGGCAAGTTATTTAACCAAACTGTGTCTCAGTTTTTTATCTATAAAATAGCTAATATTAGCAATGGTCTGATAGAGTTGTGAACAGCAGAAGCATTAGTATGGATGTAAATATAAAACACTTAAAATAGTACCTGCTATATTAGTGGTAAATACTAATTACAGTTATTATTTTCACCATTATATTTATCATTTGAAAGAAAATTATAAAATTTCCTTGTGTTTCTTTAATTGATATTTTGATCTGGTTCTTTGGTCTCCCTTTTTCTCATTTTCAACTCTTAACCAATGATACCGTTTTCTCTCTTTTTCATAATGGAGATTTTTTTTCATAATTTTTTGTAATGGAGATTCTGGTCATTTTATGCCTTCTCTTAAGCTAAAAAGTAAATTTGTTTTTTCTCTCTTTGCTTACAGGATAAATGGTAAAATGGTTTATTGAAGCCAAAACAATTCCCAGAGACATTAATCAGAATGGTATAATTGCTGCAAAGTTTTCAAATAATACCTTTGTGTTTGTTTCTAGACATTTATAGAAGGGTAATTGCTTTGATTCTTTTTATCTTTACTTAACTCAAGTATTTACTTTCATGTAGTCACCCTGAATCAGCATATTGTTCATAAGTGCATGCTGTTCATGTTTGACAATACCTTTACACAAGGGAATAACAATTTATTTTTAATGTTGTTCCACTCACCCAACTGACCTAGAATTCTGTATCAGACGGGGTGCCGGCAGGAAACAGATGGCATGCTCAAAGGTGTAATTGAAGAGAATTTAATAATGGGATTGTTTATGAAAGTGAGGCAGTCAAGTCCTAAAAAGAGTGGAGAGCCCTTCCCAGCCCGGGTCTGAGAGGGGCGAGAGGGGAGAATCCTTACCAGTCGCCGAGGGCTGCAGATGTGGGAGGGATGGCCTCAGAGGATTGGAACCTGTGACCTGAGGTGGTTCAGAGCTGCCACTTTCAAAGGTGGAGCTGGCATAGAGGGAGCACAGTGGGGAATAAGTCCTAATATTCATCTCTTCCTCTCCCCTGATCTCCTGCTGGTTTTACCTAATGACCAACCGCAACAGGTAACTGGTCTGTGTGATGCACTGTCACTGAGTGGAAGTCAGCTTCCTGGAAGCCCAAACAGAGCTTAAAAGACTGGAAAGTGACTCTAGATAGCAACATGGAGGTCAACCAGCACAAATACCGAGTCTGTGTGACTTTTTTATAAGATGCTGGTATAGATCAATAATGTTTTAAAATTAACAAATGATTGTATATTTGGAATAGAACTTATCTATTGGAATGTAGAAATCATTAAAATATACATTTTCCTTCAAGGTGTTCACAATTCAGTGCAATAGTTCTCATCCTTTTTTTTTTTTTTTTATTGAGACATAGCATAGGTGATATTTCTATATACAGTACACTGAAGTGTATCACCTACCTTTGTGTAATATTGCTGTTTTGCTGACTATAATTCTACCACCTTTATAACTTAGTAAAGCACATCATCTTTCAGTTCACAAAAAGTGAATCGAATATACTTCTTTTGTGTCTCCTTCTCAAACTTTCATAGAAATGGACATTTTAAGTAAAAATAAAGTGGGGGTGAATTAATTAAAATACTGGAAATAGGAAGAAGGTAAATTGGAAAGTAAATAGAATCAGATTAACAGATAACTCAGAATTTAGGTTGCCCTAGAGTAAAGTCTTCTTCCTCTTGGCATTGAAGGATGACCTGGAGTGGACAGCCTGCCTGCCTGCTTCCTGCGCGTATTTGTTAAAATGAGACCTGTCAGTGAGCATGTTTTATTATATCACCCACCTAATTTAGGGGAGGAGTTTGCTCAGGAAAGACCCATGTATTGGCAACAAAAACTGAAGCTACTTGCTAATTTTTTTTATTATGTATAATTTATTTATTTTTTATTTTTTAGATTTTGCCACTTGTTATTCTTAAGCAGCTAAGTACTTTATTCAAAAAAAATAAATGGGCAACTACCACTCACCAGAGATTTAAGAGAACAACAACTCAAAAGATGGTGCTAGGATGAATTGACAAGACAGCCTTAGAGAAGAACAAAAAAGCTGGAGACGCTACCTTACCAGATATCAGGATTTATCAAGTTATAGTAATTGATTCAGTGTAGTTTTGGCACAAAGTCAGATGAGTGGAATAGAATAGAAATTTCCAGCAACAGACCTTCATAGTTTTATGTCAGATTTAACACTGCTGTGCAGTGAGGAAAGGATAATGTTGAGTCAATTTAATATATACATATCTTAATCCCTACCTCACATCTTGTATAAAAATCAGTGCTGCATAAATTATAGATCTAAATATAAGAGAAGAGGAAAAAAAGCTCTTGAAGACAACATATGGGAATACGTGCATACCTATGGAGTTAGGCTTATTTTTAAAACAAGACATGAATAGTACTACCCATAGGAAAACTTTTAGTAAATTGGATCATGTTCAATAAAGGACTTCTGTCCATTAAAGGACAAATTTAAAAGAATGAAAAAGAAAAGCCGTAGGCTGAGAAGATATTTGTAATATAAATATCTGACAAAGGATCATCCATGCCCAGAATATGTAGTGTACTTCCAGAAATGACAAGAGAAAAGGAGACAGCTAAATAGAAAAATAAAAAAGAACTATAATAGGAATTTCATAAAATAGATATTTAAATCACCAGTAAATATACGAAAACTTATTCCAACTCCATTGGTCTTCACAGAAAGGAACGGTAAATCACATTTCAAATTTGACAACAAAAAATAATGCAGCTTGTTTTATAAGTCAAAATATGAAGTAAATATGCACGAGTCCATGCTGCTATATGTATATGCACGAGTCCATGCTGCTATATATATATATAGCAAATCTGTTCTTCCCATTTTATATATATATATAAAGGTCATTTTATATATATATATATATATATAAAATGACTGATTAAATAAACATATAAAGGGGGTGGGGGGGAAGAACAGATCTTTGATTAAATAAACATATAAAGGGGGTGGGGGGGAAGAACAGATCTTTCTAGTATGGGTTGGATTTGGTGACTCCCTTCCAAAGAATGGGATATGCAAAAAGAAAATTAATAAATGTTTAGTGGTAAAACCTGGCCAACACTACCTGAACCAACTGATCAAAATTACTGTCACAAGGGAGGAAGAAGTGAGCTAATGTCATATACTCTGATATGATGTAATGAGCAGAGCATTTCACCTCAGTGATGTTCTTCTCCAAAATCCATAACCCCAGGCTTATCTTGAGAAAAACATGTATAATGTCTAAAACCCAAATTAAGGGCATTCTCCAAAATACCTGATCAGCTCTACTTATAACTGTCAAGGTCATGAACAACAAGGAAGGACTAAGAAATATCTCAGGCTGGAAGAAACTTGATGGCTAAATAAAGTGTAGTGTCCTGAATTGATTCTGGTACAGATCAGACAGTAGTGGGAAAACTGGTGAAATCTAAATGAAGTCTGTAGCTTAGCCAATAGTCATGCGCCAATGTTAACCTATCAGATTTGTACCATGGTTATATAAGATGTTAACATGGGAGTAACTGGATATTCTCTGTACTATTATTGCAACTATTTATGAATTTAAAATCCAAAATAAAAAGTTGGTTTAAAAAAATCTTTTTTTAATGAAATACCATTTACTAGTTCACCAGAAATTACTAAGATGAAAAAGACAATACCAGGTGTTGGTGAGGCTGTGGAGTCACTAGAATAATCGTACACTATTAATGCAAAGTAAATTGGTTCAACATTTTTTGAAAACTGTGTAGCAGTAACTGCTAAAATGGAAACTCCACATTCCCCATGATTCTGCCATTCTAGATCTAGTTAAACTAAGTAATCCTCAGCAAAAAGAGCATATATACAGTATTCACCAAAAGACATCACAGCATCCTTATTTCTGTTAGTTCCAAATTGAAAACAACTTATACGCCCATTAATGATAAAATGGTAAATAAATTTTGTATTCGTACAATAGAATACAACAATGAGATTGAACTAACTATTGCCACAAGAAAACACCTTAGGAAAAACTCACAAAATAGAATGTACAGGGATGTTAATACCCTCACCTTCCATGATAGGGTGATGAGACACAGGCTGAACCATCTGGGTCAACCAGGTATCGATATTAAAAGATTAAAATGATAATCTAAAATTCATTCAACAACTATTTATTGAACACTTAATTATATGCCAGGCATTTTGGTAGGTACTGAGAATATAACAGTAAACAATAACAAGAAAATACAAAAACTTACTGCTCTCATGAGAAGAGACAAACAACAAATGTAATAAACGAATTATTTATATAGTATCTTAGAAAGTGCTAAGAGTTTTGAGAGAACACTGTAAAGTAGAATAAAAAGAATGGGGATGTCTGGTGGGGAGAATGGGAATCCAGCATAAACAGAGTGTCATTTAAACAAAAACTTGAAGCAAGTACCAGAGTAAAAGCAGTACATATTGGTTAGAGTTGAGAGAGAGGGAATTGCAAATGAGGAAAGTTCCTTACACTTCATAGCAAGGAATCAATTGATGCTACTTAAAGTTGGAAAAATCAAGAAATTATTATGTTATGTTATATTATTAGCAATTAGCCAGCAAAATGTCAAAAATAGAAATGTTATAAAAAGAGTAACTTGTGGGCATTCAAGCCTGATAATAGCGCAAGGGAGAACGAAGGATTTTATTTGTTGTTTTATTTATTCGTGGTTTGAATTATTATGATGGTATGCATTGTTTTTAAAATATCACTTTAAATGGGATGGCACATTAAGACACAATTACTAGGCAAGGAATGTGAGGGACGTCATTAGAGAACCTAACTGTTTTCCTGTATTATGAGAGTGCTGGATCATATTTTACCCCAAAACCAACTCACTTTACCACTCGCATACTTCAGGGTCAAACCTGAAGATTTTAATTAAGTGTATGGTAAAAAACAAAAAAGAAAAAATCTTTTTAATTAAATTTTTTGAAACGGGTGAAGAGCTATCTCATGGCCTATAGATGATGTGGAACAATTCAGTATTAAATTGTGTGCATTTACTTAAGGGCTTAAATCAGTATACACCTATAAAGGAACTGGTCATTGAATCTAATGAAAATTAACGTTTCTTACAAATTGTAATATACTCTGTAGGACTTGTCATTTTGTTTGTTTGATACTTGGGACAATTTCAAATTGTATATGTCTTAATGATATTGGATGTGATTATCTAAATCTAGAACACCTAAAAATATTTTACGTAAAGTATACTAATAATTGGGGCACTTTTTGTCTTGTTTTGCTTGGATTAGCTGGATAATTGCCTCCATTTTCTACCTGATTTAGTCTAAGTAGACACACTTAAGTATTTTCCAGGAGTTCCTTACTTGAGTTTTCATAGCACAATGATTTGAAGCTGAAACAGTTGATACTGAGAAATGCTAGTGGGACAATGCAATTTTTGTTGTCCGATTGGGTGTTGAGTCTGATGATTTTTAGAAAGTGTGTAAGAATTTCCTTATTTCGTAGTTTTATTCTGAAATAATATTGCTTTTGTTAAGTCTTGAGCAAATATATTTGCTAACACTGTCCTGTGGTTCTGAGCGTGCATCGTACGTTGAAAGTTTCAGACTGAGACTTTGGTAAAGGATGCCTCCAAAAATGTGCATGTGTGCATGTGTGCTGCACCGTTAGAGGGGAAAAGGGAGATGAGAGAGAAAAGCATTTTCTTTAAGGGAAGTAAAGACAAAAGAAAGACATCTGATATTATCACATTCAACTAATGAATATCGTTGATAATATAGAGGAGAAAATTCAGCATGTGTGGAGACAATCTTCGTATGTTTTATTGCCTGTAAAGCTATCTAAATCAAATTATTATTATTTTTTTAAATTTGAGATCTGAGAGAATTTTCATTGTATTTCCAGTGTAATGGCCAAATTAGTAAAATAATTAATAAAAGACATATTCTTTTTAAAAGATCTTGACTTGCATGATTTGACAAGTATTAATAGATCTTTATTAAAATGTGTTAATACCAGTCAGGATTTTTCAATCTTCTCTTCAGTCAGTTGAGAATAATTAAAATAATTTCAACGTATGTTTGGATGTATAAATGCTGCTATTTTATCACTAAATTGTTGGAGTTTCATGTTGAGAGATGGAATGGAATTAAAATTGGGTAACACTCAAGGGAAGATTTGGCAAAATGATTTCATGGAGCTCCAAATTTAGATCAGTCATAGGCAGGGCCCCCAGGAGAATTAGAAGCTCCCTTTCTGTATTTAATATGAATAACATTAATATTAAAGATAAATGTGTGTAACAGATAAGTCAAAAAGTGATGTTATTGAACGTGCGAGTTGTCAGTTTTTCTGGGAAGTGTTTAATTTAGTCATAGGAAATAGAGTGGGCCTAGAAATTGGAGGAGAGGCTTTTTCCTCTTTGAGGACTCAGATGTTGTTAGAAGGAGAAGGATCATTTCCGCATTGCAAGTGTGAGGCTGTAATGCTCTTTCCACCTCCTTACATTACACACTTAGATATGAGTTTAGTGGTGTAGATCCATTAGCTGACAGCATGTGCAACTACTGAGCTTAAATCTGGCAGAGTAATGTAAAGGAGGCATGGACTAATCACTGAGGGAAAGAATTATTTTGCCCCACCCCACTCCAGGGGTGTCTTAATTCACCAAGTCTCCAAACAGTCCTCCACAGCTCCAATACGAAGTCTTCTCCACCACATCTGGCGCTTCTAATCATAGTTGTAGACGTTAGCCCCAAAGCAACGGTAATATTGTACACTACCAGACTCAGAGCACTCTGGTTTCGTCTCCCTCCCTCTCTCCTCTCTCTTCCTTTATTTCAAGACTTCCTTTCCTTTTTCTCTTTCTCCTTTTTTTCCCATCCTCCTTCATTCCCTCTTCTCCTTTCTTCCACCCTCTCACAATCTCTCTCGACTTTCTTTTCTTTGACAATTATGTATTAAAGCCTATGTAGCAAAATTAGTTAATTCCCAATGTTTCTCTTTCTGAGGAATACTAATCTATACGAACCTGGACACCAAGACTAAATGCCTAAGTGGTTGAGTGGACACTATTGATATTAAACAAAGAGAATTTCTTGTATTAGAAGGAAAGTTTTCACATTTGATTACTTGAAATAGAATGTGTGAAGTCGTTGAGCTCAATGGAGCATGCACAATTCACTGAGATTTTGCAGAAAAATGAAGAGGAGGAAGTATCACAGTGTTTACATTGTTGCCATGCAGCACAAACATTAACACGGCTGGAGTTTGACTAAATGGACAGAGGGTCTTGCAGAAACTGAACTGAGCATCTACCACCCTGTCCTATATCAGTAACAGAGGGCTTTTCTCATGCCAATGTAGTTAAATATAAAAAGCCGCTTGAAGGAAGTAGAAATAAGTGATGGAACCCTGTGTACCAAGCTGGCTTCATTTGAAGGGAGGACTTCGAAAGAGTTTGGGAGGTGTACATGTAATAAAGGATTTGAGGAGCAGAAATAGCTGGATTGTATTGAAAAAGGGCATAAGGGAAACCATGTGCTAGAAACCATCATGGATGTAGCAGATTTGCTGCATATTTTTCTGACTTTGATAGTGGCCTTTGTTGGCAAGTCAAATGTTACTAGATTCTTTCATTTCACTAAGCTCTGTCAGGTGCCATTGCTGACTGAAAAGAAACCTCAGAGGCTGCAGGTATATAAGTCAGCAAAAGTACACAAGGAAAAACTTCTGAATCGTCATTCTTTAAAATACATATATAGAACTATGAAGTGTTATATATAGTGCAGACCAGCCCTAAACTGTGACTTATTTCAGCATTGATAATTGATAATTGTAATAATCATCCCTTTTCTAGTATAAATCATGAAACTTTTCTTTGAGCTCTTCAATCTAGCTTCGTAATACATCAAACTAAATGTAAAGACAGGTATGACAACTCTTTGAATGGCAATATTCTTTTTTTTGTTAGTCTCCAAAACCTATTTCTGACTAAGAGGAAATCATCTGGCAATTAGTTGTTATCTTTAGCAAGTTTTTATTTCTAAAGTATGCAATTAACATCATGTGTATCCTTATTAGCATTCTGAAGTGATGTTTAGATTTCATAGGTAAGAATTGTTCAAAGTTCGTCAGTCTGTTCTATGGAGTTTAAAAAATTTCTGGCAAAAATCCCTAATATGATAGCAATGAGAAGAATAATTGTCATTGGAATGACCTTTTCGGTGGATAATTTGACAGACACTTGATGGACAGCATTCTCCCATCTCTCTGTCAACCTTTTACTTCCTGTCATAAAATGCAGGAGCAAAATTTTAACTCAAGTGATAAGATTCTCAACAGTCATTTGTTGCATAGTTCCCTCAGTGCAGTTCCTCAAAATTCAAAAGCTCGCTCTCTTTATGAGGTATTTTTCATTACCTGGAGAAAATGTGTCTTTTGGGGAGGAATTCTAAAACAATAGTACAGGTGCTGAATCAAATTTCCCAAGTGTGTAAGGGACTCTGTTGGAAGGTTGCTAAAGAGTACTGTCTTGGTATATTAAATGACACTCTAGTGTCCTATTATAAGAGTTAACACAATTCTAAAGGTGCCTTTCCTTACAACAAGAGAATAGCTTTGACTTTGAAGAAATATGGACTATGAAATACCCAGTTGAAATATCTGAAAAGAAAAAAAAAGTGCTTACTAGTGAAATGAAGGCAATTAATTTGCAAATAAATGTGTTTTTAAAATGTAGCCCTGGGGCGACATGTAAATTCAAAAGTCTATTTTCCCTAGGAATAAAGTCATTTTGGAAAATATTTTCTCTTGAATTCTGAGAGTATCACCAGAACAAAATGCTTGTTGATTGATAAAATATGTACTTTCATCAGGAATATTTCTCATGGTATTGCCTTTCTCAATGAAAAGTCTTCCTGTAGCTATGGGCACAAATTATAAAGGTGACACATACTTGTCACTCACGCATTTGTCTGTCTCCCTTTTTAGCAGGTATGTTGCATGAACTCTGGGACATTGTATATTTTGTTCACTGTGATATCTTCAACCCTTGGAACAATGCTTTGTGTGTAGCAGTCAGTCAATAAATATTCACTGAACAAATTAAATAAACAAATTAACTTCTAATTGTATTTTCATCTTTTTAAAGTATTTTTTTAATGTCCCAAGACTGAAGTCTCTTCATTGTCTTTTCAGATTAGAAATCTTAATACTATTTTGCTGCTTTTCATTCAACAATGTTAAACATATTACAGAAACAGTTAGAAACATTATCTATGATCCCCATACAGGGAGGGGGTTTCATTCTATTAGCTTCTTTCTGGGGAGTACATGGATTTGTCTCTGTGTTAATCCAGGTTACAAGCAGAATCCAAAAAGTGACATTTAAAAGACTGGAAAGAAGAGGGGTTGTTGAAATGGAAAGGAAAAACAGGGTCCACTGAGAGAGAGAGAGAGAGAGAGAGAGAGAGAGAGAGGAGGAAGGAAGGAGGAAGGAAGGAGGAAAGGAGGGAGGAGAGGGAGAGAAACAAACACCTAGAGTCCAGTGAGGGTTATCACATCACAGAAGGAGGAAGGGGATATGAGGGTGTGTGTGTATAGGGTGAGGGGTGTCTCTCTGGAGAAGTGAGAGGGAGAGAGACAGACAGACAGATTAATCAAGAAGTACAAAGAAGACAAAAAGCTAACTAGCAGTGATCAAGCAAGAGAAGACATTAAATTAGTACTTTATGCCACATTACTAGTTGAAGTGACATTTTAGGTATATTAAAATTGCACATGAAGAATAAATAGTGCCTTCATGTTCTCAAGAAATAAATTTGTAAACTAAATAACTATACATAACAGAAAAAGAAAAGAACTTTGTTCAAGAATTTCACATTTAGAGATTGTTCCTCGTATCACACTCCAGAACTTACTTACTTCTCCCTCGCTTTAAAACAAGTAAAAGAAAAAGAAAAATTAGAGAAATGTATAAGAGATGGTGTGACCATGTTATAGGATTAGTTAAAAAGAATGGTGCCCCTTACCTGACACACATGCCAAACGAAGATTTAATTTTAAAACCAAATTACCCGATAATTGTTTTTAACAGTTAAGTTAATGTTTGTATATTTATAATCTTTTGATGATGCTGTGGTCTCAATAACATGAAATATGTTATTCATTTTACTACATGTAAATAAATTATGGCTAGAGGAGAGGTCATCAAAGTAGAATTCCTGTACCAGAAGCTAGGCCTCTTGACTATTCACCTGGGGCCAGTCTCCTATCAACTTTAATCACCTGTCCTGTACCTTGCTCTGTGGAGGTAGTTAAACATTAAATGGGACCGATGGGTGAAGTTGCAGGGGGACAGGCAGATTCAACATAAGAAACATTTTTTTAACTATTAGGTAGGTCTAACCCATAGCGGAAAAAACAGGCTTCTTTAAAAAGAAATGAATTCATCTATTCATTTATTCATCAAAGAATATTTATCAGTTGCCCTCTACATTCCGGGTACTGAGTTACATGGTAGACTCATAACAGTGGGCAAGATAGCAGTGGTCTTTGCTGTCACCAAATTTATAGCCTATTCTAGGAAGGTAGACAAACAAGTAATAGGAATAAAGAGTTTCAGTGTAGTCATCAAGTGACTCTAGGCCGCTCTGGGAACTTGGGGCACAGGTTCCCTTAACCTAAGAAAAGAGCTCGGACAAGAGATTCCAGGACAGCT
>NW_011888933.1:3724552-3742866 GCF_000151845.1 Pteropus vampyrus | reverse complement strand
TGTAGCCCTATTTCACTTTTCTGTATTCATTCTTTTGCTTTTCTTAATAACTTAGCCACATATTTTATATTTCTATGGATTATGTTGTTCTATAAGATTTTGAACTTTATAAATGGAATTCTGTAAAAATTCCTTCGCACCTTGCTTTTTCTTTTTAATTTTTCATGCCTGAGAAGTATTCATTTTGTTAAATGTACCTGTTACCCATTCATTTTCACTGTTGTATAGTTTTCAGTTTTCTTTTAATGGATATTTGTATTATTTCCAGGTTTTTATATGCAACATGGCTATAAACTCTTTTCTCCATACATTCTCATTAGCATGTGTAAGTTTCATAAGTGTTCATTCATAGAATATGCCACTTTTCAAATATGTTAGATAATGACATATTATTTCACACAGCAGTTGTACCAATTATCTTTTCTCTACCACTAAGTGGAAAAAGAATTCCAGTTGTTCTATATGGTCAGCAAAACTTATTACCAAATTTTAAAATTTTGCCAATTTTAACAAGTATGAAATATTTCACTGTGGTTGAACTTAAGCATATTTTACTGTAATTGTTAACCATTCAGATTTACTCTTCTGTGATATTCCTGTTCAAGACTTTTGCCTATTTTTCTACTGGATTTTTACTTTTTCTTATGATTTACAGGCATCGTTTACATCAGAATACTAATTATTTATAGATAATATACGTTACAAATATCTTCTCCCACTTAATGATTTGTCTTTTCACTCCTGCATGTCTTTTGATGAACAGGCATTCTTGACTTTAATACAGTCAAATTCATCAACCTTTTTTTCTGTGTTTAGATAATTTGTATATTATTTAAGAAATCTGTTTCTACTCAAACATAGAGAGGTTTGGAATGGCTGGACTGTTCTTGATCCTGTGTCTTTCCACTTAAATTTTAGAATCAATTTGTTGAGTTTCGAAAACAAAAACCTATTACATTTTGTTTGAGATTGAATTGAATTCATAGATCAGTTTTGGGAGAAATGACATCCTAATGATATTATTTTATATAATTCATATTATTTGTGTATATAAACATCTACATCATTTAACACATTTGTAGTATAATATATACTTATTATCTAGTATTTTAAGTTTTTGTTTTTATATGTATATGTGTGTACAAATACATATATATACATATTTATATGTATACACACATATATCATAATCAAGGGTGAAAAGTTGAGTGAATTCTTGTTTTCTAATAAAGATTATGAATGAGATCAGCCACAGTCATCACTTCTGTTTAACACTGTCCTGGATGTCTTGACATAGTAAGGCAAGAGAGACAGTGTAAGAATTAGAGAATAAATGAAAGAAAAAATTTTTTTAGGTTAAGGAAATTTCTTTCAATTTCTAGTCTACTAAAAGTTTTTAGTATGAATGAATGTTAAATATTACCAAATGTTTTCTGTGTCTGCTAAGGTCATTAAATATTTTTCTCCTTAATCTGTTGATATGGTGAATTATATTAATTGATTTTTCAAATTTAAATCAAGCTTGCATTTCTGGGGTAATTCTAAATTGAGAATAGAGTGTTGTGGGGTTTTTTGTTGTTTAACATTACTGGATTCAGTTTGCTAATATTTTCTTTAGGATTTTTGTGTCTATGTTCATGAGTGAGATTGTCTTATAATTTTCTGTGTTGAACTGTGACTAGTTTAGTTGAAAATTTTTGTTCAGGGTGAAGATTGGCTTAGTTTTGACGCTTAGCTCCAATATGGAGCATAATTGCAAGTGTAAAGGGTATAGTCATCCTTCTTACATCGACAAGTGTCTCATTCACAGATTGGATGTGGTGCAGAAAATTCTTGGTCTACAAGATTCTTTCCAATCCAAAAATATGATAGTTTTATAATTCATTATCTTTGCCATTATCATTTGCCACATTGCTAGAAAAGTACTAAGGAAGGATAGAGAATGAATGGAAAGGCTGATGTTGCCCTGTTAAGTGCAAGTATATTTCACAATATAGCAGTCATAAAAATGATTTTATAAAAGATTTTACTTAGAATTTTCATGGTTCCATACTTTCTGAAATTAATTCATGAAACATTTTCTGCTAGTCTCAGTTAGTTGCTATTAGAATGTACAAAGAAACTATTTAAAATCGAGTTTTGAACTTTGAACATGTTTCTTTTCAATCTCACCTGATAATAATGCCAAGTGCACCAAATCTTTTTTATCCGCTGGAGGTGAGAACTCTTTCCCTGTGATATTTAAACTTAATTCCAGAGTCCCAATCCCACTGATAATCATTCTCCTTTTCCTTATATATTAAAGTGGTCTCCTTAATTGCTGTAATATTCACAAGGAGGCCATTGGAATTGGAGTGCTCTCAGTTGAAGAATAGTATCATCGGTGATAAAGATAAAGTAGTATTGAGAACTACCCAATTGACTTCAGTGAATTCAGTCTTTCTTAGGAGGCAAGCAGTCCATGATACATTTACCTGAACTTTTAGAGTGATTAAGGAAAATGTTTGGCGTGCATTCAAGACCGCAGAAACTTTAAAGGTTTTTCTCAACAAAATAGTGTTCAGAAAATAGTCTGTTTACTTATAGGATACAAGGGCAGTATACATTTCAAGTTCTTTCAGCCTGGGAGTTGGCAGAATTGTTACCAATGAGAAATATAAGCACTACTAAAGTTGAAGTGTACTTTTGCTCCTTTGTAGAAAAACCGTTCATCTATGGGGTGAATTGGGAAGGCAGCTCTGCTCTATTACTGAAACTTTTACTGAAATATTATCGTATAAATCACTGACTGGCTGGAGCAGATGCCACATGTTGGAGAAGTTCTGGACAGTGCGACATTAACAATAAGCCCTTTCCTGTCTTAATGGGACCACTGCTGCACAACTTGATTTGCTATGTTAGGCTTGTTAAATAATGTTTTCAGTTTGGCCATGGCCTTGTGTTTTTTGCTGAGTGAGCCGCTCAGGTGTCACATATAAAACCTGTTGCTGGTATTTATTGAGTGCCTGTGGTGGTTAGGGGACTAGATAAGGTTTCTGCTGGTAGCTCATGTTAGACAAGTAGCTTTTCTTTCTTTGTTCTGTTTTTCTTACATTTCCCGAAAAATCCCATGTTTGTTATATTATGTACCATATATGCCTTGAGTATATGGCACAAATATAAGGTGACTCCCACTTTCCCAATAAGAATATGAAAACTTTAAAGGAAATAGGTAAACTAGCTAATGTCTACTTAAGTTTAATTTGTAAACTTAATTAAAAATACATTTTATAATTATGTATGTAAAATTTATTTGAGAAATGGTTTTTCCATTTTCACATTTTACAGAATGTTGTATTATTCTAATTTATCATATTTATTAGTGATATTAATGCCTTGCTATCATAGGACCTTTTTTTTAATACTGGTCTCCTGAACCTATTATCCTTACTTCTATTCAGATTGTTTGAGATACTGAACTTCTTTAATATGTGCATGATACTGACACTAGAAATTTAGATTGTAGGTACTTTTGCCATAAGTATCTTTGCTGCAACCATTTTCACTTCATAACTAATTGACCATACAGCAATTTTGCTGTAAGAAAAATAAAATAAAATCACAACATATAAAAGAGGAACCTTAAAAAGGGCATAATGAAACATCAAAAATTGAATA
This sequence comes from Pteropus vampyrus, assembly GCF_000151845.1. Lineage (NCBI taxonomy): Eukaryota > Metazoa > Chordata > Mammalia > Chiroptera > Pteropodidae > Pteropus > Pteropus vampyrus. The sequence goes on along the minus strand of NW_011888933.1, from coordinate 3,739,209 downwards.
ACACAATTAAAAAGACTGTATTTAAAATGAGTATAGATTCATGACGGTACTGCACTCATAACTGGTTTTATTTTGTGGATTGTACCGCAACACTTTTCTCTCTATGGGAAATGTGAGTTCAACTAACTATGCACCCTCATAGAGGGCCCTGGGTCTCTTTCCTCCAATGTAATGTTTCAAAATAACAAACTCTTAGGGCATCACCACCACAATGTCTAGTTATCACTGTATTGACCATTATGAGGGCTAAGATTTACATATAATGTAAAAATGGAGATGACTTCAGGCACTTCATTAATGGAGAAATGAAACCAAACTGACAACTAGCTTAAATGCGTTAGGTTTGCCGAAGGTAGTTGATAGTTTGGTTTTATTTTTCCATTGATGAACCAAACACAAAAAAAAAAGTCAACCAGTTATTTTATCTTTTTTTTTGAGGCAAAATTGCCTTACGACCAGTTAGTTATGCAGCAAAGATGTTATGGTAAAAATACCAACACCAGGAATTTTATCCTGTCATCTTTTGCGCATTAGGGATGTTCGGGTTTTTCGTTTAGTTTTGCTTTGTTCGGGTTTTTCGTTTAGTTGGGTACTATGTATAAAAGTGCGTGATTCCCACTTTATTGCTTTTTATAGTGAGATTTAAGTGCTTATTTACAAAAGTGTCCAATACTAATTACTGTGAGATCAAACCCCAGGTATACTGACTTCGTGTTAATGTTTTTTATTACTGATTTATAGTCATTAGTGTTTGAATAGACTAACCCCCCACATCTGGGGGGCTGAATATAACAATTCATTTTCTTTCCATACAAAGTCCACTGCAGGTATGAGTGGCTTTCCAGACCTGTAGTCTCCATGTGACTCATCAGTCTAGGGTGACAGGCACCGAGATCTCTAGCTGTACTATCTGGAAGCCCTGGCCTTCCTGATTAGCACATCATGGGTGACAACTCAGGATGGTCTCATATACACATTAAAAACCTTTGGCTTAGAAATTGCAGCTCCTGCTTTCCACTATCTACCCATTGGTTAGAACTCATCAATGAAGATGTCAGTGGGGCAGCATAATGTGTTCCTCCCATGTACTTGGAAGGAGAGAGCTGACCGTGGGGCAGGCACCACAAGACCACGTAACAAAAGCCCAAACTAGCACTGCTAGATGCGTCCTCCAGGCTGATGTGAACCTTGTTAAATAAAAGTAATTGAAAGTGACCCCAAGACATGAGAAGCTGTTTGGTTTTGAAGACTATATTGTGAAAGATGCTCTCACCTACTGTATCTCATATCCAGTATTGATCAAGAAAGAGCAAAACAGAGATACCCTGTATGTTGAAGTTTAATTGGGCTCCTTTATGGATTAAATTACACAAGTGATATCAGGAAAGTCTCTCCAAACAAAAATATATTTACTCCATTCTCTAGTATAAGTAGCTACTAGTAACATTCATATTACTCACATGAGTAGTTTAAAAGCCCAACCGCCCATCAGTTCCCTTAGAGCTTGTCAATAGTCATGTGGTAGACAGCATTTATAAGGTGGAAGTGTCTGTTCCTAGCCTACCAGCCAAACAAGTCATAAATAAATACTGGCCTTCTTTCAAGCAGTCCTGTTCCTACCTCCTTGCAGACTGTAAACTATATTTAAAGAACAAAAACTAAACCCTTAAATAAATCATAATCTGGCTCTGACATTTTAGACAGAGCACATCATTGAATGGTTTCCATGCTGAATTTTCCAGCTCTGAGCCCTTAATATTCTTTTTTCAGTATGAAATATTTCCTGTGCTCCCCCCACCCAGCTCCCTCCCCCACTGACATTTTTACCTGGAGGAAAGCATTTGTTCTTTCCAGATACAAATCAAAGGCTTCCTTTTTCAGGGAGTCATCTTTGAGTCCTCTATGCTATGCCATAGTAATTCTTTTCTTCATCGTAATCATTCAAGCACTTCTTAGCACCCTCTGCCTCTGTCTCAACAACTCTCATCCAAGCCTCCGTCCTCTTTTCCTCTGAAATTCTTCTGTTGCTCTCCACCCTCCACCTCTGCTGCTTCATAGTCTATTCTTAACTTGCAACAAGAGTAGATTTTTAAAATATAGTTCAAATGTCTTTCCTCTGCTTCAGATCATCTGGTGGCTGTTCATTTCATTCAGAGTAAAAGTCAAAACACCTTACAGTATAGGTAGACTGTTTTTCTATTGATGCTATTAGAAATTACTACAGACTTGGTGGCTTTAAACAATACAAATTTATTGTCTTATAATTCTAGAATTTTACTGCATTAAAATCAGTGGATTGGCATGACTGAGTTCCTTTCCAAAGGCTCTGAGGAAAATCTCTTCTCTTGCCTTTTCAGCTTGTGGAGCCAGCCTGCATTCCTTGGCTTCTATCCCCTTCCATCTTCAAAGCCAATAATGGCCCATAAGGTCTTTCTCATGCTGTATGACTCTAACATTGACTCTTCTTGCTCTCTCTTCCACATTTAAAGGACACTTGCGGTTACGCTGACCCATCCAGGTAATCCAGGACCATCTTCCTTTTGGGTCAGCTGATTAACAATGTTAATTCCATCTGCAACTATAATTTCTCCTTTAATCTAATGGAACATAATCATAGGTTCCAGGGACTAGAACATGGACCTCTTGGTGGTAGTGGTGGACGGGGTCATTACCTGCCCATCAGAGTGGAGATCGTAAGACCCTCATGATCTAGCTCCTGTTACTTCCCCTGTTACTTATGCCTTCCCATTTTCCCATATGCTCCCATGCGCTGGTCTCACTGGTCTCCTTGCTGTTACATATGCACTCCCCTTTGGGCTTTGCTCTAAGTGTCACTCCCCCAAAGGTTTACATAGCTAACTATGTGACCTCCTTCAAACATTTCCTCAGAAATCGCCTTCTTGATGAGGTTTATCCTGACCACCCTTTTAAAAATTGCAGCTCACCCCTGGCCCATACTATGCTGTTTTTCCATAGCAATAATCCACATATAATGTAATCAGCAACTTACTTTTATGTTTGTGATCTATAAAGCAAGCTCTTAGAGAACTCGGATCTCTGTTTTTCCTTCTATTAAATCCCCAGCACCTAGAATAGTGCCTGGCATATAGTTGGCAAGTGATAAATATTTGTGGAATAGATGAATTTTTGTTGTTGTTGTTGTTTGTTTGATTTGTTCCAGCTTTATTGAGGTATACTTAGTATACAAAAAAAAATAGCACATATTTAATGTGTACATTTTGATGAGTTTGAATATCTGCCTACACCTGTGATACCATCACTACAATCAAAGCGATGTACATACCCATCACTGCCAGGAGATTTATTGGGTTCTCTCCCTTTTATTTCTTTTTCTGTGGTAGGAACATTGAACATGAGATTTACTCTCTTAAGACATTTTTAAGTACACAATGCAGTATTGTTAACTGTATGTGCTACGTTGTACAGCAGTTCTGTAGAATTTATTCATCTTTGTAACTGTAACTTTATATGTATTTTGAACAAAAACTCCCCATTTCCCCCACCCCATCCTCTGGCAACCACCATTCTATTCTCTGCTACTATGAGTTAGACTGTTTTAATGTTTTCTTTTAATAAATGCAATTTGCATGCATCAGATCTTCCCAATGGCCTGCATGAAGGGGCCATGATATGACTTGCTTTAGGGTCCCCCATTAGTGTCTAGCTTGGAAACTGCCTCATTGTGAGCACTCGGTATATGTCAGAGTGAATTACCAAAACCAGATTCTGTGGGAAGGCATGAAGCCCTTTTCATTTTATAAGGCTAGACTGGATTTCAAGAACATAGTTAAGGAGTTTCAGGCAATTTCATAGAGTAATTCAGGAGATGGGCTAGGTTAGCAAGGTAGTGGAAGAGTGCCTGGATTCTTATTAAAACTTGGGGTATCATTACATTGCTTCTTGAAATTACCCCCTCTAGGTCTTCAGCCCTGAGGGCTCTTTTGTTCTTGTCTCATGGAGGAAGCTATGGAAGAGAATATTTAATCATTTAGTACATTGTCAGTGTGGATGATTAGAAATAGCCCATATAGTCTAGCCTGTGCTCCTGCTTCTGAAAGAGTTCTTCTCCTTCTGAGTAAATGATTTGATGTGTGAGGATTTGGAAGCCCAGGTGTTATTTTTTTAAATAATTTTTGTTATAAAAATAAATGAAATCTATATTTTATCATTTCAATTCAGGCCCTAAGCATGCACAGTCGTTACGTTCATGCAATGTCCTTACAATAATGTTATTTCACTAGGCTCTGTAATGAAGCTTTGATTTGCATCACCATCCTGAGAACTTTCTGACAATGCTAAGGTAATATTATGAAGGCAGAAGGAAATGAAATGAAATGGTGGTAATGCATGTCCATTGTGGAAAATGTCGAGTTGCCAAGGCAATGTCATATCGATAATACTTTCACAAATTAAATTAAGATACATATGGCAAATAAATATTGCATTTCTCTTTATTATCACTTCAAATACATGAGGATAGCCATGATGATTAAAACCGGAAATTAGACATAAAGCATCTTGGCCAAAATAAGAGATGTGCTGTTCATCATTCTACCTGATACATTTTCAAGATTCCTGTCACGTTTATTTCAGGCTTTCAATCTCTCCCCCTTGGTATATAGCAGCTTCTCTGCTATACTCCTGTGCTTCCTGAAGCAGAATTTCTGTTGAGACTTAGTTGGAGAGTCAATATAATTCTATTAAGCCTCACTTTCACACTGTACAACCAACTCTCTTGTTTAAGTTCTGTTCTTTTAACAGTCAAGCTGGTTTTACTCCTTCCTTCCCTCCCTTCTTTTCTTTTTTCTTTTATTTTTTGGCGGTGGGGGGGAGTATTTATTTTAATATTGCTAATGGTATTATTGGTTAAAATTGCCTGCTTAGAAATATGTTGCTATGTTGGCTCTCTAAAATTAAATTTTCAAAGACGAGAGTGAGCACCTCAGTTTTCTGTTTCCATGTGAAATGGGAATAAATGATACCTTACAGGTTGTCATAAAGAACAAGCATGAAAGAGCCTAGAACTGTACCTGGAGCCAGTAATGAAAAGTAGTATTTAACTTGGTTGCAAGGATCTAGGTTCAAATTCTACACCTTTAAATCACTTGTTAAAAAATTAATAGGTAAGGTTGAGGTGATATGTGTTCACTGTAGGAGAATTAAAAAATATTGGAAACCAAAGGAAGAAAATAGAGGTTACTATAATCCTACCCCCCACAAGTAAGCATAAGCACAACACATTCATATTTTTGGTGTATAGATTCCTAAACTCTATTTTAAATAGAAACAGGATCATAATACATGCACTTTGTTGGTTATATAGTCCTCCCCGTCCCCCTCCCCAGTAAATATATTCTGAGACTTTTTAAATATCAATTTATATCTTCTAAAACGTGGGGGAGAATAGCTGTCACAGAGCACTTTAGTCTTAGTCGTATCACAGTATCACATATTTAGATAGTACCAATTTTATGCTATTTTAATTACAGTGACTCTCCCAAATGCCTTCATTTCATTAAAAAGTTATATCAAAGTAGAACTAATGACACAATGTAAAAATAAGGTGTCATATAAGTCTATTTAATTTGCTTTATATAAATTAATTCACTCAGCAGATATTTTTATTCCTATGGTATGTCAGGTGCTATCTTTTATTTCACTTAATGTTTTTAAAGTTTATATTTTCTTCTGATTTCTTATTTTATCATTATTAGTCATAACGTATTTGGATGGTGATGTTCATTTCTGAGACTTCTGTTGTGTACTTAATTGTAGCAATAGCTCTGTGACTTACATACTTAAGTTCTATGTCAACTAGGAAAATCATTTAACCTCTGAGATACAAAGAAGTATCATCTCTAAATCAGGGACTAAGTTTTACAATTTCTGTGGTGCACGCAGAAATGCCGTATGTGGTATGTTATTGAAACAAAATCTAACTTCTTATTATCTGACATATCATTTCTATCAAGTCATAAATTGATTTAAAAAAGACTTTTTTTGCCCTATTCTATACTTAAAGGATTGTTAGTTTTTATATCTCTCTTTTATCTCTCAGTTTATTTAGTCTAGGGAGGTACAAAGCCGATTTTCATTTATTATTCAGAATTGGAAAATAATAGAGCAATCAAGTAGAAGGCAATCAAGTAGAAGGCACAAGGGAGGAAATGTACTTTTCAAAAAATACATCTCTAAAAATATTAATAATAATGTCAAAGTTCAACGGAGTTGATGGCAGAGAAAGGCACATTTCCTTGGTTTAAAGGGAAAAAAAGCAAATTTGTTCTGAAGGTAGGGAGGGAGAGTTCATTACTTTTATCAAATACTCATGTTAAAGGAAGCCTAGAAATATTCCCATTAGAAGAGCTGGTTTTCATGTGTGTGAAACTGCCTTCAATTAAAAAAAAAATTTAAAAAAAAGACTGCCTATAAAACAGTTGTGATATTCCTTTACTAAGATTATGCATTATTTAATACTCAGCATATCAGAACACATGGAACAAGCTAGAAATGAAAGATTTTACTTGAACTACTATATGCCTCCAAGTTTGAAGCCAATCCTCATTCCTTAAAAAAATCCAGGATCAGTAACATGAGAATGCACTAGTGTATCTTCTACTTTTCTTTATATTTATTTGTTGTTGTTGATACTCTTCTCATATGGTTAAAAAAAAGAAAAGTGCTCTATTTCAAGGCACATACAAATTCAAGATCACTATAACTCAGTGGGTATTTTGGGGAGCCCATACCTTTTATTTTTCCCTAATATCTCACTTTATCATATTTAGTACTTTTAAGCTCATATTCCCCTTCACTCATGTGAATATCATAATTTCTTTTTTTCTTTTTGTTTGCCTTGTATCTTAGAGCTTTTTATCGTATTTAAAAAAAAAAATTTCCAATAAAAATGTACAAAGCTCAAAAGGTCCAGTACTATCTCAAAAGTTAATGAAAAAGAGTAGCCTGGCCTTAATTCCTACTTTCTAGACATCTAATCACAATTCTTTTGGATGTTTCTTCTAGTGCTGGCCTATTTCTAAATAGAAGGCTTGTGCCCTTTTTGGTATATATATATTTCCAATTTTGGGACATTTATCTTTTGAGTCCCTAATTAAGAAGATGGGGATTTAAACTCTCTTAGACCAATCATTCTCAGTTACCTGCCCCTCCCCCCGCCATTTTCCCAAAATATTTAAAATAAAATTTGGATTCAGTCTATACTTGTACTTATATTATTATGTCCTCTTTATATATATGCATGTGTAAATATGCATACGTGTGTATATAGTACAGAGCGTGTAGTGCATTATGATCGTATCTCTACTATGCTGCTTTTCTAAAGTAATACATGTTAATAAAACATTTTCATTAAAAAATTTCCAACAGAAATGTAAAATTGTCCACAAATGTGGTTAAGCATGTCAGTCTATCAGTTTCATTTAAAGTCATTTCTTGGATCCTCTTCCTTCCATCTGTTCTGGTGTCTCGAGTTCTGTGCACAATTGTAATGTGGAGACTTCCCTTGACCTCCTGGGTTGAACTCTGTCTTTATCAGGATTTCTCATTTTCTGGTTTTTATTTTATTCCCTCATTTTTATAAAGCACACCTTTAAGTATCTTCCTAAGAAAGACTGCATAAGAGCAAACATTTTTTGAGACCTTACATTTCTTTAAAAAAAAAAAAAAAAAGCCTCATTCTGCCATCACACTTGACTTAGTTTGGCTGCATGTACATGTACTCCTAGGCTGGAAATCTTTTTACTTTTGAATTTTGAAGCCATTGCTTTTTTTATCTTCCAGGGTTCCATGTGTCTTTAGAGAAGTGTGGTACCATTCTCATTCTAGATCCTGTGCATGCATTTTTTTTCTCTTTGAAAACTTTTAGGGTCCTCTATTTACCGCTAGTGTTCTGAGAATTCAGAGTATGCATTATAAGTGTATGTATTTTCATTGAGCTGGGCCCTCAGTAGGACTTTTTAATGTAGAACCTCAAGCATTAATTCTGGAAACCTGTCTTATATCATCTGTTTGACAACTAATACCTCTTTCTATTTTCTCTATATTTGTCTTTATGGAATTCTATATTAATTGGAGACTAAAAATCTTGGACCAATTCTCCAACTTTTTAAGATTTCTCATTTTCTATTTATGTCTCTCTGTACTACTTTTTGGGAGATGCCCTCACATTTGTCTTCTAACACATTTGTATTTCATTTTTATTTCTACCGTTGCATTCTTAATTTCTAAGAGCACTTTCTTGTTTTGTGAATGCTCCTTTTTATATCATGCTCTGTTTATATTCTGAATACAGTATCTTTTGTCTTCAATAGAAAGTCTTCAGTTCTCACATTGTCTCTGTTACTTTTGAGTTCCTTCTGATTGTTCGGTTATTTATTTTGGAGGTTTTTCTCCTCAATTTTCTGTCATCCTCAGCTGTCTATTCATATCTAAGAAGAATCTCCTTAAAAAGCTGATTGCAGGCTCTCTGTACAGAGTCTGGTGGTGGTGGAAGCATCTCCAAGGCTAGTACCAACCTTACACTGACTGGACAGGCATCCAGCCTTTTCACTGGGGTCCCTGAATGTCTTTATCCACAGGTCCTGTATTAGTTACCTATAAATTACCTAAAATTTAGCAGCTTCAAAGATAAGCATTTATTATCTTGTACATATTCTCAGTATTAAGAATGTAGCAGCAGCTTATCTGAGTGATTCTGGTTCAGGGTCTTCCAAGAGGTTATAGCTACACTGTCGGCTGGGGCAGCAGTCACCTCAAGGCTTGACTAGGTCAGCAAATTCATTCTTAAGTGCACTTATGTGATCATACTGACATGACTGTTGGCCATCTTTTACCACTTGGATGTGTCCACGAGGCTCTTTTAGGGCATAGCAGCTGAATTCCCCCAGAATGAATGATTTAAGAGAGGAAGCAAGTGAGCATGCCTCAAATGAAGAGCAATTTTATAATCTAATCTCAGAAATGACATACCAATACTTCCTCCATATTTTGCTCATCACGTAGACTAATTCTAGTACAATGTGGGAAGAAACATGAGTGTGAATCCAGGAAGCAGGGATGGTTGGAGGCCATCAGGGAGGCAGGCTACTATGAATGTATTTTCAGTTTCCCGGAGAAGATTCTTCCAGGTGCCTTGCCTAGATCATTAAACCTGCATGTCAGTATTTTGGGAACTTGCATGGGAAGAGAGAAAGGAGATCTCACTATTTAGTAGACTTTTACTAAGTTCTCTGGTTTTCACACAGTGCTTCATACCCATCCTTTGCAGTTATTTCTGGCATTTCACTGGTAATTGAAAATTGAGGAGAAATGCCAGAAATGCCAGAAAATTTAAAATTGAGGAGAAATGCCAGAAATGCCAGAAAAATTGAGGTCCTCTTTGGTCTGCTTGTTCAGCGAGTGTAACTCTCAAGCGTGTGAGGGTGAGAGAAAGGGAGGGCCAGTCTCTGGAACACCCAGACTGATGGAAGAAAATGGGCAGAACCTAATTGGACATTCGATTAAGTTTTCTATCAGTCCTCCTGCATCAGCCCCACCCTGGTCTTTAGAGTTACTTGGTTCCTTTAGTTCTTAAGCTTTGCTAGGTTTTCGTGGTTTCAGTTGGCTTCGCCACCCCTATAGTATCTTAGGCCTCAGCTTTTCCCATCTGGTAAGATAATTACTCATGTCTTCACTTGCCATCTTCCAACATTTTGTTGTTATAACTCACTTGCTCTCATTTTCTCTCCAGTTTTGTCTCTGTTTTTATATCTTTTTTACTACTTCACTGTCTTTATGATAATGTTTTCGGATGGATGAATGAATTTCTATATTTAGTCTATCGTTAATATGTATTTTTTCTCCTTGTGTAATCCCAATACATACCTTGATGAATAGTGTTTCCTGAGAAGTTTACTTTTAGAGGGAGAATTCAAGATGTTAACAGACTAATCAGCTTATCTTGCCCAAAGCTGTTCTGATGAGAATAGAATGGATTTTGTTTTCCACGACACCCTTGATTTCTGGTTGCTTTAGAATGTAGGTTTACCAGGAGGTAAGAGTAGAAGGGAATGGTACTGTAATGTCTAGAGAATCAGCTTAGAAATCCAAGGATTTTTTAATTTATTTTGGATTGTTCTTTAAAAGTGCCAGTCATAAACACTTGATAGCTTAATATATGCAACTTCATAAAAGATAATGTTTTCATTGCATATATAGAACTTAAATATATATGTATGTATCTTCAATTTTCAATGTTTAAACCTGCTTGTTCCTTTCAGTGTTTGGATCATGGAAAGAAAGCTGTAAACAAGTTGGAAATATTTATTACAATACCTCAAGGTGAACCCACTAAAGTCCTTCCATGGGTAATTTATTACACCGCTAGATAGCAGGCACATGAGTAACTGTCCTGAACTCCTAGATGAAAGTGCTTCCAAAATATAGCATTTCTAAAATTAGTAACTTTTACTTGTCTAGCATAAGCAGAAGAATAAGATATATATAAGGTTTTAAATTTTTCGCTGATGGACCTAAAATCTAGATAGTATTTTCTGTGTCTTTGACTTTTGTTCACACACTGCCCCTCCCTAGGCAGGCTAGGAAACTGCCTGTTCCTTCTTGATTCCAACATAAGTTTAGACCCAGATGTGTTTTCCCTGAATCAGGTGACAGCTTCTCATCCAAGACCTCCCCATGCAGGCACAAAGCCATATCCCAGGGTGATTTGTATTGTCTGAACTTCAAATGCCAATTCTTATTTACTTTCTATGGTCCTCTTTTGTCCATCTGTCTTCTTCTAGTATTCATAATTTATAACTGTAGTTTAATTATTCAAAATAGTTATTTATATATATTTGAAACTATTTTTTTTCCCCCTTGGACTGTCTTGTGCGTAAATACCATTATCTCCAATGAAAAAATTAATTTTCTGGAGTAGAGAATATATTCTCTTAGTCCTTTGCGTGTCCTGTGATATAGTTCAGAGTTTCTCAACCTTGGAATTATTGGCACTTTGGACTGGATAATTTGTTGTGGAGAGGCTGTCCTGTGCATTGTGCATCGTAGGTTGTTTAACAGTATCCTTGGCCTCTACCCACTAGATACCAGTGGCACCGCAATGCCTACCCCTACATCAATGATATCCAAAATATCTCCAGTCATTGTCAAATGTCCCCTTTGGAGGGTAGCGGGGAGGCATTTCCCCTGGTATAGTGGGACTCACCATGGGAAGAGAACTTAGATTAGTTGCCTAATACTGAAGGTGGGTACAGGATAGGTTAAGAGTCAGAAATCTAATCTTGCTGCAAGACTCAGGAATGTATAGGAACTGATGGAGCAAAACAAAAAATTCTCAACTGCTTCTTGAGAAGTGATTGACAGCGCTGTGAACCAGCATTGGCAGGTCCATGGTCACCATCAGAGGCTGAAGACCATTTTAAATGAGCAATAGTGGAGGTAACAGGGGCCCAGGACAGAGTTCGTATTGCAATGTGGGAAGAGACGTGACCTCTGCTGTCACAGTCGTGGTTCTGCAGTCCATGGAAGTAAGCAGTATAACAATTTAGAAAGTTTTGGAACCAAGGTGTCACCTTACTGTGAAATCTGTAGATAGAGATGGCATTTCATCTATCTTTTTATCTTTTCATCCTTTTCTGTGTGTCTATAAGTTCGCCTTGTCAACAACCCAGCTGCAGACTTAGCTATTTAAATTGCCCTGCTAACCAAGTTTGCTCCTGGAATTTGGAGAATTCTTAGGAAAGGCTTCCTCTATTTCTAGTCACATGCTGCTACTTTAAATTAAAGTATGAGTTAAACCATACACTAAATAAAAATAAAAGTAGCTTCGTTTGCATCTTGTCACTAACATCAACCAGACTCCTTATGTCCTTTTCAAATAAGTCTGCAAAACCCAGAAATTTCCTGTCAGCTGGACTTCGACCACAGCTGTTTTAACCTCTCTGCAGGTGCGAGTAGATTTCTGTCATTCTGCATTTGTGATTCTGATGTCTGACTGTCACACATACCGTTATTGAAGTCCACAGGGTAGAACTACCTTCTTATCTGTAGTTCTCAGGTACAGAGTATGAAGGGATAGTTGCGACAAAGGGAGTGATATCTAATTCACAACTGGGTTGCTACAGTTTGCAGGTTGAAGAGAAAATACCTAAGTAATGTTATTCAACAACATTTACTTGTAGGCTTTGGAAAACAGTTTTTCCTATAAGGTTGCTTAGGATTCTGTAACCAAATGTGCCCACAATTATCTTGTATTTAAAAATATCACTTATTCAACTATTATTTATTCAGCATTTCTCCTGGGCCAAGCACAGTGCTAGCCGTGGAAAATACAGCGGAGAACAAGGCAGACACAAGCTCTGCTCCCATACTGTTAATAGTCTAGTGGAAGGGGCATACATTTAACAAACATATAACTGCAGCCCTGAAAAGTGCTACAAAGGCCAGAGTATTCAGGGAATGAAATTTAATGAGAGATGCAGAGAAGGCCTCTGTAAAGAACTGGAATTTAAGCTGAGTATGTTTTAGTCAGGAGGAATGGGCCTGTCTCCGGGCCCTAATGTATGTAGGGCTGCGCTGTAGGCAGCAGAGGTCACATTCTCTGTGTTCCATGGACAGTTAGTTGGGTATATTTTTATTTTAGTACCTTACATGATGGTAACACGTTTACATGTCTTTCTCCTCAGCAAGATGTAAATGGAGTTCCTGGAAGATAAAAATTGTGTCTTAATCATCTTGGTTTGATCCAGCCTTGAATTTGATAACTCAATAATGTTGAATATTGAGTTGAATAATATTGAGGAAGTGAATACATGAAATAAATGAATTAATGAATGATCAAATTGGAGGTACAAAAAAAGATCTTGTCTGCTTTGTCCTTTGCATCCATAGTTTCTCACTCTAGCTGTTGGAAACCTGTTCGTATACACTGGGTTTCTTACCTAGACTTGAACAATTGGCCCTATGTGACTTGGCGCCCGGAACCCAGCACGGTGCCTGCATTTACCCATTCAGTAAACGAGAAGTAAATGAATCAAAGAGTGGGTATATTTTCCTGATTGTGAACCTTATAATCTAAGCTTGCTTGCTGACCTCTGAAACCCACAGTCTTGCCTGCCTGCCCAAAGCATTACTATACTCTGAGTTCCCCACTCTCAACAATTATACTTAAGTTAATTTATTTGGAAATGAAAAATTGAAAAAAAAAAAGGTTTTGTCTTTAAAATATGTCTCAAAACTGTCTCTTTCATTACGTAAGCCAAACCACCATCATCTCTCTCCAGCATAACTATAATAATCCCCTTTTTTCTCCCTACAGTCCATTCTCCACAGAGCAGCTTCAATTATATAACATATAATTGTAGAATTTAAAATATTTTATAAATCAGTTTCTGGCACTGAGAACTGTAACGGCTGAGAACTACGTTGGCCTATTCTGGCACAGAGAATGAAATTCAAACTTCTCCCTAACTACCAGACCTAACTGTACTGTCCCCTGCCCACGTCTGTGGGCTCATCCGTTGCCCATTTCCTCCTGTTCTTTGTGCTACAGTCACACTGGCCTCCATGCATGTTGGACACATCCCGAGCTCTCATTCCCCAGATGAGGATCCTGCCCAGAGCAAGCACTCATCAGCTATTGGAAACATAAATGGTTATTTAGCCTACTGATTTTCAGACGCTATTTAGCCTATGTGATTTTTTTTTTTTTCAAAAGGAAATAGTATGCAGGACTCCAGCATATAAAGAAATTGAAAGTAGTGTTACTCTGATTCCCATGGGAACAAGGAGTCTAGGAACCACCTCTAGGTGCCATCACTTCTTCTGGAAAATAGGGTTCTGGGGTTGTAGTTTGCAGGACATTGATCTAGTCCCATGGTACCTGCCTATTTTCTGTGTTTATTGTCTCTGGCTTCTTTGAACTTGGACTACTGTCCTTTTAGGTGTGTAGAATGTGTTTACTGTGTAGCTGAACCCCTGACTGCTCTCTCTTCTTAGCATACCTTCTTATGTGGCCACACACTCTACTCTTGAAAACTTAAAATTAAATAAAATGTATATATGAGTAACTTCTTAATGGTTCTCATAAACATCTTAAGAGTCCAGAGAAGCAAAAATTTACTGGGGGTTATAGAGTTAGAGGTGTAACTTATGGAGTGGTCGAGACTTAAGAAAGGGATCAGAAAATAGTAGGGAATAGAAAGAAATGAACCAGATAGTCTGAGCAAAAGCTCAAAGGAGGTGAGAAAATTGTGATAATTGGAGGAGAGCCCATATCAACCTCATTTACATTCTGAAATAGATTTGAACAGATGTCCCAATTAAGCATGAGTTCACTTAAGATCTTTCAACTTTGCTATGGTGGGACATGATACACATTCAGGAGAAATCATACTTTGAATTTTGAATTTTGATCTTTTCCCAGGCTAAGGATGCTCGTTGTGATACTTTCTCAGGATGCTGGGCAGTGCCAGCGAGCTGCAGCACCCAGTCAGGCATGAGATTGTGAGATTAAACAACTGACATGCTACAGTGTCCTTGTTGCCAGATTTTTTTTAATTTTTTTATTTTTTTATATTCTGTTCTGAGCATATTTAAGGTAGGCTAGAGTAAGCTATGAA
>NW_011888933.1:3722699-3723272 GCF_000151845.1 Pteropus vampyrus | reverse complement strand
GCTACAGTGTCCTTGTTGCCAGATTTTTTTTAATTTTTTTATTTTTTTATATTCTGTTCTGAGCATATTTAAGGTAGGCTAGAGTAAGCTATGAAGTTTAGTAGATTAGGTATATGAAATACATTTTTGACTTATTACATTTTCAACTTACAATGGGTTTATCAAGACATAGCCCCATCATAAGTCAAAAAGCATAAGCATTTGACATCACATTGTAGAAGCATTGGTGCCATGCTATCAAGATAGATCCAAAGCTGTAAATGAATAGGGGCCATAAAAGTGTGCAAGGTAGTTGAAAAAAATACTAACTTGATAGCTAACTATATTGAATAAACACTGCGTTTTAGGCAGTATTCTAAGCACTTTGTAGGAATTCCTTGTCTTCACAATTCTCATAGATGAGTGTCATCATTATTTCCATTTACAGATGAGTAAACTGAGGTATAAAAATATTAAGTTACTTTCTCAAGGTCATAGAGATTTCATAAGTGTGGCAGGAAGGATTTGATTCTATGTTTGTTAATGTTCATGATAAAAAAAGAAAGAAAGAAAAGAAAGAAAGGAAGGAAGGAA
>NW_011888933.1:3702222-3722034 GCF_000151845.1 Pteropus vampyrus | reverse complement strand
TTCAAGAGATGTTAACCTCATCGTGGCATGGAGTGAATGTGAAAGTCCTTTGATCACTATAAAGTTCTATATAAATGGACCTCTCTGCTTTTAGGGTAAACATGTGCAATTTTATTAATTTTTTCAAAGGTGAACAGGCTCTAAGAGCCAAAACTCATGAGAGATGGCTTTATGAACCTTAACACTTGATCACTTTACTGCAGGGGAAATATTTGTCTCAAAACCTGGTTGTTAGCCTGCTCAGGGATGTCTACTCAGGAGACCAAATCATAGGGCAGAAGGTTATTGTGTGCAAAAAGAATTTAAAAAAAAAAAAGGGAATTGATTATCTATAAGGGATATTTCCATTGAGCTTGGGAAGTCTGATGAATTAATTATCCTTCTCTACTGGAAAATTTTTCTATTTGAGCATCCACTGTTATATGTTTAGAAGTAGAGCATCTTTTTCTCTTTGGAGCTATGCAAATATTCTGTGAATTCTTTCTCTCCAACCCTAGCCACCTCCTACTCCCCATTTTGCTATTTAGCACAGCGGTCCCCAACCTTTTTGGCACCAGGGACTGGTTCTCCTATGAGAATCTAATGCCTGATGATCTGAGGTGGAGCAGAGGTGGTGATGCCAGCGCTGGGGAGTGGCCGCAAATTCAGATGAAGCTTCACTTGCTTGCCCTCTGCTCACTTTCTGCTGTGCGGCCTGGTTCCTAACAGGCCACAGACCAGTACTGGGGATCCCTGATTAAGAGAGAAGTTGTGTCTAGAAATGGTGTAGAGGAAGGAATACAGGCTTGGGAGTTAGACTTGGTTTCTAACTTCAGCTCTGCAACATATGACCTTTGGGATGTTCATCAGATTACGTATCTTCTCTGTGTCTTGGGTTCTTCCTCTGCCAAACACAGTAAT
The DNA here is from genome assembly GCF_000151845.1 of Pteropus vampyrus. Taxonomy (NCBI): domain Eukaryota; kingdom Metazoa; phylum Chordata; class Mammalia; order Chiroptera; family Pteropodidae; genus Pteropus; species Pteropus vampyrus. Next base: position 3,721,134 of record NW_011888933.1, on the reverse strand, counting down.
CATCCCTACCTTTGTGGGGTTCATCAATGGGATATAAAATGTGTAATAGAGTGCCTGGCTTACAGATATGTAGCGTAATGTTATAGATACTTAAGGTAGGTGGGTCAGTTCAGTGGCACAGACAGAACATTACACATTCATTAACAAATGAAATATAGTACTTATTATTGCCAAAAATGTCATGTCTTTCTAAGGAAAAAAAAATGGAATAAACTGACATTTTCTTTTCATTTTAGTCATATTTCAATTCTTGCTTTTGAAGATACAGCTTGGTTGTCCTACCATCATTTACTTGGCTGAGGACATTTTGGCAGATAGCTAAACTCATCTATTATGAGTTGTTTTTTCATGGTTTACAGAGTAACCATTCCCTGATCTCAAATTCCAACACCATGTTACCAGTGCCTCATTGTTTTCCATCTATTTGAACACCTGTCCTAGCCTGGATCACTGTCTTAAATAATATCTTGTCATTTTGCATGGCTTTGCTTACTGGTCTCACCAAGGGACTCTTATATCATGCTTATCTAAGCCCTCTTCCCTGTCCTACCCATGTCAATGATTTGCTTAATGACTTGATATCTTCTTAACCTCAGATGCCTAAAAGAAGTTGTCCTAGATGCTACTAAAGTGTCCTGTATAGGTAAGCTCTAAATCCTGGCCTAGGCATCAGGTGACCAGCAGCAAGATGGAACCATTGACAGGAACAGTGAAGTCAAAAGTGGAGCTGATCAGAGGAAAAAGATGCAGAGGTGATATTTAGGTGGTTAGAGATAGGGGACTAGAACTCTAGTTTGAAAATCTATGCTTTTTAGTAACACTGGAAGATAAAGTTTATTCAGGTATTCTGTAAATGTTTAGTGAGCATATGCTGTTACGAGGTACCATGCTAAGCACTGGGAGTACAAAAACGAGTGATTTGGAATTCCTTATCACTATGTTCTGTGTAGTAATAAATAGGTGTGATATATCCGTGTACATATATCTACTTATTTTTCCATAGCCTAATTGCTTCTACTTAATATCCAGAATATAAAATGTTATCATTAGGTCTGAAAAGAAGGATGGAAGTTAAGGGACCAGCATTCTGAAACTTATTATCCTTATGGCTAAGGCACTTAGTCTGAGCCCATTTTCTCATTTACAAACTAAAAGCATTGGAAAAGATTAAATGTTTTCAGCTAATCTCTTGGAGAATCAAATGGTTCTGCAAAGCCTCCAGAACCATTTGACTTTAAATGCTTTTGAAAGGTATAATAAAAATAATATGTGTGCCTAAATAAATGTATCATATACCTAGAATTTGCCTCATCAGGAGAACCTCATTGTTCCTGACCTAAACCTGTAATTAAATATTACAAAGTTGGCCAAAAGGTTACCAGTTTGACTTAGCTGTGTAACTAAAAAATGAATGCACAGATTAATAAAATATTGCTTTTTTTCTGTTTTATTTATTGTCTTTCATGCAATATTTTGCTTGGCCAATAAGTTCTGCTGTTAGAGAAGTTTCTGTCACAGGCCCACACCTGCAACACCCACCTCAGTTCTAAGAAACTAGGACTTTATGAATCATACAATAAAAGTGATTTTTTATCTGAATTCATCAGAATGAATGGTTCTTTCTTATTTAATAGCTTATTGAGATGTAATTCATAACATACCATTTATGCATTTAAAGAATACAGTTCAGGAAGGGGAGGGGCCTAGCTTACCAGCTGAACTCGAGCAGCCAGAGCTGGCTGGGGAAGGGGAGAGCGGTGAGGGGCTGTTGTGGGTCTGCCAGACCATGCTGAGTGATCTTAACAGGACTGTTTCACTTGGCTTCTGTGGAAGAAAACATCCCACAAGGCTGCAGTAGCACAGCCAACCTGTGCTTTATAGTCTGCTTTTACCCATTACCATACCAATTTGTGCTCTTTCACCTTTGGACTTGGATGGGCATTGAACTCTTTGGGTATAATTAATGCAACCAGAGCCAGGATGGTACCTAGAGTAATGATATGTCTTGAGCACCTATCACTGAAAGCTCAACCACATGGAAATATGAGACACCTAGTTAATTTGCAAGAAAGATGTTTTACCTTGCTTCCATCAGAAGTTTAGGACTATAGGAGACTTAGGCTGCAGAAGCTTCCTTTATTATCCTTTGGTTCTGGCCTCATTTTATGAAAGTTCAAATTTATAACTGTTGTATCAGAAGAAACATTTCAACAAAGTGTCTTGCTGGGAATTAAGAGCCCCAACCATCATCCGATGACTTTCTCTCTTATGGCATGCATTCTAAAAGTTAATCGTTTGAAATTTTATATTTGTTTTAGAATCAAAGCTTTTGGTAAAGTCACATGTTACAGATGATGGAAATAATTCCAAAGGAGCTGTGTTAGAGTAGTTGTAGAGAAATGCATTTGAATTAGTGTGATATAAAACTATAAAATAAATGGAAATTTCATGGACTTGCAAAAAAGTGTATAATTCACTGGTTTTTAGTGTATTCACAGAATTGTGCGGCTATTATCACAGTCAGTTTTAGAACATTTTTACCACATCAAAATGAAACCCTGTACCCCTTAGCATCACCTCTTAATCCCCTCACTCCCAGCACAGCCCCAACCTTAGGCAACCACTTACCTATCTTCTGTTTTTATAGATTTGGCTATTCTGGGCATTTTATGTAAATGGAATTACACAATAAGTGATCTTTTGTGACTTTTTTCACTGAGCGTAATAGTTCAAGGTTCAGCTATGCTGTAGCAAGTATCAGTACTTCATGTATTTTTATTGCCAAATAATATTCCATTTTATAGATATACCACATGGTATTTATCCATTCATCAGTTTATGGAAATTTGGATTGTTTTCACTATTTGCCTGTTATGAATAGTGCTGCTATAAACATTTATGTACAAGTTTTTATGTGGACATGTTTTTATTTCTTTTGGATATATACTTAGGAGTGAAATTGCTGGATCACATGTCAACTCTGTAGTTAACCACCTAAGGACCTGCCAGGCTGTTTTCCATAGCTGCCACGCCACTTTGCATTTCTACCAGCAGTGTATAGAGTTCCAGTGTCTTCATATCATCAGAAGCACATGTTATTATTTGTTTTTTTGATGATGGTCATCCTAGTGTGTGGTTTACTTTGCATTTCCCTTAAGTTAGAATGGATGGTTTTTGAAAGACAAGTGTCAGAGTGACAAAGACAAAAAGTGGGAGAAAGTACAGAGGGAGAAAAGGCTATCGGGTGGACAGATAGAAATCAGAGTTGCTTAGGGCATGGTAGGCAGAACAGTACTCCATGGAGCCTATTTTTCTGGATTATGGCCATGGCACTAGCCTCAATGGTGATAAAGTTACTGTCCTTCATGGAAAGGTAGAAAGTGTAGCTCATTCCCACATACTCGGTATTACCAGCATTAAGCTGCTTCTTCAGTTTAATCAGAGTGGTTTGGGTCTGCTCACTCCTCCTACCCTCCCCTTCCCAACTCTACATGCCATGGTCATTTCTGCCTCTGTTATTGGCTTTGCATTTCCCTTCACTTAGAATACTTCTGCTATTTTCTCTGTCTGTCCCGATTTCTTAAGAGTGGCTGAAATCCAGCCTACCTGCTCACTCCAAACTCTTCTGACCTCTTGGACAGCATTGGTAGCACTTAGAAGGTTTATACCACTCAGTTTTGTACTTCGTGATAAAATCGTCTTGCATTGTCCACATTATTGTATGTGTGGTTTCAAGTATCCCAGTGTGTTCCTTAAGGGGAACAAGTGGGTTTATACTAGTTGATATTGCCTATAAAATCAGAAATGTAATAGATGCTTAGTATATATTTGTTGATTTAAATCAAAATATTATCCTTCTGTTTTCATTTAAACTCTTAGAATTTCATAAATTCAGACAGGTTCTCACTAGCCTTAGGAAAAAATACTCTCTTATAACTTCATTAATACAAAACAAGGAGAAGAGTTTTTATATTTTTAGATAAAAATAAGTTTATTTCCGGATAAGACTGCTTTTACAATTATAACATTTCTTCAGAGACTTGATCATTTATGAAGGATCTGGAGAATGCTAATCTATGCTTGTTACATTCAGGGAATTTGTTATATATGAAATTATTTTCGAAACTTTTGTCTGTGTTTTCAAAGTCAGGTGGGTTGTATTGACTTAAGGTGGCATTTCCCTCCAAATTTTAAAACCCTAGGGCTTTGGGGGTGGGGCACTTCATTTAGGGATTCTATTGTTGAGTTGTCCTCAAGGTTAGTCTTTTGGAACTTTGTACTGCATTTCTGTCCTTGAACGCTCAATTCGAAATTAGAGATGGGCAAAGTCAAGCAAACAAGGCAAAGGTTAATACGGGCAGGCTAATAAGAAACAGGTGGGCGTCATCAGCTTGAAGTGAGGTCTCGCTAGAGGCCATCCCTTCAGAGACCAAAACTACTTGAACTGGAAATTTGACCAGGAAGAGACTCCCTAAGCAACCTTGCCTCGGAGCACCTCCGCTGAAAGGGTGACAGAGTTCAGAGAAAGGCGATAGGTGACAAAAGGGTAGAAAAAGCACAGTTACCGATAGGTTGCCCCCAAACTGCAAATTTCTAATACAGCAAATAAAGCAAATGTGAGTGATTTCATGAACCCATGTAGATAGGTCTCCAGTGGGAGAGGTGTCCTGAAAAAGTTTGTGTCAGTAGTTTGATGGAAATGCATCCACGCTGGCTGAAGCCCAGCTTTAAAACTCTCCCGAGGATTAGGGAACAGATTATATGAGTAGCTGGAATGTAGGATAAAATAATTATTTAGGCTTTGTTATAAAAGAGTAAAATTTATTATAAATGACAAGGAGATTACTTATTGTAGGTTTTCCTGATTCTAGGCAAGCAGTGGGCCACAAATTACTGTGTCTCACATTTTTGGTTCAACTTTTCAGCAGCTTCTTAGACTGCCTCTGGAAGTGGGAACTTTGGAGAGACTGACTACAAAATGGAACCAGAGTATGTTGGATTTCTGTGTTGCTAGCAGGAGGGGACGATACTTATTATTGTAGGCATTGCTGAACAAATACATTTACTCGCTCAGTCTTTTCAATGACCATATGCCTTTTCTTTTTGTTAAAATTTTTATAATAAACATGAGGAAACTGAGACTCAAGGAAGTTCAGGAGCTTGACCTAGTCATATATTGAGTAAATGGTAGGAATACAGGGAATTTGGGTCCTTTTGATTCCATAGCACGGGGATATTTTATTCATACAATTTACTAGAGTTCAGGTGCATTGTTAGGGTACTAAATTCTTTATACCAATTACATGCCTCTTGCTTCTACTTAGAGAAAATAAAAATTTAAAAATCTAAAATATCTTGTTACCTTTCCAAATAAATTCAATTCATAATTTGCTCTTTTTAATAATTACCTGCTTGTTTCATTGTTTAGATTTAACAATATAAATATATAGTAAAATTAAATCTAATGATTATGTTTAGTTACATTGTTTTAAATGGTATTACTGTGTCACAAAAAGCGGATATGTGTTATATATCCTGTCTAATATTACCTGCACATATTGCCTTCAATATATAATCCTATTACTTTATTAAATAACCACGTCAGTATCTTCTCAAACCAGTCAACATTGAAACAAAATATTTATGACTGAATTCTAACAGAGTTCAGAATCTGCCAGCCAACATCGAGTGAGAAAATGCCTTCATTAAAACGTTCCTACAAATGATATTTAGAAATGTATTTTAAATTTCATTCTAGCAAAACCAACTTAGGGTAAATATTAATGGGTTAGAACAAAATAGATTTGGGATTGATTTTTCCCACAAAATATGCAAATCTCTATTTTTAAATAGATCTTTTTTCTCTGCAGTAGCGCTCCTTTTCTCTGTTTAACAATGAATTTGTCTAAAACATTACCTTTTTCAGGTTTTACTTAAATTACAGTGGAATTAATGCCTTAGAATTGTAAAAGTGGCTGGAAAATACAGAGAAAGTTTATATTTTAGACCATGCTAACTTCAAGCCAGAGTTTTGCCCATAGCTATTCTCAAAAATTATGTAGAAGTTTCACTAGATTTAAAATGGTTTGAGGCTCGACTCATTAGAATATTATCATTTGTTAAGCAATATAACCATGCACAATTGTAACAAGCCAGGACACTCTTGGGTTCCTTCCCTTTACTTCACACGTCTACTAGGCAGACTGTGTGTATATACCAGACAACATCTATACAAGGCATCCCTCCACAGCTTTCTCTTTTGCTTGCTTCTTGTTAGTTACAAAGATACATACTGTGCCAGGCACTAAGCTGGTTTCAACAGCTATTTAGATTGTGTGAACTGGAGCTGAACTTGAACCCAATTAATAGCAACTGAACTTGAACAAACTGATATGAAATCATTACAGGCTCAGTTCCTGGTCCATTATCCCTGAAGAGATCATCCGACAGCACTCCAGGTACCTTTTCTATGCCAAATCTTGGTGCAGCGCCCAATCAGAAAGTGTCGGGGGGATTAGAAGTTCGGTTGCATCGGAGTTAGCTCATTACCACATTTGTGATCGCTTTCACAGAGAGGAGAGGTGGTGATCCCACTGGGCGGGATTGCAGAGAAGGCTTTGTTTTCGACACCATCTGGCACATGGTTGGCACTCATTAACACAGCACAATGTCGATTAAAATAATAATTGTCCATGGCAGCAATGCTGTTTAGACAGGTCCTCACCTTCGGCCTCCCTGCAAAGGAAATGGAAGAAAGAGAAAGCTGAGGAGTTGCCTCTGGTAACTATGGTCTCTGGGTTTGCAGCTTTCTCGGTACCTATACCTTCCCCAAATCATCTGCTTTGTTTTCATGTGTTTATTTTTAGCAGCAGTGTTGTCGTGGGTTTTGTTTTTTGTTTTTTGGTTTTTTTTTTTTTAATTTGGACTTGGATGACAGTGAGCTCGACCTTGTTCCCATTTCCCAAGGACCCTAATTATGGCACTGTAACTATATAGCTAGGTGTCCTATGCCATACTGCAGCCAGGAAAAATTCTAAAGGTCATATATCTTCTGCAACTTAAATTAAATATAATTCAGGGTTTTAGGCTTTCCTGCTTTAAAGGATGCATTAATAGATTCAGCTATTCATGTTCTTAGTATGATGCACTGTCCTTCCTTAAGAAAACAAATGTGGAATGACATGAGCATAACTGGGACTTTGGTCTGACAGCATCTGCCTTGATTTGTTCACTGAGTCTCCTGGGCAGGCTGTACTGTGCTTGGGGACAGGGGTGCAGGCTTTCCAAGGTGATGCTTAGGTTTTAATCCCACTTTGACTGTATAGTAGGTGTGTGGTCAGAAGTGAATCACTTAACTTTCTCTCGGTCTCTGTTTCCTTCACTATGCAATGGGGTAATAGTCATCCTCAAGCTTTAGAATTGCTGCGAAGATTAACAGACACACAAAGTACTTAGAATTGTGCCTGATGCTTGGTGAGCTCTTGGTGAGGTTAGCTATGATCATGTATGTATCACCATCATTTTCTGCAGGGGTTCATGCTGCCTTGAGAATATACTTCATATCTATTTAATTTTTCTCCTAAATAACAGGACTTACTAGCTGTAGTAATGGGAGTGGTGGGCATTTGTCCAGATATGCTTATCAATTCATTATGATAGGACACTATGATTTAATTCCTTGTCATGCTGGACCAAGGTGAGAAGTAACCATTTGGTATGGATAATTTCCCTATAGATATGTAATACATTCACACCACGATAGTTAATGAAGCACATCATTTGTTTCCAGAGAAGATTAAACATATCTCGTACTACGGAAATTAGTTGTGTATTTCAGGGCTATAGGTAGGTGTTATTGCTAATAGTCATGCAGTTTTTCTCTGGTTGTGGAACCATGAACATCATGCCCTCCAGCAACCTAATGATTTGTGTCCTGTGATGCTAAATGTAACCAGGGTTTTTAATTCTCTTTACTGTTTAGTCTGTGGAAAAGCCTTCAAGAAAATGGCTTTCTGCAGGAGTGTTTAAATATCATTCATTCCACCAAGAGAAGATGACAGACATTTTAGATGCAAAAGAAAGATTAAATGCATTCGGTTTAACTAGTGGCACTAAAAAGGGCTGCATCTTTCTTTGTATTGTTGCTGTTTATCTTCTTCTCAGCAGTGGAATATTGAGCTTCCCCAGGCTGTGATTCAGGTATTAATGCCGAGTTTAGGTCGGGCAAGAGTGTGTTCAGTCTGTGACACTTAGATAGCAAAGGCAAACTGCTCACGGCTATTAGTCAGGAGTTTCTGTATGCCAGTGATTGCATGCTTGTGGCTCATAATCAGGGTGATTCACAGCACCCGTTAGATGGGCTTGCCGTGGCTGTGTTACTTTTGGACTGCCATCATTGCCAAAAATGTCAGCATTTCTCCTGCAGAACTGCCCATGTGACACATGCACAGTGTCCTTTATTTGTGCTAAATAACTAGCCGCTAACATCATGAATAACTTTTATCATCTTGCAAGAGTTGTTTCCTACCAGTCCCTTGAAGAAAAGATTGGAATAAATAAATGTTTTGTTGTTCTTTTTCTTATAAGTATCTCTTTCTGATACTTTGGGATGGTTAACAGAATTAGTGCCATGATACTCTCAAGGGGGGTCTGGTTTCCAGATTCTCTGCCTTGATTTAACTGTGCAGACACTTAAGAATCAGCAGTGAGATGTCTTGTTTTTCAGTATCCATAGAGCTGAATCAGTGGTCTGGGTTCCTGTTGAGCAGAAATGTAAAAAGCCGAAAGTCTGTTTGGGTTTAACAACAACCTGGCCCTGAGGCCCAAGGGTGACCACTATTGCATGTTCCTTACCCCCACCATCCACCCGATCCCCTGACCCCACAACACACATACACTTTGTATCTGACCTTATTAGTTGAGTCAGCAACCTCTATTGCTGATTTGTCATTTAATTCTGTGTATCCTAGTTCATACCCACCTGTATCCCTGCTTGAGTGCTCAACCTACACCAGTCCCAATTCTCTCAGTTCTTTCCATAATTTAACAAATATTTATACAGTGCCCACAGTCTGCCAAAGTCTGGACATACAGCAGGAAAAAGATAAACAAGATTTCTGCTCTCAAGAAGCTTTCATTCTGGCCGAGTTCGAAATTTTACAAGTAAACAGATGTACAGAGTATTTCTGATAGTAACATTGCAATGAAGAAATTTAAACAGGTTCGAAGAACAGAGACTAACTGTGAGACGATTACTCTGAGAGAGAGAAGGGCAGAAGAGCAATCAGATGGTGCAAATAGGGCAGTCTGGATGCATTTGGGAGTATACAGAGCCATAAAGGAGGTTAGGTGGCTGGGGTGTAGTGAGCAAGGGGGAGTGGAGTCAAGTGAGAGAGAGAGAGAGAGAGAGAGAGAGAGAGATAGAGAGAAAGAGAGAGAGAGAGAGAGAGTCAAGGGCAGATCACATAGCCTTGTGGGTCTTGGTGAAGAATTTTTCTTTCTAATGGAAATGGTCAGACATGAAGATTTGAAGCAGAAAGTACTAAAATCTGATTATATCTCTTTCCACCTTGTCGATTAAAGCCAGATCTCCAGTGCTAGAGTTCTAGCCCTTCTCTCGACTACTGCCTTATGTTTTTGGCATTTGGTTTTTGAAATGTTCACACATATGTGTGCAATTGGTTCTCCTTATTTGCTGTGTCTAAAATATGGACTAGCTCGTTTTGGGTATCAGAGTCTTCCTCTACTATCCACCGTCATCCACCACCACTCACAGCCCCCTCCTCCTGCAGGAAACCTTCCGTAACTCCAGCAAATAGAGGTAAGGCCTACTCTGTGCGGTCTCTGTGCTTGGTCCCTGCCACTTCTGTTGCTTTTCCTACCTCGTCCTGTGTCTTTTTCTCTTATGGGCTTGGAGGTCTTTTAAGATAGTCCCCTTGTCTTAGTCATCTAAGTTTCTCCAAACGTCTACCTCAGTGCCTTAAAGATAGTAGGAAGTGGGTGGGTGGGTGGATGGGTGGATGAATGAATGAATGTATGTGTGAATACCCATTAAGGTGTCGAATCTCCTGTGAATCCCTCTCCAACAGTTACAATTATGGTTCTTCCTCTTGTTCCTACAGCACTTTGCAGTAACTGCTTGGATATCTTCAGTGACGTTGTCCTATGTATTACTGTGTCAGTCTCTTCAGAGTTTTTTTTTGGGGGGGGTCAAGGACTGTGTCATATTCAAGTACATTTCCTTGTTTCCCCAGGATTTAGCACAGTTTCTAGCACTTAACAAGTTTCCAGTAAATGCCTGAGCAAAATAAATGTTAAACAGGACATATAGCTCCAAAACCAGAAGGGCTCTGGAAATAGATTATCAGACACACTCCTAAGCTAGATGTGTTTCCTGAAGAACTTCATAATCCCCCAGGGGCTTCTCAAGCCAGTCGGGGTTGCAAACCCGCTATTTAGCATCCTCTAGTAAGGCAGATTTAAAGGTTTTTCTTTTTTTTTCCCCCAAACACTTTTGATCATGACTCAAAGCAAGAAAATGCATTTTACATTGCAACCCAGCACACACGTATGTATATAACCATTCTATAAAACAAAGCATACCTTTATCATGTATAACACAGCTTGATATTTCCTATACTATTCATGATATAACCCCCAAATTGATTTTAAGACTCTTGTATGGATTGCAACCCACAAAATGAGAAAATCCCGCTTTCAAGGATCAAGAGATTCTCTTGAGGTGAACTTCAGAGAAAGCAGCACGAACTCTATCTGGCACTCAGGTACCCTCTGGCTCTTTGCTGAATATTTGCCCCAAACTAGCAGTGACCATGTGGCAAATAAATAAAATAAGCCATCATTGACATACGCTTAGGTTGCATACGGGAGGCACCTTAGTAAGTTAGAATTAAATTGTTTGAATGCTGAAAAGCTGTTGGCAGTAGGTCTCATCGTTCAGTCCACTGTGTTCACATACAATATTGCAAATGTTTTAGGTAAATGTGTTGCTTCTAACATGAAATGGTGGGCCCACATAGATACAGGGAACATAACATTTCCTTTGCCAATATGTTTATATAAATATTACTGTCGTTAAACATGCTCAAATAGCAGAACTATTTCAGTCTTTTTATCTCTTTAAGACTAATTTAAATCTGAGCATTAAAAGACTGTTTGATACCATATGTTTGTTTTAGATAGGAAACAAAATTCATTCTAAACATAAGGGTTTATGAAATCTGTATTTTAAACATAAGGGCTTATGAAATTAGTATATAGGAATGGAAGCTGTGGTAGATTGTTTCATGCCCCAGATTCCTCCCATCATCATTTGTCTGACCCATTGTAATGTGACTTTGTTGCTCCTCCCATGCAAAAGAAGAATGTATTTTCTCACTCTGGTAAAATGTGTTCTCAGATGCTTTACAAAGAATCCAACGTTTGCTGGGTAGTAAGTCTTTTTATTGTGGCATGTAAGTCTAGTCTGAAATTGCTGGGGTTTATTTTCTCTTCAAAGACCATTTAAAAGCTACTTTTGAAAATGGCCAAGGGCTATGGCCAAGGTGTATCACAAGTCTTTTGCGAAAATATTGGTTAGACTTCAAGAATACAAACAAAGACTGACACAAACTAGAAAGATACTCATTACACATCCCGTGTAACTGTGTATACATGGAAGGAACAAATTAAATGATTGAGCAATGTCACTACATACCTGAGCATTCAACCTGTTTAATTCTGAGCCCCAAATACATCATTAATAGAAGCAACTCTGTATGTGGGCATGTGTGTTTTCCAATCTAGATAGAGAACATAGTATGAGATGACCTAGTCAAGCTTAGTACAAAGACAGTTGCGATAACGTCTGAACTTTCATTTATACCTTATAAGGGCAGTTCCTCCTTTTTCTATGTCAGTCTTTTTTAAAAACAGCACTGTATATTGGTTTGCTTGCCCTGAAAAGACCTGAAGATGAGATTATGGTTCTTCGTCTCAGATTAAAGGAGCCATTTGACAAGTTCAAATATTGGCTGATTTAGATACTGGCCTTTTATCAACACCTACAGTTTAATACTTTTCATAGGCGGTAGGTCTCTGTTGTTAAATTGTGTTATCAGATTCCCTCTAATCTTGCTAAATTGTTCTTTAATTTGCTATTCTGTGACTTATCAATATTGTCTGCTCATGCTATTCAGTTATAATAAATACTCACCTATTATAATGTAGCACTTATTGGTATAATGGGCTTGTGACATAAGCTAAATAAAACAGTATCACTTTCAAGTTAATAAACATCTCTTATTCTGTTATAATTTGGTTTAGTCCTAGGATCTGTGGGAAAAATAGTGATATAAACTTACTTGTTCTGTCCCATAAAGTAGTCATGGATTTTCAAGCGTTGGCTTATTTTATTTAAATTATGTGAAACCCAGGCATTCCTGTGACTCTCAAAAATCTATTTGTAGAAATTATTTTAAATTTAAACTGAACTCTGTATTCCCCATACTTAGCATGAGCAGGTCTTCTATGTCCAAATGTCTTTTCCTTTGAAAGTTAGAGCTTTAATGCTGTTAGCTAGAGCAGTTTGCCTCTTCTCTTGAAGAATCATAGAAGCACAATCTAGTTTTGTACCTGTGGCCTTTGGATTTTGATGCACATTGAATCTGCTGCCAGGGGTTACACAGAGAAGTCAATAATGAGCCATGGATCATTGCCTCACTATGCCACCAGGTGAATTAGTCTGCTGGTGTAATTTGCTCCAGCTTGTGTAATGGACCTATTTAGTAGCAAGACAGCAGCCATATGAAACACCTGGGTGGTCTTCCAGGATACTTTCAGATGGATTAGATTGCACTTATCTAACAGGAGGTCACAACGGCTTGGACAGCTGGGGCCAGTTCCACATCGTGGATAGAATATGACCCCTGCCTACCAGATGCATAAGGTAAAGAGTGCCTGTGGTCAACACTGGTGCCTGGGCTCCAGGAGTAGCTGTGGTTCAACAAATGAGGTCACAAGCCACGGTTACAAATGTTGGAAAAGTCTTTATGCATGACAGGACAGGATAGAGTATGATTTTCCTCTGGCACTTTCATTAGATGTGCTTCCTGCCAGAGAAACCCAGTTTCTGTGTTTTCTGGATTGACTCTTGTTTAGAATTTTAGCTCCCGTTAAGTGAAACTGTGCTTTCCACATAATAACCAAATGGCCTGAGAGGCATTAGGTTCCTTTGCTACTACACAGAAGACAACATTTGGGGCACACAGGCATTGGCATAAAACCATCTTTTGAGTGTTCCTAAGAGATAACAGTGGCTGCATAATGTACCACTTCTTCCAGTCCTGCCTGGGACTTTGAACAGTCCAATAAAATGTAACGATCAAAGGTTTCAAATGCAGCTGATAAATCATATAGATTTGTGCCCAAGATGCCTTAAATTGACTTGTGAGTGTTTCTCATCTATCATAAAGGACTTGGTGATTTGAATTTAGTACTTTGATGTTGTCAGTAATTGTTTGCAACTGCAGCTGAATGGCCTGAAGGAATTACTGACTATTCTCTTTCTCATCTTGCAAAGAGCTAGTGAATATTCTTTAGGAGACTGTTCTCAACTCAATAGTAGGCCAAAAATTTAGGACAAAACAAAGGTTTCATAAACCTTTGGTACAGATCAAAACCACTGCCCTAATGAACCATCCCATATGAGCTCCATGCTGAATCCAGCAATCCTCCCAAGGCCAAATTCTCTTCACTGGACATATATTAGGATTCACTTTTTGGTTTTTATAAGGAAATTACTAAAGAAACCATTGGGATATCTCCATTTATTCTTTTAGTCAACATTTTTCATATACCTTTAAGCTACAAATGTCTTTCTAAAATGTATTTTAACCAGTTCTTCAATACTTGAAAAAATACTATAGATTGTCCCTCTTGGGAAACCTCACTGCTTTTTGATTACATTATGTTAAAACTCTCTCATTTTAATACCTTTTAGTAGTGTTCTTCTAACTATTTTCCTTAGTCTCTTCAATCACTTTCTCCTCTCATCACTTGGTTCATGCCTACTTGCTGGCTGAGCAAATCTTAGCAGATGGGTATGCATGGATGTCCATCTCTACCTTCTAAAACCATGTGCCCATCTTCCTACTATAAATATCTTAATCATCATTTTATACCAATTTATCAATTCATATATCTCCTGCATTTCAAAATTTTGTTTAAAAGTCAGCTCTTCCAAAGGATCTGTTCAAGTAAACTCAACTATTATCCTTCTAGTTATTCCATGAGTTGCCATAAATCTTAACGAATGTAGATTAAACTCATAAATATCTAGGTTGTAAGACTGTAAACTATAGAAAACTGAAAGATCAACTGACCTGGCAGTAGATTCCTTCATAAACCACAGTAATTGACAAGATTGTAGTCAATATTTCAGAGCCTCTACTGGAATTGTGTAATACTGATGTTGATGTCAGTTTTATGCTCGTTTATCATTAAGTCGCAAGGGTGATAACATATGCTGCATTAGTGTGAATAGTGTTTGTTTTAAAATAAATGTTGATGCTGAAGAAAAAAAGTGTTAGGTGAAGGAAAACAAACCTGACAGTAGCAATTTATATACGTATTGGGGGCATAGACACCTTTCAAGGAAAAAAAAAAGTCCTTGTTTGGGACACTTCAGATTTCAAAGATTTCTGAAGTTAGAGGTTGATCTTTGTTCCTGCAGCTCTGTTTAGTTCAGTTCAGCATGCATCTGTTAAATACCCACTCTGCTGGGGATCCTAAGTGATTGACTAAGATGAGTTGCTTGCTATCAGAGAGCTCACAATGTAATGTTGCCGCACCTTACTCCCTCCCCCTCACTCTCTCTCTCATGTTCCTGTTTAAGAACTTGCTCTGTTTCTATCTTAAGTGCCCACATTTATTTGTGTACTTGTTTATTATCTGTCTTCCTCCAGCTGTTTATAAGCTGTATAAGATCAGTACCTTTGTGTGTTGTGTGCTGATGTATCCAGAAGACTGCCTGTATTTTAGGAATTTAGTAAATATTGTTAAATGAGCAAATTAAAGGGATATAGGAAAAATACAGTTATACACATAAGACAAAGCAGGATGTGATATACCCTAAAAAGATACAGAAGCAGATCCATATTTTATGGGGCTCTCAATGTATGAAATTTGGGGAGATTGCTATCTGAGAAAAGGAGCACACATTTAAATTTTAAAAAAAATCAATGCTTATTTAGAATGAGAAAAAACGATAACAATTTGTAAATTTAATAAAGCTAATATAATTATTGATTACATATTAATGTTTGGAAATAACTCTATTATACTTTTCTCTAAAAATTTTGACTGCATATTTTTTAATAATCTCTTTATCAGTTTTTATACATCGAAGATATGGATAATTTGATCTTTGCTCTAGCATGGTTAATCAAAATTTTTTTGTTTATATATTTGAGATGTATAAAAGTGGGATTTCACATATATATGCTTGTAATCTATGAAATTACCACAGTTTGTGTCTTACTAGCATAGGAATTTTAATTCTATGCTGCATTTTTAAGTACATTTCATATAGGAGAGAGCTTCCCATTTGTGAAGGTATTAGAACTGAATTATCTGAATACTGAATTGTATACGGTTTTATACATCAGGAGTGTAAAAGAGTTTTCTGTAGACTACCTTTCGGCTTTGTATATTTCAAATCATGTTTATCATCCAGTACCCACACCCTTCCAGTACCTGTTGCTGGGCGCAAAAAGAGCACATTTTATTATGTCACCTGGCCCTGTTCTTTTGTATTATGAAGCTAAGTGAACTAAGACAGTGGGAAATAGGGATCTATCTATATTCCTCACCAGAATGACTGACATTAACTATACATAGCAGTATCTGTGAACCACACAGATATAGTCCACAATTTTCAAATGAAATATATCCCCAACTCAGTTTCTCCTTAACTGGATCCCAGAAATACTCTTGGCCACTCTAGGTTTGCCCAATGGGAGGGAGACTATGATGGAGGGAACATTAGATTTGAAAGAGTTAGTATTAATCTATTACAATTAAACTATTTAACTTACATAAAGTTTATAAAATCATATAATCATGTGATCATGTTGGTCATTTTCCTCTGGGGATCTTGTAAGGGGCCTGTGCAAATGAGGAACCCTGACATTATGTTTTATTAACTCTGAAGCAAATCTATATCTGCGTGTTCCAAAGAAGTAGAGATTGTAACTTAAAGAATGGACAGGATTACAACTGTTGGCAGTATTAGAGAATAATAATTGAGAAGGTATCACTTGCATGCACACTGAGGTCAGAGTCTGCAGGGCATTTTTAGGGAAAGGCAGATGGTCTTGTTTGGTACCACACCGCAGAGTGCAGTACAAGATATAATCAAAGAGGTAGGTTGGGGGAAACCAGTGAGTTCCTTGAATACCAGAACAGGAAGTTGGGCTTTGATATGCACATCCCTGCCTTTCACCTCTACACTCAAGAGCCTTTATTTTGTTTTATTCAGTTGTCTTTGTTTGTGTTTGTTAATGTTAATTTCTTCCTGTTTCAGAGTATACGCCTTTCAAAGACCAGGACCTTTGCTTGTGCCAGAAGCCCTCTGTAGTTTGTCACAATTGTTGGTTTTTTTTTTTTAATCTTTTGAATTTTACTCTAACCTAAAATGACCACTTCTGAATTTCTTCCATCAGTATTGCTAAAATACAGACAATGAGTTTTGTCCCTTTATTGTTTGTCATTGCTCTTAATGTAACACTTAGGACTTAGTGGATGTCTAAGGCATGGCATAAACTGACTTTAAATAGTGTGAGTGAATTGATATCGTGAAGTAGTTTAAACAATA
Organism: Pteropus vampyrus; assembly: GCF_000151845.1. Lineage (NCBI taxonomy): Eukaryota > Metazoa > Chordata > Mammalia > Chiroptera > Pteropodidae > Pteropus > Pteropus vampyrus. Next base: position 3,704,261 of record NW_011888933.1, on the reverse strand, counting down.
TGAAAAGTTCTGGATTTGTGTATATCAATTGGATAAAATGTGAGAAGTTCAGTAGAAGAAAAAGCATGTACCCTTAGGAACGTGGCAACAGTATACTTCAAGTAGAAAGCATAATCATCTTCAGAGAAAAGTACAATTCCTCATAAAACTCAGTTAAAAACCCCCTCACTTGTTTTTACAGCAGTAGCACTCCAATTTAAGCAGCTTCACAGGTACTAAAAGACATTTTATCATGTATGTGCTCATTGATATTTATTGTATAGCTAGTGACTATTCTGTGAATTACTTGCATTTGTCCTGGAGTATTTTGAACAGGCACCGTTTTTGCAATCCAGAATGAAAGAAAAATGATACTGTTAGTCAACTTGAACTTCTTTGCTCCTTTTATGGCAATACTGGGAGTCACATTCCTAATGGAGTGATATTTAAGACCAATGTATTCGGACAGCTAAAATTCTGCTAAGATTTGACTTGGTTTCTCTCGTGTGGTTTCTTCATCATGGTGTCTGAAAGCATGTCACAGCTGCTGCATTCATCACAGGCCAGGCACCAAACCTGATCAGGCACTCCTGTAGTGAAAGTGATCTCTTCTCAGTACTTTGACAGAAAATATGCCGCTACCGATCTCATTTTTTTACGAGCCTCCAGATTTCAGTGCAGTGGAGTTTGTTAGGCATCATTTAAAATGCCCTTTCTGACATCCATAAAATTCACAGAAAAAAGAAAATCTAATTGTCTCCAAAAACAAGTGATGTACTACTTTGATCTTTTTTTTTTACTTGAAGTATTGAAAGGATTAATAGGAAGAGAATACTGTCAAATATTTAAATCACCTGTACGAGAGATCATGTACTCAGGGAGAAATGCTAGTGCACTTGACTAGTGGGTCCGGCATCTTGCTAGATATGCCCATGTGCCGAAGGGTTAATGTTTGCCTTTTAGCTACTCAGTTTCCACTCCCCTTTCCTTTTATCTCTATCCTTCTACCCAAATCTTTCTTTTTGCTGGCCTCTTTAGATGAAAAGAATTGCTACTGCATTAAAGAGATATTCCCTTTACTCCCACGCATCTACTCACATAGAGAATGCGACCCTGCAGTAGAAAAGTATCAAGTGAATAAAACTAGAAGTCAAGTCCACAAGACTTAGGAACTTAATTTCTCTGGACTTCAATTTCCTTATTGGCTGTGTAAATCCTAGAACTAGCTCCTTGTAGATCTGGAATGGGCTGTTGGTATAGCTTATCCAACACAGCTTACTTAGCTGATGAGGAGAAGTCAGACTCAGAGCAGCTTCCTGGAGATCACACGCTGCCAGAGCTACCTGTAGAAGACAGACTTCCTGACCCTGAATCTTTTTGCACCATATCTCTGGAAGACATATCTTTTAATGTCATATTCATTCTGTTAATTTAAATTCATTCAACAAGTATTGAAATACAAGAGAGTGAAAGGCATCTTTCTGGGTGCTGACTAGTTACAGAATCTATTAAGGAAAAGTACTATATGAAACCAAGATGCAGCTTATGCATACTTATGTATACTATTAATATTATTAATATACTATAATTATTGATTATTTGGCAAATATACATCTTTTCCTATTCACCTTTTTTTACATTCATAAAAATTTTAACCATTTGCAATTTATTTTCATCATCAAAGTTAAATATTTACAAATTTAAGTATATTTTAATAGCATTTTTTCCATGTTCACGTTTATCTTGTTATCCTAAGCAGCAGTATAAGTAGCATTGGAAAGAGAGTGTGTTTTCTTTCTTCAAACTAAGCGTTTTGGTGATTCAATAATTCAGTAGTACAGAAGTAATCCCTTAGAGCAAAGAAAAAATGAAACTCTAAAAAGACCAAGTTTTACCCTTCTTTGTATATAAACAATTTATCATGTTAACTTCAGTTCCTTTCTTCATCCTCCCATCCCTTTTGTTTTTAGGCTCACTTCTGGGCTTCGTTAACTACTTGTCATCCTAGATACCCCTTTTTTCCCCTGAAGAGTCTATGAGAATATAGAATCCTGGTTTTC
>NW_011888933.1:3695872-3700842 GCF_000151845.1 Pteropus vampyrus | reverse complement strand
GAAAGGTAACTGTACCCCTGTTAATTCTAGTTTTACAATCATTAAAATGGTGATTGCTTGAGAATTGAAAGATTTGCCTGCCGTCATTCATAGACACCTGGGAACTGAGCCCAGTGCTAGCTGGCTCAAGGCCTGGGAGAACCTGATAAGTCTAGCCACCTCTTTAAAGGGGAGAGTAGTGAGAGTGTAAGTACATTTTTCCTGAGTGTAACATAAGCCCTGACTATTCACGGGCAATGCTCTATAGAGAATCCAGCTTTCCTTATGTGGCAGGACCCTATCTTGCAAGGTCAGAATCACCAGCAGCTATACAACTGATCAGGAACTCATCTGCTTGGAAGGACACTGCTTCTCTGTGGCTAACTTTTTGGCTTCCTTTAATTTTCTGTGCATCTGGATAAACAAAATGGGACTTGATCCAGTCTGCAGTGTGCATGTTCATTGGTATGGATTCAATAATTCATGCATAACCCTTGGGAACACACTGCACAGGTGTTTACCTTTCTGTGTACTAAAATATTCTTTGTCCCCACATCTTCTTTGAAAGATAACCTAGAGTAAGCACCATGACTACTTATCTTAATATCATCCACCCCTTATATAGTTCCTGATACATCATGAGGCCTCAAATATTTAACTGTGTGGAACACTATAATGCAGTTGTTTGTATAAGACTTTATGTTTTAAAATGTATAATTTTTAAAAAATTTTATTTGGGCTTTGCAGCCATTGGCTTTTAAACTGTGGTTCTAAGGAATACTGTCATTCTCTTGAGCTGAACCAAGGGCTTTTGCATCTAAAATCTTAGCCTTTTCTCAATTAGCTGAAAAAATGCCAACGAGTAGCCTGATTTTTCCCATATTTGACTCCCTTCCCACACCATCATTTCCTTTTTCTTAAAAGCTTTGATTTCTATAGTAAGGCTACACCTGGCTAAGCACAGAATTATGTTTTACCATTTTAATTTACATATTATTCCATAAAAATTAACTTGACTTTCAAGAGTTCAGCTTTTTGAGCAGATGAGATAACACTGTTCACAACAATGGCAAGTACAGTCGCCTCCTTTTTATTGGGGAGAAGACTTCCTGTGTGAAAATTGCATACCAGATAGTACCATGTCTCATGTATGCCTTATTTCATTTAAGCCTCACATCATATCTGTGATGTGTTGTTATCCCCAGGTTTTAAATGATAAGACAGTGTCATAGAGCAAGGAAAGGTAAAGCTCTATTTGATTCCAAATCCGTGGTTCTCTCCACTGTACTGACACATGATAGTTCTTAGTGTTAGTCATCTAATCTTACTGTTAGATTTTAAGTTCCTTTGGTGCAAAGGTTATGTTTTATTTACTTCCCCTACACCCCGAGAGGTTCTATAAAACCAGATTAGTCATCCTCTCATTTTAATTAGACTTGCTTGTGAGGTGTGCCTTTTACTTTATTATGTATATCCAAGGATTTGTCCAAATCATCTTCAGTCCTTGTAATTACTTGCCTTCTGTTATATACTAGGACATCTTTCTTTGTCTCTAAGTCAGGAGCTCAGTTTATTTCTGACAGTTACCTTCAAATGGAGCTTCGACAATTTGAAAAATTATTTTTAAATCAATTTTAAACTGCCAAAGGAAGGGTTGTTTAAAACTCTATGAGATAGCAGTTCAGATTTAAAGATGCTCATTATTCCAATATGAAGTGATTTGTACTTGTTATTAACACATTAAGGCAGCCAAAGAAAAATTAGAAGGTGACTCAACAGGATATATTAAAGTGCGGAATAAAGAAAAAGTAGAAAAGAAGAAAAGAACAAAATTTATTCCTTATCAGTTGAGAGTATGTTTAAGAAGATCTCGTCATCTTTCAGTCTGTTTTTTGTTAATGTTCCAAATAGTTGGTACACTAGTACAAAGCTGAACTGCCTTCTTCTGGGAGACACACTATAATACTATGGTATACTGATTGAATACAGAGACCTAAATATATGTTGTTATAAAATAATGTCTTAAATAATTTAACATATTATTAAAAACAGCAGATGTTTACAGTAAGTGAAGATTAATCATCATGTTCTTAAAGTTGAAGGAAAACTAACCAGCATGGCTTTTTTAAGAAAAATATATTTATTACCCAAGCAAAATAACAGATCCTTCTCTCTCTCTCTCTCTCTCTCATATGTGTATGTGTGTGTGTGTGTGTGTGTATATATGACAAAACAATGTAACTAAAATTGTCAGTCACTCAAATTTTTGTTTCTGTGCTTCTAAATGAATTTATTTTTGACCTTGGTGTACCATGCTGGTTTTACTTGCTTTTCATTCGTTCATTTTGTTGTGTTTATTTGTTTTTCTCCAATTTGAGATTACTGACATGCAGTGCACTGGTCCATGTTAAATGTTTGGAAACAAACCAGAGTTTCATGGAGTCTGCCCATTCTCTTCTTCATTTTAAAGATAATGGGTTGCCTCTGAGGATGCTATGTTTAGATTGACTTGTTCACTTCATGTTCCTGGTAATTCAGGGGCTTCACATGAGAAGAAGTTAGTCTTCAGATCACCTGAAGGAGGGGAAAAAATAGTTGTACAAGACTCCGACTCTGTTGTCTTAAGATTTTATGGTACCTTGTATTATTTCTGTTCTCATTCGAGAAGAGTGGCCTACCATACAACTATTGCTATGTCACTTGCATGAGAAATTTTTTAGGTGACGATGAAGGAGATGGGGAATAATGTAGTGAAGTGTCTATTAATAAAAATAAATAATCAAATATGAACTTGGAATTTATAATATCTTTTGGCGTAGTGTTTCATCCTAAGTAGCATGCTAAATTCTTATTATAAAATGTTAGTTTTTTAAACACAGAATAAAAATATTGCAACACACAGAAAAATCAGATTTGTAAATAACTTCAAATAGATTTACTTTTTATAACTACCATATAAAATGAGATATAAAAGTGTTCTTTTGAACTGCAATAGCTTGAGAGAGTTGGGGAATTAGATTCAGAATATTGATTAATGGGGAATTGCATTTCTACTGTTTTCTACTTTTTTCCCAAAAGCATGCAAATAAAAAGTTAATTTTTATATGAGAGCAGTTTTTAAGCCACAAACGGATTTTTTGAGATTTTCCTCTATAGTGGCCAATTTTCTATGAAACAAATTATTTTAGGTCTAATTGCAAGCAGAGTAGTTAGGCCTCTAGCTCTGCTAAGGTTGAATTTCATTTGAACTTTCTAATAGTACGGTCTTTTTTTTTTTTCAGAATTTAATAACTGACTCAAATATTTAATAGTGGAAGCTTTCATTAAATTAAATAGAAATCAGGATATATTTTTAGAAGAACTAACTTATTTTCTTTATCAGTTTTATCTACTTTAGGAGAAAAGGAAGAGAATGGAGCCAATCTCTTTGTGTACTTAAAAAGACATTAATGCTATAACCCTAGCACATAAATTATTTCAGTATATGTCATCATTCAAAGATTTGAGAAGCGCCAAATGGCTGCAATAACTATACTTCCAGTTCTACTGAATTGCAAATTGTACTGACTGTGTGAACCTCTTCACTTGTTTGCTGGATAATCATTCTTTTTAATACTCAAATATGTTTTCTAGATCAGTTTTAGATTCCACACTGTCAATGTTGGCATTGCCTAATAGTTTCTGGTTAAGTACAATGATTCGTTTTGAAATGCAAGTGGGGAAAGATGAGAGTTAAAAATTTTGTTTCCGTGTGTCATTCTATAGATAGATGACAAAAGGTCATTAAATGGATTAATTTACAAGCATCCTTGAGAAATAGAATTTTTTTTACATAAAAGCACATTGTAAACCTTTTTAATTAAATTGCATTGTACCATGCACTCTCTTCCCCTAGGGGTTCTCTTGACCTCTCACCTCTTATTTTGTCCAACAGGCACGCCACTGCTGGTGAGGAGAAGCAGTGACCCAGTGCCAGGCCCACCTGCTGACACTCAGCCGAGCGCTTCACACCCCGGTGGCCAGAGTCTAAAACCTGTTATTCTAGTAGGTATCCTGCCGTTCGCATTTCTAATGAAAGATCAAAGTGCCATACCCATATCCTAACTAGGACTTTGCAGACTTAAGTCGATAGAGATCTTTTGATAGGATATGTAGTATAGTTATAATAATAGCTAGTATGAGCTATTTATTACAAGTATATGGTTATAATGACAGCTGTTATTTATATAGCACTGATTATGTGCAGAGCACTGTTTTAATGCTTTACATTGTCGCCTAAACTCCCACATCAAAGGAAGAACATGTTTTTGTCTCCATTTACTGATAATGAAATTGAGGCAGAGGAAGTTTTAGTAATTTGTCTAAGGTCACAACTAGCAAGTGACAGAGCTGACAATTTAACCCAGGTGGTTTGGCTCCAAAGTCCATGCTCTTAACCAGTGTACTACACTGCTGAATTTCTTTGTCCTCCTGCTTCATCATACCCAAGGATATAATTTATAATTTTTGTGATTCAATGAGATGCTTCGTGAATCATGACATATTGAATAGTGATTTAGTTTTAAGATACCAATATTGTGAATATGTGATGCCAGTATTGGGTTTCGAAAATTCAACATTGAGATTAAAAAATAATAATAAAATTACATACTAAAATTGCTTATAACTAGATATACTTACATCAGCTATATTTATAACTGATAGGTTAAAGGGAAATTAGTTTCCTAAGGAGACATTAGTTTCCTAAGGAAATTAGTTTCCTTTTCTATGGAACTGTGGGATCTTTTTGCTCAATGCTGAGTTTGCTTTGCAAAGTTGTAATTGTGGTTTGATCCTTTGAAATGGCCTGAGAGTTAGATTTTGGTTAATGACTATATGTCATTGCAATAGGTGATTTTCAATAATATAACCATATCAAAAAGTCTCCTTAAAGCAGGGTTCTTCCTCATTATAAGTCTGTCTATATATAGTGCCTTAAGAAAAGGCAATGT
>NW_011888933.1:3693248-3695822 GCF_000151845.1 Pteropus vampyrus | reverse complement strand
TCATTAAATGGATTAATTTACAAGCATCCTTGAGAAATAGAATTTTTTTTACATAAAAGCACATTGTAAACCTTTTTAATTAAATTGCATTGTACCATGCACTCTCTTCCCCTAGGGGTTCTCTTGACCTCTCACCTCTTATTTTGTCCAACAGGCACGCCACTGCTGGTGAGGAGAAGCAGTGACCCAGTGCCAGGCCCACCTGCTGACACTCAGCCGAGCGCTTCACACCCCGGTGGCCAGAGTCTAAAACCTGTTATTCTAGTAGGTATCCTGCCGTTCGCATTTCTAATGAAAGATCAAAGTGCCATACCCATATCCTAACTAGGACTTTGCAGTCTTAAGTCGATAGAGATCTTTTGATAGGATATGTAGTATAGTTATAATAATAGCTAGTATGAGCTATTTATTACAAGTATATGGTTATAATGACAGCTGTTATTTATATAGCACTGATTATGTGCAGAGCACTGTTTTAATGCTTTACATTGTCGCCTAAACTCCCACATCAAAGGAAGAACATGTTTTTGTCTCCATTTACTGATAATGAAATTGAGGCAGAGGAAGTTTTAGTAATTTGTCTAAGGTCACAACTAGCAAGTGACAGAGCTGACAATTTAACCCAGGTGGTTTGGCTCCAAAGTCCATGCTCTTAACCAGTGTACTACACTGCTGAATTTCTTTGTCCTCCTGCTTCATCATACCCAAGGATATAATTTATAATTTTTGTGATTCAATGAGATGCTTCGTGAATCATGACATATTGAATAGTGATTTAGTTTTAAGATACCAATATTGTGAATATGTGATGCCAGTATTGGGTTTCGAAAATTCAACATTGAGATTAAAAAATAATAATAAAATTACATACTAAAATTGCTTATAACTAGATATACTTACATCAGCTATATTTATAACTGATAGGTTAAAGGGAAATTAGTTTCCTAAGGAGACATTAGTTTCCTAAGGAAATTAGTTTCCTTTTCTATGGAACTGTGGGATCTTTTTGCTCAATGCTGAGTTTGCTTTGCAAAGTTGTAATTGTGGTTTGATCCTTTGAAATGGCCTGAGAGTTAGATTTTGGTTAATGACTATATGTCATTGCAATAGGTGATTTTCAATAATATAACCATATCAAAAAGTCTCCTTAAAGCAGGGTTCTTCCTCATTATAAGTCTGTCTATATATAGTGCCTTAAGAAAAGGCAATGTTTTATAGGCATATAAAGTTGTTGAATTAGCTAAACAGATTTTCCCAGTCTGGTACAAAATATAGCAAGAACCCCAGTGCCAGTTCATATGAGCTAGGAGTCACTATATCAAATCATTGAGTATTTACTAATCAGTTTGTGGCAATATTTTGGCTTTTCTTTCTGTAAACAAGGAAGCAGGTATCCTGAAAATATTTTAGATGTAGTATTTCTCACTCTATATCATTTTAAGAAAACATATTTAATGGAAAATTACTTTAATAAAAATCAGGTGTATGCATTCTACTGTAATGATTAGTATAAACAGAACCAGTATGTGGTATGATGTATGTGTGTGTGTGTTTAATGCACACTGATTGAGACCTAAATATATTGGATTGGAGGGAGAAAAGAACTGTATAAATGAGAGAAGAATTATATAAAAGAGAAAATATACAGTTTACTGCTTATTTTAGTGTGCCCTAAAATGAGAGTATATCCGTTCATGTTACCATGATTTACATGCAGAAAACCTACCAATTTGTACCATATTTCCATCATTTAGGGACCATGCTTAGACCCCTTGAAAATACATCAATATTGCTTTCCCTGGAAGAAATGAGAGCTATTACCTTTCTGATAGATTTTATATTCTTACCAAAATATGATATCAGTGAGTTCTAAGTTAGGATATTTGGAGAAGAAGATATATGATTACTAGCAAAGGTGTATATCCTAATTCAAGGAGAAATGCTAGCACCCAAAATCCTTTTGCCTAACGATCTGTGAGTTATCAAACACCGGCCCAGTCCACTTGTATCAACAGAAAAAAGGAAGCACGTATTTCCTCCTTTCATCTCAGTGCTCTCTGTGCATGATGAAGTGCAGACCTGAGACCAGAAGAACAGAGTCTGGCCTTTTCCTTGCCCTAGAATAGTATCACATTCTAGGCTTCTCTTACTATAAAATAATCTCCATGTAAACTTTAAGCCTTTGCGGTTCCGAGTATAGGCATCGTGCCTTATTTATCTTTCTATCTCCAGTTGCAAGTACATAGAGGGTGTTCAGTGTACATGTGTTGGACTTAAGAATGCAAGATGCATGTTAGTCTGGAAAAAATTCTGGAAATTCTCAGCAATTACCCAGCTTTTCTAATTTCAGCTATTCTCGTGCTCCCCAAAAGAATCTACCTGGTAAAAGTTTATCTGTTCCAAGATCTGGTTCACCCAGACAAGAGACAGACAGCTTAACTGCCCCATTGTGCAGGGTAGGCAACGTTTGTAAGTAAAGACATCTAGGTGTATTTATTTTAACCTAGAAGAAAAATGTGTGTGTGTGTATTATAATTCCATTTATCCCTGCATATCCAAACTAATGGACTATTT
>NW_011888933.1:3690288-3693198 GCF_000151845.1 Pteropus vampyrus | reverse complement strand
GCAAGTACATAGAGGGTGTTCAGTGTACATGTGTTGGACTTAAGAATGCAAGATGCATGTTAGTCTGGAAAAAATTCTGGAAATTCTCAGCAATTACCCAGCTTTTCTAATTTCAGCTATTCTCGTGCTCCCCAAAAGAATCTACCTGGTAAAAGTTTATCTGTTCCAAGATCTGGTTCACCCAGACAAGAGACAGACAGCTTAACTGCCCCATTGTGCAGGGTAGGCAACGTTTGTAAGTAAAGACATCTAGGTGTATTTATTTTAACCTAGAAGAAAAATGTGTGTGTGTGTATTATAATTCCATTTATCCCTGCATATCCAAACTAATGGACTATTTAGAACTCTATTGTCCAGTATCATAGCCATGGGCTACATGTGGCTATTGAGCACTAACAATGTATTCTAAGTGTAATATGCACATCGGAATTCAAAAATTGAAATATGAAAAAAAGTAAGGTGAAATATTAATAACTTTCATATTGACTATATGTTGAAATGATACTTTGTTTGGTATATTGGGTTGAATAAAATATGTGATTAAAATTATTTTTACCTGTTTCTTTTTACTTTTTTAAGGATATTTCTATGAGAAAATTTAAAATTACATCTGTGGATCACATTCTATTTCTATTGGACAGAGCAGCTCTAGAGAGAACTAAAATTGGATATAGCATTAATGAAATGGTTTGTGACCCTTGGGAGAAGTTCTATGAGTCTCACATCATCTCTGGGGTAACAGTATGATTAGGTTTGCCTGGGGCAGTCCTAGTCCATGCCTGTTATTCTGGCATAATTATTAATACTGTCCCCACTAACTCTCAAAGGTGTCCATGTGTGGATGATAAATTATGTGGCACCTTACATATAGCCCTATAGTTGCTTTTACTATTTGCTCAGTGATGAGGAGCAGTCTTTCAAGGAAGCCATAGGAACATAACCACGACTTTAACGTCGGAGCACACTATGGAGAGAGCTCTTTGTGGTGAGGGCCTGAGCCCCGGGAGCACAGAATTGGAAACTGCAGATTCTTTTCCATCTCTCAGATTCCATCATTCTACTTGTGCTTCTTCCATAACTTCAGCTGCATCATACTTAATTCCTATGATTTGATGAGTGATGATGAATATGGGGAGTGTGTGATAATATAGCTATGCAGCAACTAATATGAAAAATAATCACTTAAAAAGCTCTCTTCAATTGCATTTCATTTCAATATTCAAGGGGAAAAAAAAAACAATCAAAATTTCCATCTCTTAAACAGAGTGTTCACATGTAAGTAATTCACAGATGGCAGAGCCCCAAGTGGGTTATGTTCAATCATTCCCAAGAAATGAAACTTACTTATAACTCACAGCATACGAAGCTGTAAGGATGAATATTTGACACATTTGATTATGTTGAAATATTGCCTTTAAAACCACAGTTGATGACTGTTATTTTTAGTTGCACTTCATTAGACTTACTACAGAGGGAAGAGTTTTCTTTGATTTCCAGAGATACGTGTTTTTGAAAAGTTGGAAAAGTTGCACTTGTTTTCTGGCTGTTTAAGTTGTTACAAATTAGTTATTTAAGATGTACACCTTGAGACAATTTGGAGTTTTAAAAAGGATTTAAATTTAAAAAATTAGATTCTCTGCAAGTCTCAAATTCTGTTTATAATGAAAAGCCACCAGATCTTATTCTTATTTCAAGTATCACCAGATAAACAGCATGAAAAGTTGTTTCCTTTCTTCCTCTATTCATAAACCTATCCAGTTAATCAGAATAGCATAATTATTAATGTGCAAATAGTAATGACTGTTTTTCTTTCAAGGCAGTAGAAAAATCTAATTCTACTGACTGCTTTTGGATTAAAGAAAGAGAATCCTAGGGGCAAGCTGTTGTAGTGAGAGTCAGCTTATTGGATGTCTACCTTCCTTGCCATGATTGTAACCCTGCGTTCTTGGCTTAAGGGCATGCCATAAAACCAGGTTCTTGAAATTGATGTTCCTGAATTTGCGGATGGAAGAGAACTCTAAAACAGATGTGACTTTTTCTTAATATCCTAACTACTATGGTTGTTTTGTGTTTTAATGACTGTTTATAGTTTCGCATTTAACCCCTAAAGCAAAAAAAATCCTGCAGGGTGAGTAAATTAAAAAGTGGATTCCTGAAATTTATAATGCTGTGGTTGTTCTCTGATAGCAAATGACTTTGTTCTAAAACTGTTACTGGTCTTTCATCACCAAAATAAATTAAGAAAATACTGGTTTGTCTTTTAAAAGTCCGTGTCTATAATATATACATTTCATTTCAAAAAAATAACATGGCAGCCTTTGAGGTTGCTAAATTGAAAGTCCATGGATGAACTTGACCATGGATGAACTTGACTCTAAAGTTTTATGCCACTGCATGGAGAAAGAGAGAGAGAGGAGAGAGGAAGAAGAAAGTGTGTGTTTCATGAAGGAGACTCTATTACTGTTACCAAATTTTAAAAGGAAAACAAAAGATCAAGAACTATTTGTTTTGGGGTTTCGGATGAAATAATTTGGAGAAACCACCAATTCTCAGAATATGATGAATGATAGAGATTAAAAAGTAAAGTGAAAATTGCCACCAACTTTCAAATATGTTTTAAATAATAAAGATGATGTGGGTGGTACATATATATAAAATGGAATATTACTTGGCCATAAAAAATGAAATCTTACCATTTGCGACAACATGGATGGACCTAGGAGGTATTATGCTAAGTGAAATAAGTCAGACAGAGAAAGATAACTATCACATGATCTCACTTATATAGGGTATCTAAAGAACAAAATAAATGAAGAAGCAAAACAGAAACCGATTCATAGATATAGAGAACAAACTGATGAATACCAGATGGGAGAGGAGTTGAGGGACTGGATAAAAACATGAAGAGAT
>NW_011888933.1:3681833-3689078 GCF_000151845.1 Pteropus vampyrus | reverse complement strand
AGTCAGACAGAGAAAGATAACTATTACATGATCTCACTTATATAGGGTATCTAAAGAACAAAATAAATGAACAAGCAAAACAGAAACCGATTCATAGATATAGAGAACAAACTGATGAATACCAGATGGGAGAGGAGTTGAGGGACTGGATAAAAACATGAAGAGATTAAGAAGTACAAATTGGTAGTTACAAAATAGTCACGAGACTGCGAAGTACAGCGTAGGGAATATAGTCAATATTGCAAAAACTGTGTATAGTGCCAGGTGGGTACTAGACTAATCAGGGGGATCACTTTGTAAAGTAAATAAATGCCTAACCACTATGCTGTACACCTGAAATTAATGTAATATGAAATGCCAACTGTAATTGAAAAATAAAGTTCAAAATATAAATGAAACCCCTCTAAAACAAAATACAACAAAAGCAAAAGATAATTAAGATTATTTTATCATATTATCACCTTTCCTATCCAGTACATAGTATGTAAATTAAAGCTGTAAAGATGAATAGACGTTTTTGAATTGCTGCGTTGAGAGGCCAAAAATAACTCTTTAGTCAGTATCAACATAATTTTTAGCAACAGTAAGATTGGGGGTAAAGGGCACAGACTTATTTTGGGAAGACCCCATTGGGAGGCATACATGTTTTCAGTAGTCCTGTGTGTACGGTGAGTATGAGAAGTGAAAATACAATGTTGGTTCTTTGGGGTTTTTGATATTTTACCAGCAAAGAGAGTGGCAGGTATCTTCTAGAAGAGAAAATGTTTCCAGTAAATAGCAGTATTCTCTTTGTCTTGTGTATAATCAATTTGCGTATAATCCCTTGTATATCGCATATATTGAAGTTATGGTCGATGCTGCTCATGGCTTAAGCCCTTTCAAACCTATGAAAGAAATCATCGAGCTATTACAGGGAAATTTAAATAGGTTGGCTTTTACGATTAAAATCATCAAATTGCCACTGAGATGTCAGAGGGCTTTTGGTTGTGGGTTGCTGACTGTTAAATCCAACATAGAAACTTAATGAAAATTCTGAATAACCAAATCATATATTTCTGTCCATTAGATATACAATTAAGTAGCTGTAGAAACAGTGGAACAAAATAATTATTGTAGACACTGATGTAAATTGGAAGGGAGGCTCTATCCATTGTCTTCAAACAAGGAGAGATGGATACTAAAGAGAAAAAGGGAGGGAGAAGTAGCATGTAATATATAACTGCATTATTTAGAGATACTGAAGTCTACAAAAGGTTTTTCTCCCCCCGCCCCGACATAGTGATTTAATAACAGTGCTGATGTTTGTGACTCCAGCTGTTCACGCTGTGTGCTGATAAGACCAGAGCTTGGAGACATGTTGCAACAATGGTTTTCATATGGCTTTGTTTTTAAGAGATAAAGCTGCCATCCAGTATTTCATAGGTCCAAATGTTTACTTAATTTGTCAAGTTTAGGTGGCTTAATTTATGAAGCATATATTTGGGAGACTCGAGTTTAGTTAGTCCAGGAGCCCAGTTATTTTTGTAACAGAGATTTTCACCAAATCTTGTAGTCGGTGAATCAGATTCAGATTGCCTGGTTATCTGTACCATGACTGATCAAGGAACCTGGGAAATGTGACCCCTGTTTAGATGTGTGCCTCCTCCCATTATTCTTCTTGAGTCTAGTCCAGAACTGAAAGTCTAAAAGAAGGTTCACTATGCAAAGGTCAGTTTCAGAAATTTAAAAAGTAACTGTGACATGTCACCTATTGCTGTTTAGATTGATCTGCACATAATGAAAATTGAATGGGTTTTTCTTTCATGTCAGCATAAATTGATTAATCTCTTAGATGTTCAAGACTTCTAGCTATGTGCCATCTGGAAAGCATAAGACATGGTCCCTGTCCTCAAGAAACTTACAACCTAATTATAAAGACCAGATCTAAAGCAGTTAAACAACCCTAGCAATCTGCAAGCCACTATTGAATGATCAAATAATATACTTGTTAACAATCAAAATTAGTGTTCTTTTACCTTTGGTCTGTACTCTGCCCAGCCTCCCAAGCCCCTCAAGGGAATTGCCATGTGCAGTATCTCTATTCTTGTCTCACTCAAATATAACTGCCTGCTTACATGTCTGTTACAAGACTGAGCTCCTCAGAAGTATGAGCCAGTGTATTCATGTTTGTATTTAAGCCCTCAAGCACAGTGCCTGACACATAAATGTATGTGACTAGATGATTAAAATTTTTACTTCTGGGATGAGCAAAATGAATTCAGTTCAACCTTTAACTCAATTGATTAAGGTATGTATATTATCTGTGTGTGTGAGAATTAGAATGTAAAAAGTTGTTAAATAACCTGTTTAACATATTGTTTGCTCCCTAAGTAGCTTTAGTTAGAATTTTCTGCTTTAGGACAATGTTACTTATGTTGTCGAGGGGAAAGGAATTTTTAAACACGAATTCTCCTCTTGGAATTAAAATGCTGGTCGTTTCAATTGTGAGAGTCATTTGATCTTCTTACAGTTCGATCAATGACCATCATAGAAACTGGTTCTCAGAAAGAATAGAAATTAAAGGAAGAGAACAAACCTTGATAATTCTAGAGATGAACCATTGTAAAGCTGATTTCGTTAGCGTGCCTGATGTATGAACAGAATAGAAATTAATATGCATAAGTAGAGTCAGTTATCTGAGTTCTACTTCTTTGTCAGCAAAACTATGAGTTCTGGTTTCAAAAAGGTAGTAATCTTGGTAGTTACAGCTTTGTAATTTTCGAATAACTGTGTTCAAAGAGTTTTAAAAATCTTTGAGTAGACTAGAAATTGTTGGACAAGATACCTCTTTTATACCTATCACATCTAAAGATTTCTCCTAAATTTTCCTCATATTCCATTTTCTTTAAAAAATTCTTCTGGTTTCAAGTGATATGGAAGGAAATAAAAATAAAAAGCCTGGTATGTGAATTAATTTGAGAATATGGAAACATTTACAAGGTGTTTTTTAGCAAAACACTAATAAACATATCACATTAGCAGTATGGGCAGATGTAATTTGACAGTGTTGTTTGAAATTTGGTAAAGCTAATGTTTAAAGTAGCTTTATTCTACAGGTCAAAAATCCTGTATCCTAATTGCATTAAAATCCCTGTGACCCTAAGAAAATTATTTAAATTATGGATGATTTCCTTAGAAATTTCGTGTAACTAAAAAGAAACAATAAATAGAAATTCTGTATGAACTCCTGTTGTTCTTAGGGATCCAGACATCCAAACTAGCAACTCAGGGTTCCAGATGTGAATTATTAACTTGGTTGGTATGAATTCAACTTTCTTTTTTTATATTGGAACTGAATTTTTTTAAAAAAATTATTTTTTCACTGAAAATATTATATTAGTTTCAGGTGTACACCATAGTGATCAGACATTCATATAACTTATGAAGTGATCACCCCCAATAAGTCTAGTACCCATCTGATACCATACATAGTTATTACAATACTATTGACTATATTCCTTATGCTATACTTTACACTCCCATCCTATTTTATAACTGCCAATTTGTACTTCTTATTCCCTTCCCCTTTTTCACCTATCTTCCCAATCTCCCTCCCATCTGGTAACAGTCAAAATATTCTCTGTATCTATGAGTTTCCATTTTTTTCCTTCGTTTATTTTGTTTTTTAGATTCCACATATAAGTGAAATCATATGGTATTTGTCTTTCTCCGTCTGACTTATTTCCCTTAGCATAATACCCCCTGGTACATCCATGTTGATGTAGATGGCAAGATTTCATTCTTTTTTATGGCTGTAACATTGGAATAATATTCCATTGTATATATGTACCACTTCTTCTTTATCCATTCATCTGTTGATGGACACTTAGGTTGCTTCCATATCTTGACTATTGTAAATAATGCTGCAATGAACATATAGATGCGCATGTCCCTTCAAAGTAGTGTTCTGGGTTTGTTCGGATAAATGCCCAGAAGTGGGATTACTGGGTTCTTCTTTGTCTCTTGTCATAGCTTTTGTTTTTAAGTCTATTTTGTCTGGTATAAGTATCATTACCCCACCTTTTGTTTGTTTCCATTTTTATGAAACATTTTTTTCCCATCCCTTCATTTTTAGTCTGTGTGTGTCTTTCAGTCTGAAGTGAGTCTCTTATAAGCGACATATGTAAAGGTCTTGTTTTCTTATCTATTCAGCAACCCTACGTCTTTAGATTGGAACATTAAATCCATTTACATTTAAAGTAATTGTTGATAAATATGTAGTTATCGTGATTTTATTATTAATATTTTTTTCCTCTTCCTCTTCCTCCTCTGATCATTATCGGTCCTTTGATTCTAAATAATAGTTTTGCTGGGTAGAGTAATCTTGGTTGTTGGTCCTTGCTTTTCATCACTTTGAATATTTTAGACCAGTCCCTTCTGGCCTACAAAGTTTCTGTTGAGAAGTCAGCTGACAGACTTATGGAAGCTCCCTCGTACGTAATGAATTGCTTTTCTCTTGCTGCTTTTAAGGTTCTCTCCTTGTCTTTAACCTTTGACATTTTAATTATGATTGTCTCGGTGTGGACCTCTCTGGGTTGATCTTGTTTGGGACTCTCTCTACTTCCTGAGCTTGTATGTCTATTTCCTTCACCGGGTTAGGGAAGTTTTCTGTCATTATTTCTTGAAATGGGTTTTCAATTCCTTGCTCTATCTCTTCTCCTCCTGACACTCCTATGATGCTAATGTTGCTATGCTTGATGTTGTCCAAAGACCCCTTGAACTATTTTCATTTTTTGGACTTTTTTTTTTTTTTTTGCTTGTTCTGATTGGGTGTTTTTTGCTACCTTATATTCTAAATTGCTGATTTGATCCTCTATTTTGTTTAATATACTACTGATTACCTCTAATATATTCTTCATTTCAGTTATTATGTTCTTTATTTCTCACTGGTTCTTTTTTATTTTTCTTATCTCTTTGTTGAAGTTCTCACTGAAATCATTGAGCAGCCTTATAACCAATGTTTTGAACTCTGCATCTGGTAGATTGCTTGTCTCCCTTTTGTTTAGTGTTGTTTTTTTTTTTTCTGAAACTTTATTCTTTTTTGGGGGACATGTTTCTTTGTCTCCCCATTTGGGCTTCCTCCCTGTGATTGTTTCTATGTATCAAGTAGAGCTACTATGTCTCCTGGTCTTGGTAGAATGGCCTTATATAGTAGGTGTCCTGTGAGGCCCAATGGCACCAGTCTCTCTGGTCACCTGAGCCGGTTGCCCCAGGTGTGTCCCTTGTGTGGATTGTGTGTCCCCTCCTGTTATAGTTGAGCCTCGGTTGCTGTCGGCATGTCAGTGGGAGGGATTGACCCTCGGGCTGACCGTTGTAAGGACTGGTCATGACTACAGTGGAGGAGCAGTTGTGCAGAGGCTGACCCTATGGAGCAGCATTTGCTTTAGCAGGGCACTGGTGCCTGCTGAGTCTGCTTTTTGGGTGCATCGTTTGTGGAAGTTGTTGGGTAGCGCTCTAGTGTGGTCTGCAACTGGCCACTGGTTGCATTGGTCCTGGAGACTCTTGAGAGGGCCTCTGGTACAGGTCAACTGCCTGCGTGCACTGCCCACAGCTACTTGGTATCAGTTACAAAGTGATCTGCGGATGGTTGCCACTTGTGCTGGGCTTGAAGGTACCTGAGAGTGGCCGCACTGCAAACTGAGGCAGGCTGCCACTAGTGCCAGGCTTGGGGCTGCTTAGTAAGAGATACGAGACACACCAAGGCCAGATACTGCTTATTTGGGATTTGTGAACCTTTGAGAGAAAAATCCACAGCATGAGCCAAGATAGGTCATTTGTATAGAAAAGACACTGGAAGTAGATTGGGTAGGCCTGCAAGTTATACGGAGTCTCAGGGAATCACCAGCATAGGGCTAATGGTGTAAGTTAGGTCGATAGAGACTCAGATATGTGCCCACCTGTGTATTCGGGCTGGGTGAGGGGAGGGCTCAACAAAAGAACAGTGGTCTCTGCCAGCACTGCTGTGTGGGAGAAAGCTGCCTCTTCATCCCTTGCCCTGAAGCCTGACAGTTCAGTTCCTCCCTGTATGTCCCTGGCACTTTTTGAGCTGCTTCCCCAGTGCTGGAGCTCAGAGTGAGTGAATCCGTCAGGGAGTATGTCTGTGCGTGAGCCCTTTAAGAGGAACTTCTGGGACTCTAGCCACCCTCCATCTCACACAGCCAAAATCTTCTCTGGTTCACAACTAGAAGTTATGGGCACCTTTCTTTTTGGCACTGGAACCCTGAGCTGGGGATCCTGGTGTGGGTCTGGGACCCCCTTGCTCCTCAGAGGGGACCTCTGCAGCCAAGATATCCCTCCCAATTTTTAACTCCCACACGTGGGTGTGGGACCAGCCTGTTCCACATCTCTGCCCCTCTTATCAGTCTTGAAGTGGCTTCTTCAGCTAGACTTCAGACGATTCTCAGTGATGGTTATTCTATAGTTTAGTTGTAATTTTGATGTGGTCTAGGGGGAGATTAGCACAGCATTTACCTACTTCACTATCTTGACTGGAAACCTGAATTCAACTTTAAATGTCTCTTAATGTCTTTATATTTATGTGTTCATGGAATGAGGTTATGATTCTATACAAAACACCAAAATTTATTTTTATTGCTCAAGGTAATAATACCAAACTACATATATTTTTTAAATGCTAAATACACAAACACACAAAGATAGCAACATAAAAATATACATACATATGCACACTTAAATTCTTTGGAGGAGACTACTACTTAAATCTGAAGACTAACTTTTAAATAGATCATATTACTTTAACATGAAAGTTCAAGGATAAGGACTATGTCTTTGTTCTGATCTTCTACATGTACCTTCCTTCCATGTTGTAGGCATTTACTGAAGATCGATGACATGGAATAAAAGGGTTAATGAGAATTTGAAGAAGCAAGACAATATATATTGAGAGGAAAACAAAAACTTTTTTCCCTTGAGCATAGTTCCATTCTTAGAAATCTCTTCTGATGGGGGATTTTATTTTTCCCTCACACCATAAACTCTTCGGAAGTATAAGTTTCATTTTTTTTTTCTTTCAAAATCTAGTCATAGAACGACATTTAAAAGACTTTCCTCTTTCTCGGGACGGGTGGCCATTTTCCTAATAGCTGTACTATAAAATAGAAAACTGATTTAGATTAATTACATTTTAAAAGTAGCTACTATGTGTGTTTTACGCTTGTGGAAACACATAGCGTTCTGGTAAGCAGC
>NW_011888933.1:3666857-3680777 GCF_000151845.1 Pteropus vampyrus | reverse complement strand
GTGTATAAATGTCTCTTTCAGACCTAGCTTTCATTTTGGGGGGTGGTATATACCCAGGTGTGAAATTGCTGGATTATATGGGTATTGTGTTTTAAATTTTTTGAGGATCCACTATATTGTTTTCCACAGTTTTCCCACCAACAGTGCACAAGGGTTTCAGTCTCTCCACATTGTCACCAAAAGTTGTTATTTTCTAGTGTTTTTTTTTTTTTTAGATAGTAGCCATCCTTATGAATATGAGGTAGCATCTTGTGATCTTGATTTGCATTTCCTTAATGATTAGTGATGTTGAGCATCTTTTCATGTGCCTATTAGCTATGCATATGTCTTGGAGAAATATCTACTCAAGTTTTTGCCTATTTCTGATTTGGGTTGTTTGTTGTTTGTTTTGTTGTTGACTTTTAGGAGTTCACTAAATATTTTGAATATTGATTTCATAACAGGTAGATAATTCGCAAATATTTTATTCATTTCTATAGATTGCTTTTTCACTTTGTTGATAGTGCCCTTTGATGCACAAAAGTTTTCATTTTTGTGAAGTCCAGTTTGTCTGCTTTGTTGTTGTTTGTGTCTTTGTTTTCATACACAAGTAATCATTGCCATCTCCAGTGTTGTGAAGACTTTGACCTGTGTTTTCTTCTAAGAGTTTTATAGTTTTAGCTCTGATGTTTAGGTCATTGATTCATTTCGAATTAATTTTTGTATTTATCACTCGGTAAAGGTCCAACTTCATTTTTTGTGAATGCCTCATTTTTCCAGAACCATTTTTTGAAAAGACTGTCCTCCCTCCATTAAATAGTCTTTACTCCCTTGTTGAAAATCATTTGCCTATATATGCAAGAGTTTGTTTTGGGGTTCTTGGAACGACTTTACAACCTAACTCCAGCCTATCTGTTTAGCTTCATCTCTAGCCACATCACATTAGGCACTCCATGAATGCAGTTTCTCACGTATGCAAAGAATGCTTCTGTCCGTGTGTCTTTGCCTAGCCATTTATTCTTTCAGATAAATGGCAAGTGTCACTTGTCACCCTTTTCCCTAGCGAATGTCCAGTTTTCTTTCAAAACCCAGTATAATGGTCTCTGTGGTCTCTTTCTTTACCAGTTCTTCCCTAACCCCTCTCTGTTACTAGCAGAATTAACCACTTCTTACCCATGGCACACTGGCATATCTTTATTATAATTCTTTCTACAATTTATATCTTCCTTACTAAACTGTGAGAGCCTTATGGGTGGATCGAATTTTCATCCACATACCCAAAACATAGCATTGTGCCTAAAGAACGGGGCATTTATAAAAGGTTTACATAAGAAATGGAATGCATTTTCTGGTTGCGTAATTGCCTCTTTGAACCACGAAACAATTCAAATGCAGTTTTAATAGCATTAATCTACATGCTAGGTAGGCCAACAAATGGCTAGGTAATACTACTCAGAGTGTCATGGAAAGAGATTTTTCTCTGCTCGGTTCCAATTTCATATCAGATGCGGATGCTTTATTATATATATTTAAATATTTCATCACATAAAAATTGGCAAGTTTAGCTCTATTGGCTTTGTTCCATAGATGAAAAATCTAAAAGTCCAGAAAAGTTAACTCATTTGCCTTAGATCATATAGCTAATAAGTAGTAGTGCTAGGATTTCACTTTAAATGAGCCTAGTCAAAAGTTTAGCCTCTTTTTAGTCTATCACTCAAATCAAATGTTAGCTTTGGAAGTACCATGCTAGAATCTATACTTTGTCCTACTGATGCTGTTATTGCTCAAATGCTTTGGACTATCTTCATTCGAAACTGCCTTCAAAGCCAGTTTATGAGCCTCCTCCTAAACAAACAAACAAAAAACATTTCATCATTTTATAGTCATACTTTATTTTTTAACCAAAAAAATGGTATTTGTTCTATATAATGCCAAAATTTATATTGCAAAGTTTGTCTCAAATGACTTGACTATTTATACAATTCGGATAGCCCTATGAAACAGAAAGCTTTGCCACCACACACACACACACACACACACACACACACACAAAATCTAATGTAGGCATTACAAATATTTGTGGAAGAATAGATTCAGATGTGCTTAAAGTGACAGATTTGTGTAGCCATTCTTTGTTCAGCCAATTGTCTAGTGGTAAAGACAACTAGGTTTTATCCCTGACTCATCCACTGGCTCTTTGTCAAGTTAGACAAGTATAATTTTGTTCTCTATCTGGAAGGAGACAATTGTCTTCTATCTTGCTCACACTGAGATTGCAAGGTTAATATCTTTAATCTTAAGTATAGCATTTAGCAGACAGAGGGTGCTTAATATATGTTAATAATAGTGATAATAACAAATGTTGATAATTAAAGGTCTTTTCTAATTACCAAATTTCTAATGTGTGTTAAATATAATGAAAGGAAAATGACTTAATATACATGCACACAAAAACTAGAGCTAGCCCCAGCCTTTATTTTTAGCTTTTTAACTAGTATCATGAATGTGAATCCAGTATTAAGAAGTCCAGTTATGATGATAGTTTCACTGAGATCATGTAAAGAGAACCCATGGAGGGTCTAGAAACTAGAAAGGCATCTGTTTGAATTGAAAAACATGGTTATGGATGGAAGACCTCAAGGGACTTTTGTGATTGGAGCATGACCACATGAAATTATGCATCGGACATTATAATTATAATTTATCCCTATATACTCTCTGTTGTAAGTTCTGTGAGAGAAAGGTACTTTTTCTGGAAGCTGGGCACCATCCCCAGAATGGGTATCAAACAGATCTCTAAAAGACTTAGGTGGAATAGAGGAAATAATAATCATAAATAATTTCCTATGAAATTCAAATCGGAGATTCATCCTTTAAATTCAGATTATTTGACTTCATAAGACATTAGAGTGGGAGGAAGGAGTTGAGAACCATAAGAGACAGCAGGCTAGAGAGGCTGAGAATGTGGACTCTTAAGCTTGACTACTTAGTTCAAATCTAGTTCCACCACTGACTTGCTGGCTGATTTTTGTCAAGTATTTCTCTTCTTTTGGTCTCATTTTTCTAATGTATAAAATGGCGATAGCAACAGTACTTACCTCATAAGGTTGTATTGAAAAAAAATGAGAGATTATTTGTGAAAATTCTTATAATATGTGATAAGTACTATATATATTTGTTAAAAAATATATGTTTGTTTTTTGCCTCACATGAAAGAGGAAGGTGGGGTGGTAGGATAACTTAAGCTATAGAAGCAATTCTGAGGTAATCTTTTTTTAAAGCTGAATTTGATCAGGTTTGGCTTTAATTCAAGGAGGGCACTTAACACAGCTAGAAAAAAAAATGTTGGTTCCAAAGCTGATCATTAAATGTATGTTGAACTTCTTTTGCTTATATAGACCCTTGCAAGTTTTTTTCATTTGAAAATAAAACAAAACCCAAAAAAAAAAAGAAAAGAAAAGAAAAGAAAATTATTGAGGACCAATTCTTAAAGCAGTATTGGAACTACATCAACACATTCAGCCCTGGCTTTTCTTTCTTGATGTGAAATGATTCTCTTTCTTGTAAACATTTTGTTTAAATTGAAAACCTAGAAGGACACAGGAAAGAAGGGGTTATTAAGGAACAGGGCAGTTTCAAATGGCTCACGTCTACCATCCGTCTCCCGCAGTTTTCCAAAGCCCCTGCCCTTTAACGTTTCTCATCCTCTTGCCCCCTGTATCTCGAATCACCTTTCTCACTTGCCTGCATGGCCAATACCTTCCCATTTGTTAAGACTAAAACACCACCTCCTTCTTTAATCCTTCCCAGAAACCCTACTTCCTGACATAAGTTTGGTACCACTTCACCAATATTTTTTAAAGTAATGTATGATATGGCATGTGTTGAGATCATGATGAAAATATTATTGGCAAAAGCAGTATTTAATGTAGGACCGAAATATCAGAGATCGGACACAAGACACCCAGGGAGCGCAGTATTGGTACCTCTTGTATTCCACGTTGCTTCCCTGACTCTGGCAAGCTCTTTTGTGCTCAAAGGTTGAGCCAACTGCTCCCTCCTCAGATCCTGCTGTCCTCCTTCTCCCTCAATGAGAATGGTTCACACTTCTGTCGTGAACACTTCCCAACTGTATTTATTTGTATATCTCACTCCTACCTCTAGAGTGGAAGTGCACTGAGGGCAGAAAATGTGCTTCTTATCCTTGTAACCCAGCACTTAGCGTATGGTAGGTGATAACTGATTGGCTGAATAAATGAAGGAATAAAAGAAGCACATACAGAAAGAGGAAAAAAATGAACAGATTCTCAGTTTCTAACAGGTTAATGTTTCTCTAGAGAAAAGATTGTAAAGGCAGTATTTAAGTAAAGAATAAAGTGCTTTTAAAGGTAATGTATAGTATGTTTTTGTGTTTTTTGCATTCACTGTTAAATGATGAACAAATGGACTTTCTCCAGCATGAAATTTATCTATATTTTATATCTATATCACAAAATAAAACAGCAGACATAGACCTCTGAGAGTATTATGCCATTTCTGCATTTTTAATATAGTTCAAACTCAGTCCCTCCAAGTCATTTTCCAACTTCTTTCATTTTAAACATAATGGCAATGGTGGGGGAGGGATTTGTTTGGAAATCATTATAGTCATTCAAGTTCAGCCTCTGATCAGTGCTTTCTTAACAATTTGAAGATATGTAATTTAATTTAATTATCTGTGTATATTTGGGAGAGTAATTATGGAACCTACAAAAATGACCATATAATGTCAAAATATGAGCTTCTCTGGATTTCTAAAGCTTTTCTGATAAGTAGATAAACTAGAAATGAGAGGCTTTGTGCAAATATGTTCTATTAAACATATGACAAGCAGGAAAATTTTGATCTGGGGCCAGATATGCATTTACTGAATATCCATAAACTACTTTCATAACAAGTAGAATGAATATTCTTCCCAGTGCTCTTGCTTTTATTTTTTCTTTAGTTACCTTTAGTACTTACACAGATAGATTGTGAAAGCGCATTATAGTCATTTCTTGTTTGACTGTACCCTGTACTATAGAAACCCTCTGGGTGAAATGTTTTGTTTTGTTTTTCTTCTACCATCGAAGTTAAACTGATGTATCATGTAACCTAAAACAATTTACCTTAGAAATTGCCAAACCAACTTTTAGTTTTAGAATTCTTGCTATTTTTCAAATTGGTGGGCCAAGATAACATGTAAAATTAAATATTTTAAAGCCATGAATTTGGGCATCAATTTTAGGATAAAATTCTTCTGGCTTAATTTAGAGAAAATTTTTGTATGCTTTTAGCTCATAGCCTGATTCCCAACTCATATATTATCTGGAGACCATTATGGAAAATTAAGGCTTTGTCAAGCTCTCATAATATTTTCCAACTTTTGACTATGTGCATTTTCTGACCTCTTTATCCATAATATTGGACTGACTCTGCAAAATGGTTTATAATATCTTCCTTCATTTAACAAGCATTGTGCCCAGTACTATGGTTTTTGCTAGAGATTAAACGATTAATAAAATCTGGCCTCCCCTTAGGAGCTCTTGTTTGTGTCTCTCTCCCTCATCCATTGATGAGTACAGATATATAAATGGAAATTATGATATAATATGGTAGGAGCAATATTTTCCTATATACAAGGAAAATATATGGAAAACTAATAGGGAATTTGAAAATAGTTCTTGAGGGGAGGAAATTATATGGAAATGCTGAGTTTTAAAGGATGAATAGGGGGCGACCAGGACAAATCATGGGAAAATGCATTTTAACCAGAGGGTTACAAAAATAGAGATTCAAGAAATGATTTCTATGAGGTTTTCCCAAGTAATTACACACACTTTGGCCTTGATGAGGGAGTGCTGAGAGATGAGGGGCCAAATCATGAAGGATTATATATGTCACTGAAGAGTTTTAAGTAGACGGGTACAGGTTCAATTTAACAAAGAGATAAGAAAATTCCTAGGAGTTTGTTATAGTATGACAAAGGCAGAGGTGGCAAAGACCTAAATTACATCATGATCCCTTTATGGATGTAAACTCAGTCATTTTTTTCAGTAATAATATAAAAACATTCACAACCACACTTACTTCGTGCCAGTTATTATTCTAAGTGTTTCAAATATATTATTCTGTATAGTCCTTATAACAATCCTATTTACCATTTATATTCCCTTTTTTTTTGGTAAGGAAATGAGGCACATAGAGATTAAGGTCAGATCACTCAGTCATAAAGCTAATAAGCAGCAGAAGTATTTAGGAAATAAAATCTACAGATTTTGCATAAGATAGTAGAACATTCAAGAGATGTCAAAAATAATTTCCAGGTTTCACTTTGGTGTAGTGAGGCAGATGAGTGTTCCACCAACTGACATATAGAACTTAGAATCAGTTTGTAGGCAATGATACAAGTAGAGTTGCTTGGAAATCAAAGAAATAGGAGTTCAAACCTTGAAGTTGTGGATAACCTTATTCAGAGCAGTTTTAGTAGAGGAAAGTAGAATAGAAGCTGTTGTGCTATTGAATATGAAGGAAATTGGAGACAAAGCAGTGGAAACAGCTCTTAAAGAATGTGTAAACACATTGGAGAACACATAGTTGAATTTTATATACTAGTAACAGTTTAAGAACTCTAGAGTGATAAAAGTACAATAAAACATGTCTCCATCAAAAAATGAGCATTTTTTTTCCTGAGAATGTTGCACATAAACTATGAGCATGTTAAATATAAGCATCCTGGGGAATAAGAGATGTAGCTGACTTCAGGAAACTCTGGAAGCACATGCAAGTAATTGTCTGCTTTATTCTTTCACATTTTTCATCACGTTTATCTGTAGACCAGTTTCTTCAACATAGGGGAAACATGGCTGCTAACAATTCCAGTTTTCCCATCTCCAGGAAGGCACTAATTCTTTGTCTAGGCTCCAGGAAAGAAGTCAAATTGGTGACTTTAACTAAGCCATGGCTACTTTAAATCAGCCATGATGATGAGGAATGGAGGGAGTAATCTAGGGCCATGCAACATTGGTACATGATTCCATTGGGGAAAGAGCAGGTTCCAGCATGGGGAGAGCTGGGCAGACATTCCCATATAAGTCCATAGCCAGAACCAAGTCCAGGCGTAAACAATCAATAATGGCAGTGAGTACTGTAAGTTCAAGCAGAGCTCTGTGCCAGAGTGGTTAAGGAAGCTTCAAGGAGAAGGATGCATTGAAGGATGAGCGTTAGATAGGCATGCAGAATTCAGTGATTAAATTCATAGCAACGATAATATGCAAGTAGTGTTTGGACAGAGGCAGACCTTACTGGACAGGGGAGAAGAATTCTGAATGTACTGTTTCTCAGAGTAATGGAAAGACCACTCACCTCAGAAACACCTGAGAAGTTTCCAAAACTATCAGTTTCTGGGCTGCAACCTAGTTTGTTGAATCAGAACCTTTGAGAGTAAGGTTCAAGGAATCTGCATCATAAACAAGTACCCTTTGCAATCCCTAATGCAATGGGAGAATGGTGTAAATTAAATGATAAGGAGAGACTGGACCTGACCTGTGGAGGACAAGCTGCTTGAGTACCAGGAGGTGTGGTCAGCTATTTCAGCACTGTGCAGAGATGGAAGAAATCCTTAGCGGCATAACACCTATGGACTTATTTAAAGAAGCAGTGGATAGAGTGAAAAGATCACAATATATTTGACAAATTAATAAAAATGCTGAAGTTGTGAAAAATTAACATTTTGCATGAAATTATGATGTTGTAAAAAATATTAGGTCAGACATTCTGTTGAAGAGAAAAGAAGTGACGAAACACAAAGGATTTATTATAAATAGGGTAATTTGATGGGACCATAGAGACAACTTGACATGATACATCATTTAAGACACAAACATGTATTTTTATTCCCATTTGATAAATCATATTTAGTATAATTAACTTCATTGAATAAGTAGACAAGAAAAAAAATCAACTACCACCCAACCATCTCCCTAGAAAAAGGAGTTTTGTTTCAGGCCACAGGAGCAATAATTGAGGACATAGGCTCTCTTGGGTCTGGAAAAGTTAATGTATCTCAAGTAACTAACTGACATTCACCAAATGTTAGAACAGATAAAGTTTTCCCCAAAGGTTCTGCTCATATTATTCTGCTCTCTGTGTGGCTGAGGCACTAATCTTAATCTGATCCTGTTGAGTAGGACAACCTGCCCTTTTAGCATTTCTTTGTCTGGCAGGAGTTCTGACATTTGGTTGCATGGCTAACATCAAGCATGAAGAGAAATTTGTTTCTGGTAAAGCAGTTAAGATAGGTATTCTGACTCTCATAGAAGGCTGTACTGATGGAGGAGTCAGCCAAGCAAAAAGTGCCGAACAAAAGATAACTTTGGCTATTTCTACCTGAGTTAAAAATACAATGTGTTCAAGTTAAACAATAACAGCAAATGTCCTGTAGTCTAGGAATTGGGACCCAGCTTCAAGTCCAAGCTTAGAGACTGAATTGTTTTCCCTTTGAGAAGTTACTTAACTTCCCAGGAACGGTTTCTTCATCTGTAAAATGAGAAAAGTGACATTAAAATCAGAATTCTCATGTAATACTGGTGGGAACATAGAATTGATATAATGCATTGGGAAAGTATCAATGATCTTAATTCTCATTTTAAGAATTTGTAATGAGGAAACATGTTTTTCTACTCTTTGTTTTTCCACTTTCGCTGATTTTCTGCCGTTCTGAGTCATCTGGTTTCAAAAAATATACCAAACTTTTATTTTCAGTTTTTCATTCTCTTTCTCAAGAGACCAAGAGGACACGAAGAATTGAAACTGTCTTGGGGTTGGCTTCCTCTAAATCTCATGTGATGCATAGAAGATGGGAAAGTCACATACCTGAACAAAACTGATGGTTCTTACTGGAAGGGAAATAAAATAAAATGGTCTTAATAGAAAACCAGCACTCTTTTCTCTAGTTGCCAAATACTTCTTTGAATTCATTTTGTTTCTGTTGTGCTTTTTTAATTCTTATTTTGAGTAGTAGGCATTTTTTGGTTGTAGACATTGGAAATTTCTTTCCCAGTCTTTGGCTTGTCTTTTTTAACTTGATTTTTTTTAAATTACAGACAGCTTTTCAATTTTAACATATTCATGTTTATTAGTTTTATTATTGTGCTATATGTGTAGTTAAAGAAATAATTTTCTACTGTCACAATATTTCCCAATATTATTTTTTCTGAAATTAATGTTTTATTTTTCATATTTAAGCATTTAATTCACCTCTAAATTTTTTAAGGGGTGTGTGATGGGATCAATTTTTATTTTATTTTTTTGGTATTGCATTACCATTTAAAGTAATGAATGTAGTTTATCAGTTGTCATTTCTGTGTTTATTTAGATAATAATTTTTCTCCTTTAATCATTGAAAGTAATCTATCAAAACATTTTCTGATATCCAGCCTTCTTTGTATTCCCATGATAAAACTTCCTTGGACATGATGTATTTTGTTTCATTGCTGAATTCAACTTGCTATTTTATTTAGGATATTATCATCTGTATAGCTGAAGTAGTTCTATACTTTTATGTAATGGGAAACTTTACTGTATTTTTCCCACATTCTCTGAAGCAATTTGTATTTAGTATTAGGACTGTGTTCTTTATAAACTCGTTTGTTCATTCTGGGACTCTGTGTGTGTGTGTGTGTGTGTGTGTGTGTGTGTGTACGTACGTACAGTGGGGCATAGGAGGGAGTGGCTTATATAGATTTTCTGTTTTGTCTATATAAATTTTATGTTGCTAATTTTTAAAAATTTCAGAAATTTATATTGTCTTAAATTTTCAAATTTATTGGTATAAATAATCTTAAGAGTTTTAAAATAATCACTATGTGTGTGGTTATATTCTCCCCCATCCTTAATATTGTTAATTTGTACATTTTCCATGTTTTTTCTTTATGTGTTGTAATTGAGATTTGTCTATATGATTAGGTTTTTAAAATTGTTTTAAAGAAACAGCCTTTGATTTTTTTTAACCTCTTCATTCTTTCTTTTCTATTTTATTAACTTATGCTCCTTTTTTCTTTATCTTTCATTAGTTTTAAGTAAAGTAAGAGAAAGAAATGCTTATGTTCTTTTGTTCTTTTCTGGCTTCTTATATGGTTATTTATTTTTATTTTCTTGGTTTAAATAAGTGCACTTAAAAGATGTTTGCTTCTCATCAAAATACAGTGACTGTAGCTGCAGCCTTTAATTTTTGATACATAGTACCTTCATTTGTAATTCATTTCACAAAGCTTTGATTTCCATTGTGATTTTTCTCTTTACCCAATGAAATATTTAGTAATACATTTTAAAGTTTATGAACCTATCACTATAGATCCATTGCTAGTTTAATTCACAGCATCCACAAATTTCTTGAAATTTTTGGTGCTATTTTGTTATCTAGTGTGTGGTTAATTTTGTAAATGTTTAAAGTATAATTAAAATAAATGCATAACTCCTGCTTTTTTCTCTATTACCACAGGAATGCTCATTTTATTTTTCAAATATTCTACATACCTACCTTTTAAAAAATTTACTCTGTCTACCCATTTCTGATAGAAGTGTACTGAAATCTCCCACAGATAGTTATAGATTCGTCAAATCCTTCTGTGAGATTTTTTTGTATACTGAGGCTATGTGGTTAGCTGTTTAGAGTTCATGATTGTTATATCAGCTTGATGCTTTTTGTTTAAAGCTTATCTCTTTTCCATATTAGTAATTTTTCCTTAAATTCTATTTTATCTGATGTATTTGCTTTAGTTTGGTTATACCAGTTTGTTTTGATTACAGTTTGGCTACAGTTTTCCTCATGTATTTTTCTATTCCTTTATTTTCAACCCTTTAATGTGATTTTACCTTATGCATGCAGATCAGGACATACAAGGCAAATAGATAGAGTGTATTTTAAAATTCAGCGTGATTATCTATGTATTTATTAGTCCAACTGTTTAAAATTATTGTGATTATTAATCTATTTGGTCTTATTTCTGAGATAGCCCTGTTTGTTTGTTTCAAATCTATAAATTTTATTTGTAATTTTTTACTGCTCATTAATTTTAACACTTAAATTTTATTATTTCACGCTAAAGAATTCTGAAGTAGATTTTAAACACCATTATACAACAGGCAGACTTGGCTGAAACAACCAGGGGGGCTCAGTCTGGGTTCCTTGAAAAGTAAGCTGGCTAGGACCAGAGCCTTCCATGTCACCAAGAGAGGGCAGGGCTTCTCTTGAACTCACTTTCAGTGAGACCAGTGGACCCCTGGCATAAGCTGCAGGCACAGAAAAATTCCAGAGGCCCCAAGATCTCTAGGTAAATGACAGCTGGCCTTTGCACAGCACCACGATAAATAACTGGTATTCACACTCTGCTCTGCCCCAACGCCAAGCTTCTTTTTTATTCCTGTCACTGTCAAGGCTACACTCACACTCATCCTATAAATAGTAAGAGTAATAGGGTGAACAGACCGTCTTGTGATGCCTACCCATGGCATGTTCAGTAGAACACCTTTGCCCTACTCAGCATCCTTGGGATCAACGGAATGATCAGGGAACCTAGGCTTTCTTTTCCCTGCCTCCTTAGCTTAAATTTCCCAGCCCTATTTCTTAACCCATTCTGTGTGAAACCTCTTAAAATCATCTTGAGCCCTGTTGCTCGATAGGTAGTGACCACTAAAGGATCTGCCTTGCAAGACAGAAACCATGACATATAACCAAAAAAACTTACATGTGTCTCTCAAAAAATAGAAATCTTTTCTACATTGTATATGTAATATTAGCAAACCTCAGGAAATTAAGTTTTTAATATTATCTAATTCCTAATCTACATTAAAATTTCTCCAATTTTTTCCCCAAATATTGTTTTAAATTAGTTTAAACCAAGGTCACACATCTAATTGCTAGTCCACAGATCTTTATGATCTAGAGTAGGCTCTTTATTTATTACACTGAGTTGCAGAAAAAAGTAGTCCTTTATAGGTCATTTTATATGGGTTTGATTGCTTACTTGTGATAATTTAACTTATTCCTCTAGTCCCTGTAGGTTCTATTAACTGGAAGTTATATCTAAAGACTTGATTAAGTTTAAATGTTTTTAGCAAGATTACGTCATAGGTGATATATACTTCTGTATGAGATCAAAAGACACATAATATCTGTTTTGCTTTATTTTTCACCATTAGTGACCTAAATTTAATTATTGGATTAGGTGATAGCTTCATCTCTCTGTTGCAAATATCAATTTGTTTTACTTGAAACCAGAAGTAATTATTTACGAAGTAACTTTGCTATTATGTCCAGTTACCGTCAGTAGTTTTTGTAACATTTGATAATTTTATCCTGATACAATAATTTCTTTAAGTATTACAATACGATGCTTTTAAATTTTTCATTTTTTTCTACACTTGCCACCATTCTTTTGTAACATAGTGCTTTCCCAGCTTTTATTAAGAACTGTGTTATTACTCTGAAATATAGTTCATCTAGTACTGTAGGAAAATGCTTATTTTTTCCCTTTAAATAACTAAATGATTTTCAAAGTAAATAATTTTATTTCATAGAAGTACAAAATGGGGATAAATGAGTTTTCTCTGACTTTTTCTTAATACTATGGATTCAGACGTTCAGAGATGTAGTGTGTTTCAATCAATTATCGTCATTTTTTCTGATGCCTCAACTTTGGTGAATGGGAGGCCCCATTGGACTAACTTCTGGATTCTTGACGTGACTTTTAATTTTTACAAGCTTTCTTGCTTTCTGGAACAGATTTCTCAATATCATCTTATACTTCCCTTGTTCCAAACTCAGCATCAGTCTTCTCTCCAAAGATCTACGAATAATGGGATGGACCTGTACTAAACTTTAGGCCCTAGATGTGTGCCTTTTTCCTGAGAATACATTACTTCTACATCAATTTCTTGCCAGAGTTAGAAAATATACGAATATATGTATTTAAAATTTGGAGTTAAAATCAATATCTCTAATTCAGTTTTAGCATTCAGAGTTTAATTTCTATGATTTTTCTAATTGCTCCTTCTCACCCTGAAGGTCTTGATTGCTGTTAACTTTAATGTAATTACTCATTTGATTTATGCTGCAATTTTAAAAGTTTCAAAATAATAGCATTGATAATTACTACGAATGAAAGATGTACCATCAAAGTGTTTTGATAGAATGTCATTTAAAATCTTTTCACTTTGTAGTTTATCATGTATTTGTATGCATGTATGTGTATGTATGTGACTATTACAGAAATTCACACATATATATACATAGTAATTTTTAAAATAATTTTCCGTTATTCAGAATTTCTGTCTTCCTATTCATGACTATCTGTTTTACACTCTCCATTTACTGATTAGTACCCTCCTGCTTCTTGTCAGTTTTAGGTTTTATCTTTTCTGTAAACTCAAAACACTGGTAATTAACATTTTAAATCATTAGTTAAGTAGACTTAGCAACCTGTTTGAATAAGTTTTGTACTTGTGTGATTCATGCCTTCCCATGAATTGGCTTTGGAAAAAAAAAATACCGAAGTACTTCCTTTACTATTTTTATAAGAATGGATATGTGAAACATAAATTCTTTGAATATCCAGAGATGCCTTTAATTTGCCCTAACTCTTAGATGTTGGCTTAGTTGGGTATGAAATTCTAGGCTGACAGCTATTTTTCTTTAAAGCTTTAAAGGTATTATTCATTGTCTGCTGACAATCTGTTGTTGATAAAACTTTCATTGTTATTCCTTGATGGAAGGTATGCATTCTCTTTAGTCTTAATATTTTATATATATATGTATTTGATTTGGGACCTGAGATACAATTTCAACCTGAAGACTCATGTCTTCCCTCTCTTTTGAAAATATACTATCTGTTATCTCAAACTACAATGATTCATCACCATTTT
>NW_011888933.1:3664106-3665577 GCF_000151845.1 Pteropus vampyrus | reverse complement strand
GTTCAGAGCCTGGCTTCTCTTTAAGCTGTAAATAGTGGCACCCAAAGACTCAGACTGCCCTTTTGTTTCATACACCTTCAAGAGAAAAAAAAAAAGCCAACTCTCCAATTTATTTCTTAATAAAAACAATCTTCCAAGATTCCATATTTTCCTAGATCATTTAGACAAATGTTGCTCTACATCAAAATATAATTAAATGATACATTATCAGTTTAAATTGAATTTTTGGCGTATTGTTTTGGAATAATTGTGATTTATGGTGCTGCTTACTGCTTTTATAATTGTTAAGTGTTCTGTAGCTCACTGAATGTTTTTAACTTTGTTCTAGTGCCCAAAGGCAAAAATTGCAATGGGTATAATTTTATAAATCAAGCTCATTAATAAATAATTTTTTCATTATGACTCTGGAATAAAGAGGACTATATAGGATGGCCTTTTAATAACATTATTACTTATAATTTGATGTGGCTTTAAATGGGGCTTTGTACATAATATATTGTAATGAGACAATCTCTTCTAACCCAGTAGGTATTTTACACTGAATTTCATGGTGTAGAAATGTTCCAGAGCTTCAAGAAAGAGAATGAATTTTATGTTATGTTATTTTTCTTTCCATTAAATTTATAAGTTCTGTACTAGTAAACTATGGTTACATATTTGTAAATTTTTTTCATAATGCTTATAATGGAAAGATAAATTTTCAATTAAAATAACTGAAACCTTCTAGGTTAAGAAACTTTAAATTTTATAT
The DNA here is from genome assembly GCF_000151845.1 of Pteropus vampyrus. Lineage (NCBI taxonomy): Eukaryota > Metazoa > Chordata > Mammalia > Chiroptera > Pteropodidae > Pteropus > Pteropus vampyrus. The sequence continues at coordinate 3,664,826 of NW_011888933.1, read as the reverse complement.
ACAGAAAGTTCAGGTTAGCTCAATAACATTTTAATTCGCCTTAAAAAAAAAAAAAGAAAAATTTCAAAACATACATCAAGAGACATTGATATGCCTATCTCCAAAAAAATGAGAAAATTCACTTTTTTTTTAGATTGCAAAATTATCTCTATATTTATTATTTCTTTATAAGAAATAAATAAATAGATTTCCGGATATATAACTTTTCTGATAGGATGAAATAAATACCCAAGACACTATCCAAAAGTAACATTAGATTTAACCTCTATATTTAAACATTTTTCATAAGCACATACTTTGCTTTGTATTGTGTCATTCAAACTACAAATCAAATTTTAACCATGATAGAAACCCTCATGCTTTAAAAAATAAAAATTAATATTCAGCTATAGTAAATATAAAGTATCCCATGCCAACAACAACGAACAGCAGCTTGTAATTATTTTAAAGCTATGAAGTTATGATGTAAGGGTATTTTATTACATAAAAAATTTCAATGTATATAGTTAACAATGAACATCAAAAATGTTAGTTTTTTAAAGTATCTTGTGTTTTATGAGATAACTTTTTAAACCAGTTTTACATAATTTCATGACATCGGTTCTATTTGTAATTGCCTCGTAAAGTTTTAAAAAGGGTAATAAGGACGCTAAAATCTAAAAATGTGGCCTTCGAATTAGATAAATAGCTTAAATGACCTGAGCTGTAGAATAACCTGAC
>NW_011888933.1:3655026-3664056 GCF_000151845.1 Pteropus vampyrus | reverse complement strand
TATTAGATATAAATTTAGCGAGTTCTTGTATTTTTTCTTATGAATCTATGTAATTTCATACATACAAATAAACTGTGTACTTTTAATATATCTTTTAAAAAATAAGATATTGTTTGAAGACTATTTCTGTACTTAATATATCATGGGTATTAAATATAATATGTTCAAGAATTCTACATTAAGGACTGCCTGTATTTCTGTAAACTTGTACTTGAATTTAATAAGTAAAATAATTAAGGCTACTTATTAAAAGATAAAAAGAGATATCCAAATTCTATTTCATATCACTGGCTAACAACTATAATAGATTTTATGTCCATATATTTTAAGTTCTAAGTAACGTTTTCTCATTTTAGTAAAAATTATTTTAAATTGGAAAAGTGAACATAGTAAGGAAGAAAATAACATCCTTCTCTGTAACTGCATTCATTTACTATTTTTAAAAAATAAATCACTTGCTTTGGCCATATTAATTAGTTTATTATATTGATTCTATTTGGTAACAGTGATAATGCAATTTTGGAAAATTATTTTTCTGCCAGATTATTAAAATTAAAATATTATGTATGAGATTCAAACTCTTTTCATTGAGGATAGAAATGTCCTGTTCTTTTTGATTTACCTAGTACCTGGCATATACTAACTGTTTAGTAAATATTGAATTGCAGATACTATTTCCAAGGAATTGAATGACTTTATTAAGTCTTGACTACTTTTATAAATTAAGATATAATCTTTTGAATTTTTAAATCTCTGCCCTTGAAATTTAACATAAATATTATTGGCAAAAAGCTAATTACTGGAAATTTTTTTTAAACTAAGATTTAGTTCCATTGGTTGCTACTTCAATTACCTTTCCATTGCCCCAGAATTGAATGGTTATTTTTATACATAAAAATTGGCTGCTTTTAATAATAATTTTAAAGTGTAAAATAAAGCTGTTTTATTCCCCTACTGCATACACATTGTTTTTTAAGTACAACAACATGTATTCTCTTAAAAATTATAATCTTTTGACCTGAAAATATATATAAAATTTGTTCTGGCCTTGTCCTGTTGTGGTAAATTTTAAAAAGATGTAAAACAAACAAACAAAAAACTTGTGTTACTTGCTTTGAAGTAAGAAACCAAAATAAATATTAAATAAAATAAAATTAAAAGGAGCTTAAACAACATTTTATCTCATGCTATTTTTTGGAAAAATAAGCCCAGATGTATATAGTAACCTTGTGTCTTGGTAGTAAGTCTGTAGACATTATCAGATCAATCTAAATTGAGTTAGTGTATATGTGGTAGGCAGAAACTGGTGGAAATTAGTTTATCTTCCCCAGACTCTTTCTGTTTTCTTTGTACAAAATAGGATAAACTCGTTTTTAGACCTGATTAGGTTTCTTTGTTGCTTTTTCCCCCTTTCCCTAAAAGGGCAAGGAGAGTCTATACTTCGTTAGAATCTCACCAACTATTAGAACAGGAAATCATTAAAAAAGCCCTAGGCACATAGATGACATCTGTAGCTACTACTAGAAAGATGTTGAATGCAAAAGATGAAACAATTCCAAGTAGGGAATATGAACAATTATCTGTAATGCTTTTTAGTTTCATTGGCTGTAAACAACATATTGAAGCTATAGGTATTATTCTCATGATAGCTGTATGTGCAAGCGACCTAACCTGCAGATGTTCCTCTTTATTAACAGCATCTACAGAAAATGCATTGCAATCTCAGACAAATAAAAAGACTGTTCCCTGGCTAATCTTAGTGGACACTTAAGGAGCTTGTTTGTTTTAAATACCCATTATTTCTTTTATTTAAATGTGGATTTCTTTTTCCTCCAGTGGATCCATTTATCCATGGGGCTTCTCATTTGTAAGCTTAGATTGTATTCAGACTATTTGAATCAAAAATGCTTGATTTATATAATGCCTTCTGAAATAATTTTACTAATCTGCAAATTGTCTGTTTGAATAAAACAGACTTATTAATTACAAAGAAATATTTTGGAAAGGACTTTTATTTAATCAACTTGTATGCTAAGAATTAAATATTGTATAACATATTTGCATGTATCAAGGGTTTCCTACTTATTTGAACTCTTAAAAGTTGCTAATATGTGAGGATACTATCTCATTCTATCTCGAGGAATATGAAAGAAGAACTTAGTATTGGTTTATATAGCTGTTTTAGAAGAAATATCGTATGTATTCTGTTGCCTATTCCATCCAGAATGAAGAGCAACTTATCTTCTTAGAAAATAGTGCTGATTTAGTAACTCTGCCTTCTGTATCATTTTTGGTGAAAATACTATGATCAGGTGAGCTCTTAGTAATATGGCTGTCTGGTGTGTTAAAAAGGTTAGCAGCAGCTGTTAACATAGTTGGGTCCTCTGATTCATTGTGCCTCACAAAATCTACAAATGTTCAGAGCCTGGCTTCTCTTTAAGCTGTAAATAGTGGCACCCAAAGACTCAGACTGCCCTTTTGTTTCATACACCTTCAAGAGAAAAAAAAAAAGCCAACTCTCCAATTTATTTCTTAATAAAAACAATCTTCCAAGATTCCATATTTTCCTAGATCATTTAGACAAATGTTGCTCTACATCAAAATATAATTAAATGATACATTATCAGTTTAAATTGAATTTTTGGCGTATTGTTTTGGAATAATTGTGATTTATGGTGCTGCTTACTGCTTTTATAATTGTTAAGTGTTCTGTAGCTCACTGAATGTTTTTAACTTTGTTCTAGTGCCCAAAGGCAAAAATTGCAATGGGTATAATTTTATAAATCAGGCTCATTAATAAATAATTTTTTCATTATGACTCTGGAATAAAGAGGACTATATAGGATGGCCTTTTAATAACATTATTACTTATAATTTGATGTGGCTTTAAATGGGGCTTTGTACATAATATATTGTAATGAGACAATCTCTTCTAACCCAGTAGGTATTTTACACTGAATTTCATGGTTGTTCCAGAGCTTCAAGAAAGAGAATGAATTTTATGTTATGTTATTTTTCTTTCCATTAAATTTATAAGTTCTGTACTAGTAAACTATGGTTACATATTTGTAAATTTTTTTCATAATGCTTATAATGGAAAGATAAATTTTCAATTAAAATAACTGAAACCTTCTAGATTAAGAAACTTTAAATTTTATATACAGAAAGTTCAGGTTAGCTCAATAACATTTTAATTCGCCTTAAAAAAAAAAAAAGAAAAATTTCAAAACATACATCAAGAGACATTGATATGCCTATCTCCAAAAAAATGAGAAAATTCACTTTTTTTTTAGATTGCAAAATTATCTCTATATTTATTATTTCTTTATAAGAAATAAATAAATAGATTTCCGGATATATAACTTTTCTGATAGGATGAAATAAATACCCAAGACACTATCCAAAGGTAACATTTTATTTAACCTCTATATTTAAACATTTTTCATAAGCACATACTTTGCTTTGTATTGTGTCATTCAAACTACAAATCAAATTTTAACCATGATAGAAACCCTCATGCTTTAAAAACTAAAAATTAATATTCAGCTATAGTAAATATAAAGTATCCCATGCCAACAACAACGAACAGCAGCTTGTAATTATTTTAAAGCTATGAAGTTATGATGTAAGGGTATTTTATTACATAAAAAATTTCAATGTATATAGTTAACAATGAACATCAAAAATGTTAGTTTTTTAAAGTATCTTGTGTTTTATGAGATAACTTTTTAAACCAGTTTTACATAATTTCATGACATCGGTTCTATTTGTAATTGCCTCGTAAAGTTTTAAAAAGGGTAATAAGGACGCTAAAATCTAAAAATGTGGCCTTCGAATTAGATAAATAGCTTAAATGACCTGAGCTGTAGAATAACCTGACATGCAGTGTAGAGGTAACTTGTCTGGTTAACTGAGACCTTAGCAGGCTAAGTCTTGTAATTTATAACTAGGTTTATGCAACTAACGAAGAAAAGGAAGTCAGTCAATCAAAAGCGTTGGTCTCCGATGCATTAATCAACCCCAGTTAACCTGGCTGTTGGGATCTCAAGATCATCTAAGACTACTGGCTAATAAATTATATCTTGTTATTTCAGTTACCTTTTACATGTTTAGGACCATAGCTAGGAAAACAGATTGGATTCCATATCACTTTTAGTTCAATAATTATTAAGATCAAATTCAATATAGGTAGTTTATGACTTCTCAAATTATGTTCCACAGATTTCTTGTCCTCTAGGTGGGACTGGGAAGTGCTACTTACTGTATTCTCTCTATGGGGTCTCACGATATATCAAATTAAAAATTCTGAGAAATATTATATAAAAAATTTTGTTTAAGCTAGTGTTTTCCAAATTTATTTGACCAGAAGACCATTTTCACAACTGCCATCTACTAATAGTCAACAAAAGACATTGTGAGAAATACTAGAAATACCAATCTTATTACATCTCATTAATAGCAACAAAATAAACCTTAAATCTAGCCTACTAGTTGAATGTGGTTTAATTAGTTACCAAGTATTTTTTTTTCTTTTTAATCTAGATTTAGTTGACAGATGAGTAGGAAGGAAGGAGAGAAGTATTGTTACTTATGAGAAGTGTCTGAAATCATCCCACTTGAAAGGACCTAAGAGCCTGGGGATTGACTTCTTTTGAGGCCTTGAGAAAATTGCAGTGCTTTTTTTTAGGTGTCATTTTGCTTGTTTATCAGTTAAGGATGTCAAGCAACCTCCCTTGAGTTCTGAAATTTTATATCTCAAGACTGAGTTTGTTTCTTTTGTTTTGTATTTTTATTTTTTAAGAACCATGGTCTAGAACAGGGGTCCCAAACCTCCAGGCCATGGACTTGTACTGGTCCATGGCCTGTTAGGAACCAGGCAGTACAGCAGGAGGTGGGAGGTGGGTGAAGGAATGAAGTTTCATCTGTATTTGCAGCCAGTCCCCAGTGCTAGCATCACTGCCTCAGCTCCACCTCAGATCATCAGGCATTAGATTCTCATAGGAGCACCGGTCCCTGGTGCCAAAAAAGTTGGGACTGCTGATTGGGAAATAAAAAGTGGTTAACAATTTTGTCAGTACCATCTTGTATCTCAGTATTTTGTTGTTTGGTTTAATGTATGGCAGACTTGACTTTAGATGCAGCCAATGGAGTTCATTCATTTACCATTCTCTAGTTCTGTGAGTGATCTCTCTCAGAGAAGCTGAGAATGAGGAGTCATTGCCTCCACCCCCTAAATCTTGTTCTTAATGAAAGCTTAAATGATTTCCAAATAAATTGATACCAGCTAAAAAATCTTTTAGAGAATGTCTGAGAAAGGTGACAGAGAAAATAGAGAAGCTTGAAGTAAATATACACTTGGGGATTTGTTATAGAAAACAGGAACATTAAGAAATAACAGTAGTTTAAAAGAGCTTGTTCTGTTGAATATCTACGTTGTTACTAATCACCTTCACAGCTTCTTATTTTCTTATTTAAACAATAAGAGACAGTTGGCCATAGAAATTTTAGTGGGGGTGAAGTACATAAAGGATCAGAACACATAATAACTTGGTCCAGTATCTTAATAGAAAACAGTTATTAGCATTTGTCAGAAATTAAGCTCACCTAATCATTAAAATTGTACCTCTGATTTTTTACTTCACAATTAGAAATTCATTGAGATTTTAATCCCAGAGAATTAGTTAATATGTGTATAACATGCATGGCTTTCTAAAAAAGGCATTTTACATATTTAAGAATGAAGTATAGTTTATTTAGGATAAGGTATTTTTTCTGTGGTTAAATGTTTAACCTGCACTAATTAGGAGTCATGAGGATTTTAGTTAATAAGTTAAGGCATTTTAAACTCCCTGGATGTTTTTAATTTACCTTTGCTTTTTTTATTCGATGTGACAGAACAATTTTGTATTTTAAATTCACTCAGTGGCTATTGCTGCATCATTCTCCATAATTTCTTTTAATTGCACAGTTTGCCTATTATATTTTCAAGCTGAAAGTATTCTTTTTCTAAAAATGGGCCAAGGATTTGCTTTTTTTCTTAGTAACTTCCCTTCTCCATCCACCGAATATTACTGAATCCCTTATGTTTCACTAAAGTATTATGCTAAGGTAGAAATTCAAAGTAAATGTGACTTCATTAATTTAAAATTGTTGTATTTTGCTTAATTCACATTTCTTTTTTTAATCCATGGAGTAGTGTAGTGACTGTAAAACATGATTATGAAGTCTTTGACACTCTTTCCATCAAGAGTGGGGATCTGTGCCCCTCTCTGTGAATCTGTAGTTTACTATTGGTTAATATTAGTTACTCACTTGTAACTAATAGCTTGCAGCAGACATTGTGTGACCTCTGGGACTAGGTCATAAAAGGCCACACGGCTCCCACCTGATTCCCTCGGGAAACTCATTCGAGTAAGCCAGCTGCCAGTGAGAAGTTCTGTTACTCTGTGTCCATCTAGCTGGAATGGCCATGTCTAAGCAAGCTGGTTGGCAGCCATGGCAGAGCTTCCTGCTCAGAGTGCTCTGCTCACATCAACTGCCAGCCAAGTGAGTGTGCCATCTTGGGTGCCCAGACCTATGGAGCCTTGACTACAGCCCTAGCCTCCGTCTGACTGTGTCGTTATAAGAGATCCCAAGTGAGAGCTGTCCAGCTTAGCCCTACAGAATTCTTGACCCACAATTCTGGGAAATATAAATAAGTAAACAAATGTACATATTGTTCTATACCATTTGGTTGGAGGGTAATTTATTATGCAATAATAGTAACCAGGACAAGTAGGTTCATAAATTACATAGATCTGTTCTTACATGATATATTCTAAAAGATAATCATGATTTTTAAAATTTATTTCATCACAAAGAACTTTAGAAATTAGTAACATATTCTTCTAATTATACATAGATCAGTATGTGTTGAAAATGTAAATCATAAATTCATATTTCGAAACAAAAAACATTTAATAGAATTATTCTAAAGTAAAAATTAATAGGCTATAGATTTTAATTTTCATTGAACTATAAAATCAGAGGCTATTGCCTTAGCTTGTATTCTAGTATTCTAAGAGATTTCCTATGCTGATATCTTACTACAGCCATTTGCCAATAAGCTCAACTTGCCGAGCTGTGGTAGAGACTAGAACTCTTCTGACCTTCACCCAGAGCATTTTACTTATGTTATGTACATTTTCTAGTATTCACATTATAGAAGTAATATGTGCACATGCTTAACAGTTGATACAGAAAACAAAGAATAGAATGAATATTGGCCTCCCTGCCTCCTAGTCAAGTCCCAATCCCAAAGGCAAACACTGCTTACAGTTATTTTTACTTTTTTTTTTTAATTTGGTGGCTGTTATCTAACTTTAAATTAATTATTTCCCTTTCTTGATTTGTCAGCACTATATGATGCCTGCTCTTGACCACCTGCTATCACAGATGAAGGATTTCATACACTTACATTCCCTCCCTCCTCTCACTCACCGTCTCTACTTATCTGATTGTTATATATAATTTTCAGGTAAATGGTTATCTATTGACTAATGGTTGCCTTTATGGCTTTAAATAATATACTTAAATATCTATTTCTTGGTTTTCCTATCGTAGGCAATATTTCTTAAACTTTGCTACAAAAAAAGAAGGAATTAGAACCCTTTATCCTTATTTAAGTTTTCCTTGATTCATTACTCTCGTTTGTGTGAGTCCATTATTTTTATCTAGAAACTCTTTATTCTACTGGATATTTGGATTATTTCCACTTAAAGACTATCGTTAACAATACTGCTATAAACATTCTTCTACTTGCCTTTTGGTGCACTGATGTACGCATTTCGTTGAGTCTGTACACTAGGAGTTAAAGGCTGTGCGCGCATTACCAGTTTTTCAAATGACTATTTTAACTTACACCGGCACCTGCAGTATAACGGAGTAGGAGCTCTAGAGCCTTGCCAACAGGAGATATTGTTTGGATTTTTCATTTTAGCCATTCTGATGGGTGTGTAGTGGTATCAAATTAGGGTTTAATCTGTATTTCCTTGATGGTTAATGAGATTAAGCACCTTTTCATATACTTATTGGCCATATTTTCATCTTTTTCTGCAAAGTGCTTATCTGGGTCTCTTGCCCAAACTTCTATTGAATTCCCTCTATGTCCTCTCTTTCGTTGATTTGTAGATATTTTTTATATATTTTCTATAAGAACCCTTTTATCAAAAACATGTATTGCAGATATCTGGTTGTGGCTTGCTTTTTTCACTCCCTGTGTGTGTCTTTTGATGAATAGTTTTTTTTAATGTGGTTCAATTTATCAGTTTTTTACTTTATGGATAGTGCTTTTGTGTCCTGTTTATAATGTCTTTCCCTATCCCATAATCATGAACATATTCTTTTTTATTGTGTTTTTGAGAAGCTTTAGTATTTATGCCATTCATTTCTAAGTCTGTAATCTACCTGAAATTTATTTTTTTCTGTGGTGTAAACCAGAGGTCAGTTTTCATTTTTTTCAATATGTTTATTCACCCTTAACCCAGTATCATTTATTTTTAAAGAAAAAATATAATTTTACTTACTCCTTCCCAATTTTTATGCCTTTATACCCTTTTCTTACCTGACTACACAAGCTATAACATTAAATAGGAGTAGTGAGAACAGATATGCATACCATCTTCCCAATCTTAGGTAGAAAGCATTCAGTCTTTTGCCATTAAATATGATGTTACATCTAAGTTTTTCATAGATTCCTCTTGTTAGGTTGTGGAAGGTCCTTTCTATTCCTAAGGTTCTGAGAGTTTTTAAATCACAAAACTTTTTTTATAATTCTCTCTTTTGTTCTGTTCACACGGTGAATTACATTGATGAATTTTTGAATGTGAAATCAAGCTCGCATTCCCAGATAACCTCATTTTATCAAGATATGTTATTATTTGTATATATTGCTGGATATAATTTGCTAATATTTTATTAAAGATTGTTGCATCTTTGCTTTTGAGGGATATCAGTCTCTAGTTTTCTTTTTTATGTAGTGTCTTTGTATGA
>NW_011888933.1:3626008-3653956 GCF_000151845.1 Pteropus vampyrus | reverse complement strand
TGGTGGCTATTATCTAACTTTAAATTAATTATTTCCCTTTCTTGATTTGTCAGCACTATATGATGCCTGCTCTTGACCACCTGCTATCACAGATGAAGGATTTCATACACTTACATTCCCTCCCTCCTCTCACTCACCGTCTCTACTTATCTGATTGTTATATATAATTTTCAGGTAAATGGTTATCTATTGACTAATGGTTGCCTTTATGGCTTTAAATAATATACTTAAATATCTATTTCTTGGTTTTCCTATCGTAGGCAATATTTCTTAAACTTTGCTACAAAAAAAGAAGGAATTAGAACCCTTTATCCTTATTTAAGTTTTCCTTGATTCATTACTCTCGTTTGTGTGAGTCCATTATTTTTATCTAGAAACTCTTTATTCTACTGGATATTTGGATTATTTCCACTTAAAGACTATCGTTAACAATACTGCTATAAACATTCTTCTACTTGCCTTTTGGTGCACTGATGTACGCATTTCGTTGAGTCTGTACACTAGGAGTTAAAGGCTGTGCGCGCATTACCAGTTTTTCAAATGACTATTTTAACTTACACCGGCACCTGCAGTATAACGGAGTAGGAGCTCTAGAGCCTTGCCAACAGGAGATATTGTTTGGATTTTTCATTTTAGCCATTCTGATGGGTGTGTAGTGGTATCAAATTAGGGTTTAATCTGTATTTCCTTGATGGTTAATGAGATTAAGCACCTTTTCATATACTTATTGGCCATATTTTCATCTTTTTCTGCAAAGTGCTTATCTGGGTCTCTTGCCCAAACTTCTATTGAATTCCCTCTATGTCCTCTCTTTCGTTGATTTGTAGATATTTTTTATATATTTTCTATAAGAACCCTTTTATCAAAAACATGTATTGCAGATATCTGGTTGTGGCTTGCTTTTTTCACTCCCTGTGTGTGTCTTTTGATGAATAGTTTTTTTTAATGTGGTTCAATTTATCAGTTTTTTACTTTATGGATAGTGCTTTTGTGTCCTGTTTATAATGTCTTTCCCTATCCCATAATCATGAACATATTCTTTTTTATTGTGTTTTTGAGAAGCTTTAGTATTTATGCCATTCATTTCTAAGTCTGTAATCTACCTGAAATTTATTTTTTTCTGTGGTGTAAACCAGAGGTCAGTTTTCATTTTTTTCAATATGTTTATTCACCCTTAACCCAGTATCATTTATTTTTAAAGAAAAAATATAATTTTACTTACTCCTTCCCAATTTTTATGCCTTTATACCCTTTTCTTACCTGACTACACAAGCTATAACATTAAATAGGAGTAGTGAGAACAGATATGCATACCATCTTCCCAATCTTAGGTAGAAAGCATTCAGTCTTTTGCCATTAAATATGATGTTACATCTAAGTTTTTCATAGATTCCTCTTGTTAGGTTGTGGAAGGTCCTTTCTATTCCTAAGGTTCTGAGAGTTTTTAAATCACAAAACTTTTTTTATAATTCTCTCTTTTGTTCTGTTCACACGGTGAATTACATTGATGAATTTTTGAATGTGAAATCAAGCTCGCATTCCCAGATAACCTCATTTTATCAAGATATGTTATTATTTGTATATATTGCTGGATATAATTTGCTAATATTTTATTAAAGATTGTTGCATCTTTGCTTTTGAGGGATATCAGTCTCTAGTTTTCTTTTTTATGTAGTGTCTTTGTATGACGTTGGGTTTTAGAATAATGCTGGTCTCATAAAATGAGTTAGGAAGTATTCCTTGCTTCTCTATTTCTAAAAGAGTTTTTATAGGATTGGTATTTCTTTCTAAAATGCCTGTGATGTAGTCACTTGGGCCTGTGGTTATCTTTGTGGGAAAGTTTATAATTATAGATTGAAATTCTTTATATAATATAGAACCTTTTAAGTTTCATTTTTCTTACTGAGTCAGTATTGGTAATTTGTGCCATTCCAGGAATTTATCAGTTTCATTGAAGTAGACAGATATATTGCCTTAAGTAATATTGTTCTTTTATTTTTTTAACTGTCTGTGGAATCTGTAGTGGTATTCTCTTTTTCATTCTTGACAATAGTAATTTGTGTCTTCTCATTAATTTTTCCAGATTATTTTGGCTAGAGATTTTTTATTCATCTTTTTAAAAGATCAGCTTTTGATTTAATTGATTTTTCTCTATTATATGCCAATTTTCCATTTCATTGGTTTTCATCCTTATACTTTCTTCTTCTATGCTCTTCTTTAGCTTTTAAAAGTGGAAGCTGAGATAATTTATTTTAGAAGAGATTACTATAAAGAACTTAAGGCTAATAATTTGAAACCTTGCTTAAATGGATAATATATTACTAAAGTTGTTTTGAGAAAAATTAAAACCCCAGATTAGACATATAAGTATAAATTATTAGGAATCTTCTCCCCAATTCTCAAAGAGGAGATGATGTCCATTGTATAAAAATGATTCCAAAGGATAGAAAAAATTAAAAAGAAAGAACTCTCCAACTTACTTTGATAGTATATCCTTAGTATATTCTTAATAACAAAACTCGGTAAGAATGGGATGCAAATGGCAAATTATAGGCTGATTTCACTTATGAAAATCAATACCATGATAAGGAAAGTGCAACTATGGTTTTAAAAATCTCGACACCCTCTCTTTTGTTCTTAATATTGTCTATTCGAGCCTGCTCTCTCTTGCTCAGTCTTACTATTGGCTTTTCTGTTTTATTTTTATTTTTTCTTTCTTTCTTTCTTTCTTTCTTTCTTTCTTTCTTTCTTTCTTTCTTTCTTTCTTTCTTTCTTTCTTTTTCTTTCTTTCAAGGAACTAATTTGTGGCTTTGATGCTTTCAGCTATGGCTTTATTTTTTATTTTTGTTGTTTTTATGTATTGGCTATGTCTCTTTTTCCTTTTTTTAGGCTTATTCTTTAATTGTCAACGTTTATTTTTTTATTTAAAGACATTATTAGCCTCTTTATTGTTGAGCATCTTAAATATACACAAAAGTAGATTTGTATAATGAACCCCCATATGCCTGTCAACTAGTTTGCATAATCATCAGTGTATTGTCATCTTGTTTAATCTATTCTCCCTTTTTAATTTTACTTTAATACTGCAAAGTGACTTCCAGACAGCATGCTATTTCACATGTAATATTTCAGTGTGCATCTCTATCAGGTAAGAACTCAAACATAATCACCATTTCATCTCCACACCTAACAAAATTAATACTTATTTAAATATCACTTGATACCCTATCTATATTGACACTTATTCAAATATCTAAAAACAAAACAAAACAAAACAAATAAAAAACTTAGGAGTTTATTTGTTTGCTGTAGTATCTAAACTGTGGCTACAAATTGCATTTGTTTACTGTGATCTTAGGATTCTTATAACTGTTCTTCCTCCTGTTTCCTTTTTAAAGTCCTTTTAATTTGAGAAGAAACCAGGTCATTTTTTACAGTACAGAATCCTACATTCTGGAATTAGATTGCTGCCTTGTAGTATTATGATGTTGTTTCTTCTTTGAATTTTCTGCAGTTAAATGTAGAGACTTGATTGGACTCAGGATCAGTACTTTTGGCAAAAATATTTTATAAGTAGTGCTGTGAACTTACTACTTTTTGAATCACATTGTGGGGAACATGATGTCTATGCTGCATGGAGTTCAGGTGACAGCTACCTGTATCTTCTTTTATAAAATCCTCGATTGCCTTTTCATCTGATGTGTTTCATCTGTTACAGGCTTTCTTTTTTAATATAAATATTCAAGTTTTAAAATGTTCTGAGTTATATATATTTACCTCTATAATTTAAAAATTGTAGAGTTATATATATTTTTAAGTTTCCATTGTGATTTGCTCTTTGATGTAAGTTAGATACATGCTTTAATTTTTTTTTTCCTAATATGTTGGTGTGGCATTTTTATTTTTAGGTTTTTTTTGTTGTTGTTACTGACTTTAACTTGTTAAATGCACTGTGGTTGGAGAACAAGGTGTGTATTTACAGTCTCTTTAAGGTTTATTCAGGTTGTTTTATGTCATAGTATATTGTCAGATTTCTTTTTTATATGTTGTTTTTCTTATATGTTCTTTATATGTCCTTGTTTGTTTAGAAAGTTGTCAGATGCCAGTTTATTCTATTTGAACATTATACCAAACTTCCTGTTTTGATATTTAAATACTCGATATTCTTTAGTCTGCAATAGATACCAGTTACTGAGAAAAGTGTATTAAAATCTTCCATTATGATGGTGGATTTTTCATAGTATCTGTGTTGTTAGGTACATAGGTTTCTAATCGTATCTTTCTCTTGATTGCTTATTTTGTTATTATGTAATTAATGACCTTTTAATTCCCTAATACAACTTTTTTTTTTTTTTTTACTTAGTCTATTGTGTATATAACACAGTGGTACATGTTTTGTTTTGTTTTTTTCCTTTCAATGTAGTCATGTTTTATGTCTCATAAAAAGTTATAGTTAGTTTTTATTTTTTAACCTAGAAACTGCTTATAATTCTTTTATTTAAAAAAATGAGAAAATTTTAAAACTCTTTCTAAAAACATATTACCTTTATTTAAGCAAAATACTTTAACCACAAATTAAGTAAATTTATTTTTATAAGAAAATTATTTTTAATAAAAGTAAAGTGTTGCCACAAAAGAATTCCATAGTATATTGTAAATTATCCATGACATGATTATTTTTGCTTTAAATAACAAGTGTCTAAATTTCTCATTCATTTCTTCTACTTGACATTTACATATTTTAAACAATAATTATTAGTGTTTTCACCTTCTTTGACCTTTATGTTTTAAACTTTAAGTTAAGCATCACTTAAATATTTTAGATATTTTCTATCAAATTATTAACCCTAAAACCTTTAATGCTATTTTGATATTTAGTATATGTTTACATTTTACATTCGAATTATGTTTGAAAGTGTTTCATTTTTTATGTTCATCCTAGGAATGAAATATAAAAGTATATCTTTCCATTATTTTCTCATATTTATAAACAACTGGGTTGAATTAATAGAGATTATTATCAGACGTTCTTATATATTATGTAAGATGATATATTCCAAAGTAAGTGCTAAATGTGGTCAGAAATGTTCGCTGCAGAAAAGAATGTGGAGTGCTGAGAAACAATGAAAGGTCAAGTTTAATGCCTTGTACAACTTGTGGTGATGCTATTGTTAACACAGAACATATTGTTTTATTGGCCATATAGCTTTATTCGTAACTGCAGGTTACTATTACTCAGTATAGATTCTGGCCCCTCAAGTGAAGAGCTGATCTAATTAATTATGGCATTTCTAACCTAAATTAATTTGCTATTTTAGTAAAGACTTCAACTAAACCTACTGGTTTTGTTCCCCCAGGCGATAGTAAATATTACAAAACTAATGCACTATACAAGACAAGTATTGAAGTACAGCTTTTCGGAAAGCCAAATAGTGCAGACATATTTACATGACAGGAGCATTTTAAGTGGGCTCTCTTGTGGCCTCTTTACTTTCCAGAAAGATGCACATAGAATATGAGAGACAGAGAGTAAACACATGGTTTATGTGGGAGCAATCACAGGAGCCTCGCTTTGTATTTCCTCAGAGACCAAGACATCCATTTTGCACCTAGTTCTGCATGGTTTGAGTTGCCTCTACGTCAGTTTTGTTCCAGTTTTGAAAACTTTAGTTACTGTGACCATATTTCCATTATTAAATATCTTTGTCACATTTTTAAAGTAATTGATTTCTTGCAATTTTAAAAATTTTATTACAGTGGAGGGGATCTTTGGAGTCACTCCTGAGGTATGGAGAGAGAAACTAGTCTTCACCCAAAATAGGGTCTGCTGCAATTACAAAAGAGAAGGGGAGGTTTAGGAGCAGCCCATCTCTCCACCGCCAGGGTACAAGGCCCGGGATGAATAAGCCCGCAAGTGTTGGTAGGATTTGTCTGCATATCTAGCCCCTAGAAAGATTAAGGGATGAATTAAATTGTGCAATTTGGAAAATATAGTAATTCTAAACCAGATGCCGAGACCAGTAAGCCAGCCCTTCTGGCACATTGTAAAGCATGAAGTTGTAAATATAGTAGATAATTGAAATTTAGATTTTAGATATGGGCATTTTTAGCAGCCCTCCTCTAGCTTTCATTGCTTTGAGTCTTAGAAGTATATTTAACAGTTCATATTAATGCAATTCCTGTCAAAATTAATTAAGCCTTTTTATTTTTTCTTTTTCTCATGTTTTTTTTTTAAACCCTTCTTTGATGAAGAGAGTATTAATAATAAACACAAAGGAAAACTGTCTGAACTTAAAAGTACATACAAACTGAAGATGAAAAATATTCTGTTGATTGAGAAATAAAGTTTTGTGCTCTTCTTTGGTTTCTTTTAAGTTTCAGTTTAAGAAACACACACATGCACACACACGAACACACACATACACTTGTTACTCCATTGATTACAACTGTCATTTTGTCATATACTGTACTTTCATAGCTTCTTCACTTCTTTTTTTTTATGCTAATCAATTTACAATGGTTTTTAGGCCACAGTGGGGCTTGGGTCTTGACTTTTTATGATCCTGGCAGCCCCTTAACTAGTTTTTTAAAAAAATCATTGACCATGCCATTCAATCAGTAAATTTTCTCTTTTTTTATTGCTGTCTTCAGTATTATGGACAAAAAAATGGTCATATTTATCAGGTTCTCTACACATCCTAAAACATGTTTTTGTAATGAAATTATTTGAGTAATGAAAGAGCTAAAGTTAAGAATTTATTGAAATGGTAGCATTTTATCCAAAAGTAGTAGAGAAAAAGTAAGAATTTATGGAAGGCGGTGGTTTGCATGGGGCATCAATATGGAAAGCAGGTTTAAATAGCTAGTGAGCACAATAGCTCCACAATAGTTATTCAAGGTAGGAACTGGCAAAGTGGGTATAGTATCATTCCACATGGGTATTGTGTTATCTAGAAGCCATATCTAAGAAATTCTTAAAGCTTGGCTTCAAATGTGACAGTGGATTTATAGGGGATAGTAGGGTTAGGCCAACTGTTCTAGTCTAGAGCAAATATATATTGAGAGCTATTATATATCGAGAGCAAATACATATTGAGTATGATTCTAAGAAACAGTCAAGTAAATGGCATTAGGTTTTCTAGAGTTTGCTACTACAAACTGAAGGACTGACAAGTTTTCACATTGAAACTCTAACTCAGGCATTCACCTGTCTTTCCAATGAAGGGATTCAGAACAGGCCTCCCCCAAGATGTATCACTTTGGCACGTGAACTATTTTGAACTGAGGGAAGTCGAGACTCTGTGGGCTCATGGTAAACTTTTGCCTCTCCCTTAAATTAGGGGCCTTGCTCATAATGAGTTATTACCAGAAATTACTTTTTGTGACTCTTCCATAAGGCTCAGCAAACTTCCACTCTTCTTATCACCCTGAGAATGACCTTCTTCCACTCTGCAGCCCAAAGGTGCATTAGCTCATCCTTAGCTTAGAATGTCAAATATCCTTCATTTTTCCTTTCTGTCTCTGAACCTCTCATTTATGTGGGGTCTCTGACTTTTTCATATATATGGGGGTTCCCATAGGTATGATATAATTAAATTTGCTTATTTTCTCTTGTTAATCTGTTCGTGTCAATTTGATTGTTAAACCAGCTGGAAGAACCTAGAAACTTAGAGGAAAGTTTCCTCCTCCCCAACACCAGTAACAGACCACACACTGAGAAGTCGTCATCAGCACCCTAATGGAACCTGAGGGTAATAATAAAAATATACTCGGTGATGCATTTGACAATTGTACAGTCAATTCTTTTAGAAGGAAAGATTAAAATTTGACATTGTTTGAGCTTAAGGAATGAAATCAATTGAGATAAGACAAGAAGTCTAGATGCATGAACACATTGAAGATTGAATGATTCAGGTGGACGGGAATAAAATAAGTAGATTGGTATGTTGCTTTGTAAAATAATAGGATAGAATATGATAACCGGGATTTGGGGAATGACTGAATTGCGTTGAAAAGTAGAAAAATGACAACCAATTTTGCTTTGTTTCAAGTCATTTAGACCATAACCATAAGAATGCAGAGAAAGAAAACTATCTTAATTAAAAATTGACCCTCAGTTTTCACTCTTTTTTAGGCCAGAAGTCTGGGAACAGAATGAGAGAAATTCAGATCACGTTAATAAAAATGATTACTGACTTTTACTCTTCCCTTTCTAATCCTTTTAATGTCTTTCTGTCTCTTTTCTGCCTGCTGGTGTCAAATTCTTTGTATTGTAGGGGAGAAAAAAATCTTTTCCCTCTACCCTTCTAGATTCAGTTACTGGGGCTCAAGAATTAGATTGATAGAAGACATATTAAGGAACAATAGTTTTAAGTCTGCACATACTCATGTACCCTGGGAGTTCACAACGAAAAATGTGTCTCAAGGGAGTGGCTAAGTGATTGAAGCTTATGTACCACCTTAAGTTAAATAAAGGAAAAGGGGTTTGAGGATCCTGGGCTTGGGAAGCAAGTTACTGGAAGGTAAGGTGAGGAAATGCTTGGTAGATAAGGGTTGTCTTGTTTTGTGGATGAGAGCTGTCTTCTGGAGTAGCTAACTTCCAAGTAGGAAGACTTCTTTATAAATGGAAATTTCCTTTACAAAATGGGAAATTTATATTCTATTTTTAGGCAGTTTGGGTAACGTGTTTCCTGTGTCTGCTGATACTCAGTTGCCTTTGGCCCAAAATAATTCCGACGCCAAAGTGGCATGCTTTGGAGTGACATATTCTGGTACCCTTATATGAATGACTGCTAACTTCAGAGTACAAAGTACATAAAATGGTGCAAAACTTATGACCGTTCTTTTTTACAAGCTCTAAATCTTTGTGCCCAGCCATAAAGCCATGTGCCATCTTGATGAGGACGCCTGACCACCTGACTGGGGAAGGCAAGGTGAGCACAAACAAATTGCATACCTTGGCTCCTTTCACTGTCCATGGCAGCTTTCTGCTGTATACCATCTTTCAAATCATTAGACTTCTCTTTCTGGTGAGATGACAGTTCTCAGCCTGAACTCAGTGATTCTCTGTTTACTGAAGCAGAGGATAAGATCGAGTCCATTATTTTGTTCATACTCTTTTCCATCCAGAGAATGTCCCAACCATTACCCTTTCTGCATGCATATATTTAAAAATTTAAGAATGAGTAAAAAACAAGCTTTTTCTTTATTGTCATAGTTGTAATTTGATCATTCCATAGAAGGCCACCCACAGAAAATTAACCAATATATTTGACTATTTAGAATTATTATTTTTGCTTTCTGTTCCATTTTTTTTTTTTTCTGAAGAGCTGTTAAATGCTGTAATTTTAATCTGGTGTGATTGCCTTGCAAGTGAAGATGTCATTTACTGTGTTTTGTAGAGACACATCACCTGAGTGAGTGCCCTCAGCTACGCTAGAAGTATTTCCCTTGTAATAAGAAGAGAAGAGGGGTTTACATCACCACTCAATTTAAAAACCCTTGCTTGTCAGGAAGCATGCACTTTCCTGTGCAACCTGGGGAGTTCATTAAAAGTGTGAGGTTGCATCACTGATTAGACATAGCTAAAGGCTGGGGTGATGGTGTTGTGGCAGGAACCTTAACAGAAATTGAATAAAAAGAAAATCTCTGTTTCGTTCAGGCCAAGGGAAACTTTGATTAGAAAATTTGTTCTTTTTTTATTTGGGACTCTGTTGTGTTGTGTCATATAGTATTGAGTAAGTGATCGTTATAGATGTGAAAAATACCTGCTTCATTTTTTAAAAATCTTTCCTTTCTATTATGCTCATCACTTATTAAAAAGATAGTTCAGGGAACATTCAAATATTTACAAGTAATAAATCGACATTTTGCTAAGTGACTAGAAAGATACAGTTTCTCTTTGGCCTGTTATTTCCATATGCAGTTATTAAAAAAATGCACTGGCCCACGTTTCTTTGGAAGGAGTGCAGTCTGGTTCAAAATCACATAACAGGGTGGGTGGGTTGGCTTGTTCCTTGATTCATTCATTCAGCAAATATGACCGTGCACTGAAAAGTAAGCTGATAAAACTCCAGCAGAGACTCTAAGGTGATTTGACATGCCTTACTTTCTTAGAACTTTGTAAGCTGGAAGCCATGTCAATCTTCACAAGCATTTTAGATGACATTTATCAGACAGCTTTTACTGAGTGTAGGTGCTGTGTTCTTGAAGCCTAGTGAAAATGGAGATGGAAGAGAAATGGCAGTGACCTTCATGCTGTGGGGAAAAGATTGGCCCAGTGATTTCAGGAAGTTCTTTATAAAGCTGGTTTGTAGCTCTTATGTAAAAGGAGTCAGAACTTATAAACAATCTGTCAATTTCATCCTCTACCAGTTTGCATTGCTTAATTTTTCTGGTCCTATAGAACTGACCCAGGAACTATATTCGTTTGATGGATCTGGATGGGATTCAAAGGTTAATCCAGAGATGGCATTTGGATTAAACCATCACTGTCTAATAGAATCAGTTCTAAAAATGTGAAGAAATCTGATTAGAGTATACTTTTGCCACATACTTCTAGTAATTGCCTCGGGTAGGGATTGGAGGAAGAGATTTAAGCATTGAAAGCTGAAATTTATCAATCCCAGAATAGCCAACAAATGGACTAGTAGTCAAGATCATCAGACCTTTAGTACTCACAGATTTAACATTTCAAATTTCGTCTCTACTGCATGTAAGCCAAAGGTCCAGAGCATGTAATAATTTGTAATTTTGCCACAGCATGATGTGAATCACTCTCACTGGGAGGTTCATGCAGAAGCGACTGAGCTTGTCAAGGAGGCTTCAGAAAAGATCACAGCATTTGCTGACATATTTTGAAGGGGTATTTGTCTATACTGCACCTCTCACCTCCCTGGGGGTTTCAGGAAAGTTGATGGGCAGTGTGGTCAGTGGGAAACCCTCCCTACATCCACTCTGGCTTTTTATCTGTAGCAGCCACCACCTGCCCTATTCAGATGTTTTTCTATGTAGCAATTACTAAGAATATGTCTGAAATATTTACAATCACTTATGTATTGCAAATCTCTTATGATTCTGTCGAAAATGTGGGCTTGCATTAGCAGCTAGTCATCAGGTCTTAACCTTGAGATAATACTCAGGATTGAGGAATTTAGAAAGCCCCAAAATATTATGCAGAATTCTGCATGTGTGTATGTGCCTATGTGTATCTTTACCATTGCTATCATCAGTTTTGCAGATGAGACTATGATACCCCCCCCAAAAAAATTTAAAAACATTGCTTTAGATGGAGAATGGTTAATTTATTAGTCTATTTGCATGTACCTTTCATTACACATGGAAAGGGATTGAAATTGGAGAAAGAATAGCAGGATAATTGAGATATGGCTGGTGCTCAAATGAGTTGAATTATGGAAGATACAAAGGGGAACAGTGGAGAGGCCAGTCACTACCATCTTCTATCCTGCCTCTTTGCTCCTTCTTCCCCAAAATGAGCTCATTAAGGTGAAGAGAGAGAAGGAGGGAGGGGAAGAGGGAGAGAGAAGATGAGAGAGAAAATGTATTTATTTATCTCTAATGCTTAGCACAGTGCCTGGCACAGAAGGGAATCCTCAATAAGTGTGAGCTGAATGAATCCTGTTTTGCTCATGGGTTTGCTAGCTGTCAGCTAGTGTATCAGTTGTTATGTTTTGATTCTCAAGAACATCTTCTTGATGACTAATGAGGACTTAGCCTAGAACTCCTCCCTTAACTTCCTATATTTTTGGAAAAAAGAAGATACGGGGTGAAATCAAAGTATTATAGTACTATGGAGTGGAAGTCACTAGGACGATCAAGATAAGGCACAAGGGAAGAAAAATAAATTAAAATCGTGGGACAGGAGGAAATGCTGAGGACCAGCCTAGAGACTGATAGGTGAAGGCAGTGAGAAGGACCTGCAGGTTCTAAGGGCAGAGACAGGGAATCTCAGCCTAGAAGCGCCTCCAGGATGGGGGTTGGCAGCCTAAAGAAAATGAGCAGGTCCTACTCTAGGGCATTGACGAGGAAGTAGGTTTTCATTTAAATTAAGGTGGCAGAGGGAATACTTGAAGAAATTCTTGAGCTTGTGAAAGAGATTCAGGGCATTCTTGAGAATAGCAGGGAGGAGGGTTTGGAAGCATTTGGGAAGCGATTCCCCACTGAAGGATAAAGAGGTGCATAAAGAAGGAATAACAGTGAGGAAACAAAAGTTGACCCATGCGTTTTTTTCATGTTGACCGATGTTTGGATCTCAAGAAATGGGATATATAGAAGAGAGGAATGTTGAACGAGAGTTTCAAAACAGCTTGGCTGCAATGGTGAGTCCTTCTTCACAGTCCTGCCTCAGGTGGAAGGTCCTCCCATGATCAATAATCTCCAGCCTGAGGGTTCAGAATCTGGAGGTTTAAGCATGACAGAGTTCCTTTCCCAGCTGGCAAGAACCTGACAAACTCAAGCTTCCAGTGACTGTGGAACTTACATGTTTTAAAATATTGGTTTAGATACAGTTGATAAATAATGAAAGTCATTTTAAATTACATTACAATAAATAAAATATAAAAGCATATATAAAGAAACATAACCAGCCAGGTACAAATAGGTGCAGTCTCTTTTTACTTCAATTATTTCAATCCATAAGTAAAGATTAGCTTTCAATTCTACTTCAAATTCTCTTGCCACAGATGCCTCTGGCAATGGTTTCAGCTAGCTTGCAACTTTGAATGCAAACATAGTACCATATTCATCTTTGAATTCCCCCCATAGGGTCCAGCATAATACTCTGCATGTTGTAGAGGGTTTATAAATGTTAGGATATATTTTCTTCTTCTATCGAAAGTTGCCTAAGACCCTTTAAGGGAAAGGATTTCTAGGAAAAGGATTTCTTTATGAAGTAAACACCTCTGAAGTGAAATACTTGTCATTTTCAGGCCTGTGCTAGGTGATAGGTATACAAAAATGGAAAAGATACATTCCTTACCTCAGGAATATCAAACCAGGCAAGGGAGACAGATCTGTAAAGCACCCATTGCCTACCCTGAGGTGGATGCCATTATAGAGCTTTTGCATGGTATTTGGGTGGCTCCGAGGATTGAGTCTGTGCAGAGTACTCAAGGAGAAAGTGCCCATACTGTGAAAGGATAGATGGGTGTTTGCCAGACAAGTAAAGGTGTCTTAGGTAGCTGGTGTGTCTAAATATTTGTTGAACGTCTACTCCATGCCAAGCATCGCTCTAGGTTTTGGGGTTATATCAGTGAATAAAACCACTGTCCTCCTGGAGCTTATATTTTAGCTATTGAGAGCTTAACCAATGAGATATCTCCTTAACGGAGCAGTGTTTCCCTGAAACACTAAACAATTTTAAGTAAAAGGCATCTGTATTTGAATAGAAATGCATGGTGGTTTCCTAGAGTGATGAGGATATGTTCTCCTCTCTCTATAGCTACTTTGCAGAATCTCTTCCAACTCTCTGTTGTGGCTCTATATCTTAAAAAAAAAAATAACAAAAAACAACCAACAACCTTTTGCCGACTGCTACCCATGACTACATCTGTTCTCAGCAGCTCAGACTTCTGTACCTTATTTAAAGCTGTTTCCACATGCTGTTAAAAACCAAGATGCTGCCAGCCCTGGATCACTGCATTTTTTTTCTCCATATAGTACTTTTCCTTTCCTGCTGTTCTTCATTCTTCACATATGTCATGGTAGGGATTGCTTCAAGTGCATCTTAGGTTGTCTGAAAAAATCCTTTCCTAAATTTTTTATTTTCAGGAAACCTTACAACATAAGCTTAGTGAGATGCTTTTTGAAACCAGAGGCTTCAATAAAGGTGTCACAAAATAAAATGCAGGAATGACAAAGTGAATGGCAAAATGCTCATGTGGGAAGATACATGGAAGTCGTAGGAGAGAGACAAGTGCACATGGCAGAATTGGGAGAGTTCGGAGCTGGTTAAGAAGAGAGTGAAATGCCTCTCTGAGTAAACAAGAAAGACTTTTTTCAAAAAAGTCTTCGAACATGCCTTTTTCACAAGTGAAGATGAGTTGCAAACTTGGTTCTCCATCTGATAATTGTAAAGGATTTTTCAACGTAAAATTTTGGCTTCCTAAATCTTGAGAACTTTTTCAAAACATACAACTAAACTAAGCATTCACATAAATCCTCATTTTTTTTTTCCCCCTTCTTGAAACAGCTATGGACTTGGTCTGTTGATTCAAAATTTTCTGCAGCCCATTTTCATAGTAAAGACTTTTATAGTGAAGAACAGTAGAGAAGTGTGCCTATGCCAGCAGGAATGAAATGCATGTGCGAATGAAAGTATGCCTTCAATAATGTGTCCTTTTATCTTTACACCCTCCCATCCAAACCTGGAATTTGTATAGCTTTACTTAAAAGCATATGGTACATTTACTAGAGTCAAACCTGATTGAATTATATTTTAGCCAGCAAAATGAAAGTGGCTCAGCTAGAAATGTTTTGTAATTGGTGAATTATCCCAACTACCTCAAGTCTTTATATATTTACCAGCTTTAGGTGATGGTTTGTAGTTTACATGAGGCCCTAGTGCCATCAAACTGCCCATTTTGACAGACCTGTATTTGAAATATTTGGGACGATGGTGTAGTTTAAATAGAGATTAAATGGAAGAGAAGCAGATGTTTACAATCCCTTTGATCACATGTCTTATGATAGGAGCATGATCTGAAGCAGACCCTTATGAGTGAGCATGCTGTGTTGTTCAATATCTTCACCCTTTCGGTAATAAACAGCATTATTTCGGTGTACCTAAGTGTTGAGCTCAAGTGGTTTTGAAGTATTTAATAATAAAGAAAACTAGGGAAAGTTAGCTATAACTGGGTGGGGAAAATAATCCAACTATAAATCAAAGTGGTCATTTTAGACATGTTTGTATCGGTCTTGTATTTGAAAAAAAAATGCATCTGTTTTCCACTCTTGCTTTTGGCATTTTTAAAATGTGATATTTGAGTGTGAGTAAGAAACAGTGACATTAATGAAAGGGTTGCAGAATTGTCTTGCTGAACTTCTGAACTTCCACAGTTCTTAGGATGTTAAAGCAGCTTTTCATTGGACATATTTGAGTGGGAAGCAGCACACCCATTGGAGTTGGTCTGATGTCGACAATATCAGCAGCAAAGCAGATGAAGTGCTGATTATGACATCAGTAATGGTTTTCCATTTTTGATACCTAGATGAGATTGGTCAATGTGTCTAATCCACTCACATTTCACAAACAAAGGAGAATTTGCCCCTTCTTTCTTACCATTTTCTAAGCTTATAGCTGCATTTTGACTGCCTGATATCAGGTTAAGGCAAGGTGACTTTATAAATTTCTACTAAAAATAAACAAAAAAAGACAACAAAAAAATTCAGGAGGTAAAATGTTTAAAGGATGTTTAATTTTTAAATTTATTTGAAAAATTCATCTTCTTAAATCTAAATCAGAATACTGAGAAATTTTAATAATGAACTCTGTATTAATTGTTAACAATAATAAAAAAGGATGTATCCAAGAAAAGATTATAGAACAATAAAAAGAAAGATAATGAGGTATAGAGGGACATTTTTAGTATTATATCAAGTACACTTTACCTCCTGCCATAGATTTGTTCCTCAGAAGTTATTTACAATCGATACGTTAACAAAATATAAAATTGTATATCTCTGTGAGAGTTTGCTTCTCAAGGGCAGTTTTCTAAGATAACATTTGTTCAACTGAATAATCACCCTTAAATTTATCTGTTGGAAAATTTTATTGTTTCTTTAGTGGGAGCTTACCTGCCTTACTATTTGGTGTCTTTTCGCTAAGTTCTGGGACATTTTAGAACTGAAACAGAGATAGATATTTTTTGGGTCCCCATTTTACAGATAGTGAAAGTGAGGGCCAGGAAATTAAGCGTATGGTTACCAGGCAAAGCAATGAGAGAATTGCTATTGGAATCTATGTCTCCTTTGTCTTAAACTAGGGCTTAATTTTACTTATGTGTCTTGGTTTTTCTCTTTTTAAATTTATTTTTATTAAATATATTAAAACTTTTCAGTATTTCTTGGACACAAACCAGATGAACAGGTATGGCCAGCTCTGAGGGTGTTGAGAGTCAGTTGCATTTAACCTGTGCAGCATGTCATCCACAACTGCATGACTTCTGTGAGACGGTCAACTAGAAGATAAACGTTGACTTTTAGTGTAGTTTACAAAGTCCAGAATTGTTTAAACTCAGTCCAGTTTTACTGCACATGCATTCAGGTAACTTACCCCAGGGCTTAGCAGTGAGTGTGTGTACGTGTGCACACACACCCCACAAGCCAAAGTTTCGAGTTAGCCATTTAATGTAATGGTTTTACCTACTTCCGAGGTTAGCAAGGGACTAGGTAAGATTAATTGTAATCTAATTAATTGTGTTCCCCCCAAAATAACTTTTTATTTTAAAAATGCAATCATTTGAGCTCAGTTTCTAGAATAATGAAACACTTGATAGTTTTTAGGTAAATCATTTCTTTTAATGTTTCACAATATGATATCCTCATCCCATTTGCCTAAAATGAGTAGCTAGGAGAAATTACAAGGGAAACATATTTAACATTCTTGCATGTAAACCTAAATCTTAGGTGATACAGGTCCTAAGCAATCTTGATTCTTTGACCCTCAGTTTCACCTTGGACAAGCAGAATTTTTTTTTTTTTCTGTGAATATGTTCACGTATAAAATTGGAATAGGAATGCAAGAAATTATTTAGGGTTGCTTTAAATATGCATCTAGTTATATGTGAAATATTTTAAAATCTTTGAAAGAAAGGTAAAGTATATCCAAGACATTATTAAAGTTTTTGTTAATGTTATTGAAAGAAAACAGGATTCATAAAATGAGTAAGGTCAACATTCATTAATTCAGCAACTATTTGCCATGGTACACAGAAAGAGCACTGAATTGACAATCAGGATTCCTGGATTCTGGCCTTGTCACTATCACATAAGTAAAAACGGATAGCCATCTCACCTTTCTGGGTCTCTGTGTCCTTAGCTATAAAATGAGCCGACTGGCTCATCAGCACATTCTTTCCAGGGCTTCATTTACGTTGTTAAAGATTTCTGAGGATCTTCACTAGTTACTCTAAGGCAGCTGTTTTTCAAAGCATGGTTCCTTGACTAGCGGCATTAGGAACTTGTTAGAAATGCAAAATTGTAGTTTTCACAAGGCCCCAGGTGATCTGATCCATGCTAAAGTTTGAGGACCTCTGTTAAAAGTAACATAAGTAAAATGCAATTTTTATGCTTAAGGAACTGGTAATTTAGTACTTTTCAAATCTCTAATTAGTCTTGCCAATTTCTATATATATGGGTATACAATCTAATAGCTATTATATATAATTATACCATAGTATATTATTTTAAATTATTTTATTATATAACATATTATATATGGTTACTTTATTGTGATATATATAAAATAAATTATGAGCATGTTAAATTTCTAGGACCGAAATACCTTGGGGTAGTATCTATGAAGCCAGCTGAGAGATTTTCCATGGCAAGGCATTGCCCAAGGCATGAAGAATCTATATTAGGTCATGCTTGAATAGCAATGCTTGAATACCAAAATGCATGTTCATTTCATATGTGTGTTTAGCAAATACAACTTGTTTTTACTTTAGCACAGATATTCTTGTTCTGAAACATAAAACAAATATTCTGAAATTATGCCCAGAATTTTAATTTTGAAATTTACATTATGTTTATGTATGAGCACCAGGCACATAACCTGGTATTCAGATCTTCTCTGTATAATTTTTCTATTACTCTCATTCTAAAATTCATGTGCAATTTCAAAAGAAACTTGCAGTTGACTTTTGAGAATGCAAATCTTGTTTTAAAATGCACCTGAACTTTTGAAACGTAACTCGATTACAGTTAAAATTTTGTGGGCAAGTGATTTCAAGTGTGGCTAAAATGCACTGTGAAGGAAAAAAAAAATCAAGGCTATATATTTGCACCTAGTATAAGTCAAAGGGACATCTATTTTAGTTCTCATCTGAGAGATGAAAAACTGAGCTGTGAAACTGTTTATAATATTGTTTTATAGCTATGGCCAACTAGGGAAAAGCAATGAGAATTTCGGTAGTGTTTTCTTCCAAAAAGTTTTATCAAGAGTGCTAAGTTTATTTGCAGATGTATAACTTCATGATGTTAGATAATGAATACACTTTCTTGTATGAAATCAGTGACTTATACTAACTGCAAAATATGAAATGGTAGCCTGGTGCCAACACCACGATCACCCTGGAGAGAGGGGTGCCCCCGCCCAGTGTTTGGCCCCTTTCATGCCGCCTGTGAGCACTTGAGTTGTTAGCGCTAGTGCTAACTAAATGTAAACACCTTTACTTTCCAGCTGCTGCTAATTGGTTTGGGAATATTTATGTAAGTGTTGATTTTAAAGCTAAAAATAGTGCAGGGATGTTTAAATCCAACTCATTCTGGCTGTCAGAAATGCTCCCGTGATCCTGAAAGTGTTGCTAAAAATGTTCACTTTTTAAAAATTGTAGTAATTAAACTTGTCTGTTGCAAGAGCCATATATGATATGTTTCCCGTTTTGATAAAAGAGGTAAAGGACAAGCTTCTTAAAGGCCTCTGTCTCGTTGGCAAGACACGACCTTCTGCTGAACTTTATCAGACAGCAGAGGATTGTAATGTGGGCAAAAGGAAGAGACAAAATAAATTTTGAAATAGCTTTGTGCTCTTATTCTATAC
This sequence comes from Pteropus vampyrus, assembly GCF_000151845.1. Lineage (NCBI taxonomy): Eukaryota > Metazoa > Chordata > Mammalia > Chiroptera > Pteropodidae > Pteropus > Pteropus vampyrus. Next base: position 3,635,175 of record NW_011888933.1, on the reverse strand, counting down.
AGCTGATCATATTTCTCTCTTGTAAGTTAATATTAAAAATGGAAATTGTCATTATTTTGTCAGTAAAGTTAAGTACAGGGCTTCCCAAATCATTGTGTTTCCTGGAGGCAAGTTTGAGCATTTGAAACCACATAATTAATATTTCTCAACTCTAAAGTTCAAGAAACAGTGGTCGTTCAGCACCAGTTGTTTGTACCTCTAATTCTTCATAATCGGATATGTTTGCCCCTTTATTTTCAAATTTAAATATCACAGATTTACAGATTTTTCTCAAAGTTATTTAAGGTATGAGAAAAAAATTATTTTTAGGTATTTGTTGTTTTGTAACTATTTTACCATGTAATTAATTTAGGGCAAAGTCCTAAGTGCTGTTAAATTATTCTTTATCAATCATTTTGTAATATTTGGAAGAAGTGATTTTATGGACTTTGTTAAGAAATAAGCTGCCTTTGCCTGTAAGTCTTGCACTGCTACAGTGCTGTTGAAGTAAACTTGGAAATGGCTTTGTGTCCTTGTAGGGTGCTCTAAGAATATGTGTGCCTGCCCCATCTCTAGAGAATATCAAAGAATTCCGTTACTGCAGTATATAGAAGTGATCTTGGCAAGTGACAAGCACTGCCCATTAGTTGAGATAATATAGTTATTGCCCTATTCGATAGCTGTTGCAAGGCAAAGAGCTATTGATGCTACTTTTAAAATAGTACAACTCTTATCTTAGACATATGTCTAGGAATGTGTATTTTTTTAAGTCTGTAGTTATTGACATGATTGCTTTAAAACTACAGTCAGTTCAGAATTACCCTCGAGCAGATTATCACGTTGCAATTGGCCCAATACCGCTTTCAAATTCTAATTGACATTTCCATATACTTGGAGCATTAAGTATGTTGTTGACATAAATAGAATCTTTATTTACCATCTAACTAAGCCTAGAAAAAAAGTTCTTTTAACCTTGCAGAATGTTGATTCAAACCAGAAAATGTAGTATTTTCTTACATGGCAAGGGTTCAAAAAGGGAGGAAAGTTCCACTTGGAGTAGGGAGCAGGGGCAAAAATAGTTAAAACTTTATAGCAAATATCCCAATTTTTTCTTAGTCATTCTGAGAATATATATCTATACATAATTATAAAGCCAAAAAGAATGTTTATTTCAATTAACTGCTATTATTAACTATTCATAGATTAGAAGATTTTATGCTGTTAAGATGGTAAAAATTTAAATTGATATTGAGTCAATATGATCTTTATCAAAAACCCAGCTGTATTTTTTTTTTTTTTACAGAAATTGATGTGCTGATTATAAAATTCATAAGGAAAGGCAAGGGACCCAGAATAGCCAAAACATGAAAAAGAACAAATTTGGAGAACTCAGACTTCCTGATTTCAAAATTTAGTACACAGCTACAATAATCGAGACTGTGTAATACTGGCTTAGGGCTACACATATAGATCAATGAAATAGCATTGAGAATCCAGAAATAAACCCTTATATTTTTGTCCAATTGAGTTTTGATAAGGGTATCAAGACAAGGTAATTGGGAAAGAGTAGTCTTTTCAAAAAATAGTGCTGGCACAACTGGATATTCACACTCCAGTTACAGAATTGGACCACTACTTCACACCATATAAAACGATTAACTCAAAATAGAACTACACCTAAATGGAAGAGCTAACACTGTAAAACACTTAGGAGAAAATATAGGAGTAAATCTTTGTGACAGTGTTTCTTAGGTACACCAAAACATAAGCAACAAAGAAAAAATAGGTAAGTTGAACTTTATTAAAATTAAAAACTTTTATGCTTCAAAGGGTACATCAAGAAACTGAAAAAAACCCACAGAATAGGAGAAAATATTTGCAAATCATACATAGGATAATGAATTCGTATATGGAGTATTTAAAGAACTCTTACAACACAATAATAAGTCAAATAATTAGACATTTTTTTAAAGATATATATAAATGTTTGATAATCATGTGAAAGGATACTCAAAAGTATTAATCAGTAGGCAAATGCAAATCATTAATTATAAGGGAAATGCAAATCAAAAACCACTTCACACCCCAAAGAATGGCTAAAACTATTTAGGGAAAAAAAGAAAATAACAAGTGTTGGCAAGGATGAAGAGAAATTGTAACCCTCATGTATTACTGATGGGAATGTAAAATTGTGCAGACACTTTGGAAATAGTACAGCAGTTTCTTAAAATGTTAAACACAGAGCTACCATATGACCCACTAATTCCACTGCTAGGTATATACCCAAGATAATTGAAAACATATGTCTACACAAGAACTTCCTTTTCTTAGCAATGTTATTTCATAATTGACCATTATTTCAAATGTTCAAAACAACATTATTCATAATCAACAAAAGTGCAAACAAATGCCCATAAAGTGATGAATGGGTAAACAAAATATTGTATCTGTACAATGGAATATTTGACCATAAAATTGCATGAAATGCTAATACATGCTGCAACATACTTGAGCCTTGAAAACATTATACTACATGATAGAAACCACATATCTTTTTATTCTGTTTATATGAAATGTTCATATTAGGCAAATCCTTAGAGGTAAAAAGCAGATTGATTGTCAGGGACTTGTGGGGCACGGTGCAGGGAGCATGGGGAGCAATGGCTAATAGGTATGGGATTTCTTTTGGGGGCTTTGAAATTGTTCTAAAATTAGTGGTAATGGTTACAAAACTGTGAATAAGCTAAAATGACTGAATTGTGCTTTTTAAATGGGTGAATTTAATGTTATGTGAATTATATCGAAATAAGGCTTTTTTAAGAAAAACGAGTAGATCTTAAAGCCCCAGTCAGGCCTTTAGATGATTGCAGCTGCAGCCCTGCTGACGTGACTGCTGTCCCATGAGAGAGTCCTCCCAGAGCCACCCAGACAAGCTGCTTCTAAATCTCTGACTCCCAGAAACTGAGAGATAATGTTTACTTTTTTAATCCATTAAATTTGGGGATAATTTATTAAAAAGCATTGGAAAGCTAGTATGACATCACTTGGCTCATATCTAGTCATTAAGTGAAACTGTGTATTATGTGTTTAATATATAGAGGACTATACATACTCTCACTCTTCATGGAGCTCCCTCTTGTGTAAGAGGCGGATAAGAAAGTTAATGATTTTGACATAAACGTGGTCATCAAATGTTCTAACATGTGTACAAGGCACAAGTGCAAATATTTCGTTAAAATTATCTTCCTAAGTATTTTTGTAATCTGCCCAACCTTGTCTCTTTTCTCTGTAAGCATGTGTTTAGCCCTTTATAATAATATGAATGTTCGAAAGCTTTCAAAGACATTCATCTTTTAAGATTTGGTGCCTTAAACTAAAAAGTTTTCTTTGACCTTATAGATTTTCTCCCCTTTCTTTATCTCTGTGGAGATGAGAAAACAAATATACAAATATATATATGTAAAAAAATAATAATAAAAATATATATGTATATGTATGTGTATAAATATATATACACATTTATGTACATATATATGTATGTGTGTGTGTGTGTGTGTGTGTATTTATGTAGACCATGTTCTTCAGAAACTACCAAACCTTACGTGAAGTGTTGCTACTCAGTCTAAATGTGAAATACATTTTTTTTTACTCAATTCACTATGGCAAACTGCTTGAGTTGTGGCTCTGTTTTTTTCAAGATATTAACCTAATTTCATTATGATCAACTTTTAACTCATATATTATCCTTTTTCTGTTGTTGAAATGGTGTATTCAGATCCATGAATGCTCTTTTTACAGGTGTGATTGTTGATAATGGGTCTTTCTCCATGTGGTTTGTTGTTTCATTGAAACCTGTGTCCATGACTAACACTATTTGTTTGTGACTGCTTCTGAAGAGTAGTGCAGCCGAAGAATTACTTTATTCAAGTACAGTTTCAAGGTCTAACAGAGAGCTAATGTCTTGCATAAAGGAGAATCTATGTCAAGTGTGCTTTCTAGATCCATTCTCTCCTCTGCGTAACATCCAACTCAACTTCGCTACCGTCCTGGAGTGAAGGACCTCTCTGACCCTCTTTTCTGTAGTAGAAGAGCGTTTACCATTTTAGAAATTAAATGGTTAATTTTAGTTTCTATATGTTGAAGGTCATCCTGAGAATCAAAGTCTCATAACAAACTAAGAAGTCCAGAGTTTTTTTACAATATTCCTGTTATACTATTGACAGAAACGACCATGCCAGGCAACATTTTTTCATGTATTTTGCTTTCTTTATATTTTTAGTGTCACTGGGGGTGCAAAGAAGTACAGTACATTAAAGCTAATACATTACCACCTGTCAATGGCACCCTCCCTTTGGTACCCCTTTTCCTTGCTGATTGAAAACACTCAGTCCCAAAAGCTTATGGTTGAGTAGCAGGAAGCTAAATGATGTATTCCAAAGCTCTTAACATATTACTTTGTATAAATGACCCATTTGAGTATTTCAGAAACCAAACGGGAGAGAAAAGAGCATTGAAAGCACTGAAAAGATTAACACCTGTTTCCAGTCTCCGGCGAAATTGTAGCATACTTTATATATCCAGAGTAAAACCATGTACTCTCTTATGTTGAGATACTTTATTCAAATTTTCTGTTCTATATGCATAACATCCCCATGCTTATGGGTTTGTTTCACTATAGGATTCCACACAGAACTTAGAAGACGGAGAAGTTATGAATGGTGTACAGACAGAAGTACTGACATCACCAAGAGTCAAGGATGCACTGAGGTATTCTCCTTATGTGAATATAATATTTTATTTCAATTTGATGTTTATTTCTTTAGTAGTTGTTTTTGTTTTATAGAGAAGATGAAAGTAAGGAGAATAATGGAGTGAAACCTGTGCCAATTCTAAAATTGCTTACTCTTTTCTCTTTTTTTTTTTTTTTAATATGACATGAGAATTTCCTGACAAACATATATACAAATGTGCCTCAATCCTTCCGGTTCTGCAACCTGGATTTCAAAATTGCTTCAAAGGGAACATTTCAGAGTTTATCGTGGTTGAGTGTTTCACATTGACATTAGCTCTTTGACTATTACTTTGCATTGTGTTTCAATAATCTTGCGATATTTCACTATAAGGATATATAATGAATCCAGCCTATCAACCAGGATTTTTCCTGTTTTTTAATATTAGTAACTCATTATATGAAGTCACTTGTTCTCATGTTTACCAGTACTTCTTTTGCTCTGCACCAATTTCCAGTTCTGCCCTCAGTGCTGCCTGGGTTTGAATCCCAGCCCAGCTGCTTGCTAGTTCTAGTGCTTAGGCAAGTTACTCATCTCTCTTTGCCTTCATTTCTGGTCTGTAAACAGAAATAATATTAAAAACTTTTTTCAGAGGATTGTTTTGAAGATTAAATGAGCTAATATATGTAAAGCACTTTGAACAGTTCCTGGGTCAGATTAAGTCTGTGAATATTTGCGGCTGTTGCTAACACTATTATTATTATCATCATCTGTGTTATCATCATCATCATCATAGTATCATTTTTCTAAGTTGCTTCAAATTTTGCATAAAGAAAGTAATTCCATATATAATAGACTGTTGGCTTCAGCACTTATTTAGTCAACATATTCCTTTAATTCAGCACGGTTACTAATAGGTGCCAAGCATTTAACATGGAATTAGCTTTAAGAAATATTCGTGATCATTCTTTATCATGCTGCTTTACACACTGTGTGGATTTTCCTCAAGTTCGTATGGCATAGTTACTCTTTATATAGATTGTTTCTTTGATTAATGAACTGCACAGTATTAAAAATTTGATACAGAAAATCTCCAGGGCACTGTCTTTTTAGAAGCCTGATAAGACTGTTTTTGGATGTAGGCATAATGAATGTAATACTCTTATTCTGTTTGACTTTAATTTCATTTTTTTAATGCTAGCTTTTTGAAAAGTTTGCTAACATTTTGACTAAATGTTATGTGGATAGCTCTTATAGAATGAACAATTGTTTGGTTATGGCTACATAAACAAATTAGCTAAATTTTCTCTGAGTGCAAGGAATTGAGAAAAATGGAGTGTAGAAATTTTAAAAAATAATATTTTTAACTAAATATATGTGTATATATAATTTGATTATCCAAACAGCCTTTTCACGTGAGTTTTATTATCACATTTAGTAAGATAAGGAATTGCTAAATTCAGAGCAATTAAGTAACTTCTAGAGACCCAGTCTATATCCATCATTCCTGTCCCCAAATCTTTTGACTCCAGTGTTACCTATGTTGTACACTTTCATTGGTGTTTTATTTCATGCTATATAACTGGGGCTAAAAAACTTCATGTCAGAACCAGTATAGGAAAATTAGCTGAAATCTGTTTGAAGCCAAGTTCAGAAAGTAGAGTGAGTACAGACTCCTAGCACTTCTAGGGTTAAGGAGCATGGAATGCATAGCTAGCAAGGGAAAGCTTAGAGATTACAATTTTAGAAGAGGACTTTGTTTTTAGCTGGTATGAGATGATGAAGAAACAACTGAAGAGAAATTATAGAGCTACTTACAGCTGAGATACATGGTCAGTATTCTCCTAGGGCAAGAAGAGTCTGATATCCCACAGAGCTTGGCCCAAGCATTAAGACTGAGGGCTTACTTTCATGCAGGTGACATAGAAGCTAAGTACATTATTTGTAAAATCCATCTCCATATGTCCTGAACTCATTCTTATGTTTTAATTCTCATAGTCATTGCTAAAGCCTTTGTTAACTCTCATCTAGACCATTGTAATAATCTGCTAACTCTTCTCTTGAATGTAAATCGCTCCCTATTCTAATTGATCCCACACATCATAACAGGATAAAATGTAAGCTATTATTTGAGAGGTATTACTAATTGCATTCCGGGCATTATAACATGTACTCATGTCAAATGTATCAATATTTTTATTACTTTCATTTTATAGATAAATAAACATGCATTTTCTAAACCACAGCACTTATCAAACCATTCCTTAATTTCAAAACCCTCAAATTTGGTTAAGTCCTCAGTCTGAACGTGTATAACCTACATAACCATGGACTAATTGTTTAACCTCTTTAAAATCCTTTTTTTTAATATGGAAAATGGGTATCATGATCACATAAATTATTATGAAGATTAAATGAGATATATTACAGGCAATTTCATTTAGCACAATGCTAAATGAAAGGCTGGATAAACATTAACTGCTATTGCAATTATCATTATCACACATATTACAGTTTGTTATAACTATTTGTCAATCTTCCAAATAAGACTGTGGATCTGCCAAGGGCTTCCTGACATCTAATGCAGGTCTTGAAACATATTTCTCGAGTGAATGACTGAAATGGATGAAACAAATTACTCCATAAATCACAAATATAACTATTAACTGCTTCCCCATTGTTTACACAAACATCTTTATTTGCAGAAAAAAAAAAAAACAGAGGTCATTCTCCTAATAGTCTTACAATATGCATCTCTGATGAAATACCACTCAATTTACTTTGATCTTAAGATGACAATGAAGCAAGAGGTTTCTATTGGGTGTTTTTTTAAAATATTAAATTATACTTTAAGCTTCTCTTTAAATAGCAAGTGATAGCTGCAAAAGACCTTCACCTGATCCCTAACTTCTACCTCATTTCTGACCTCACCCTATTTCTTGAAACTTCGCCAAATTCACCTTTTTCACGATTACCTTTTTCAGACTTAGAACTGCACTCACATTTTATCCCATCTTCTCCTTTGCTTCTGACATCCATTCATTTGACAAATTATTGGCAGAGCCTATCTCAAACTATCTTGAATTTTTCCCATGTTTTCGTGCTATATTCCTATGATCATTGCTCAAGCCCTATTGCCTGTCAGATTATCACAATATTTTACTAATTCCTGTCTCAAATACCAATCTCTCCCTTGTCTTTCCATTTTCTAATTGACCCCACATATCACTACCAGGTATATATTTCTAAACCACAACATTTATCACACTGCTCCTTAGTCCTAAAACCTTTCATGACACCGTTTTCTACAAAATTAAGTGTGAATTTTTTAGCATAGAATTTGACATATCGATCTGAGATTTGATCTCAAACTAATGGTTCAACATTATCTCCTAACCACTTCAATCAATTACTCAATTTTTCTACTCTCCTCTCTTCTTTACCCTCTCTCTCCCTTTCTCTCGCTCATATTCCCCTCTGTTCATCCTGTTTCCCCCCTTTACTACTACATTATATACATAATAATGTGTGCCCACATTATTCTGGTTCACAATCTCAGTGCAGACTATTTTCTCTTGTGTTCATGTTCTCTCTGCCCCATTGCCTACCATTTTTGATTGAAGATCCATTTGCCCTTCTCAGTTCCATCTCAAATGGATCCTCCTACAGAAAGATTTTTTTGATTCCAGCTTCCCTTCCTGATCCTGTACCCTCTTCCTCTAAACTCATCAGAAAGACCTTCTGCTTTGAAACACATGTCAAAGTGGTTTAAAACAACTGCTCTGGAATATGATAAATTCCAGTTTGAGTCTTGACTCTACCTTGTGTGAATGGTGTAATGTTGGACAAATTATTTACCCTCTCTAAGCATCAGTTTACTTATGCATAAAATGGAAGTGATGTAAGCATTTATACATTTGATGTAAATACGTTATAATACCCAGAATGCAATTAGCAAACTGCCTCCCAAATGAGCTTATTTTCATTGAGAACATACTATTATTACTACTTCTATTCTGTTGCTTTGTATTATTGTTTATTACCTGTCCCCCTAGATTGTGAACTCCCCAAACATTGCCCTTTGATTCTTCCTTGCAGAACTTTTCTATTGGAACTACTCAATATTTGTTGAATTCAAGTGAATTAAATGAATCTCACCATTATCAACAACAAATTCTTAGGTTGTCTACCAAATTAATCACATCAACAAAACATTTCACCATCAAGCAGACTTCGGCCTCATAGGCACACTCCTCTTGGATGTTTATCTCTCACACCATCATATATGACAGACCTGTGCATCGGTTCCTAAAGAACAGCAACTAATACCTGCTATCCATTTATTTCAACCCTTTATCTTCTCTCTCGCTGTCAGCAGACTAATCATGAAGATACTTTCCTACAGTATTTAAAGATTTTTTAAGTCTTACTGAGGAAATCAGTTGAGAAAAAATGTAA
>NW_011888933.1:3611395-3624963 GCF_000151845.1 Pteropus vampyrus | reverse complement strand
CTTGGCCACCTCCAAATAAATGTGTACATATCCTGCTCTCTGGTCCCTGAATTCTATTCTGTAGTTTACCTAAACAAATACCATTAATAACATATTTTCACATTGTAGTAAAATCTCACTTTATGAGATATTTTGTGAGCCCTACTTGCTCTGTTTGTCTTCCATGAATGGTGTTTATACAGAGATTTCTACTGAACTCCATCAATTATATATAACACTGAGATTCTTTTTACATTTAAAATAAATAAAAATATATGGACTAGTCTCTGTGGATTCCTCTTTTAAAATGCTTTTCTTTCCATTTTGAAACAAATAATGGATAACAATTTTAAAAGAGCATGGCGAAACATGGTCTGTATAAGACTTATAATGCTTGTCTATATTAAATAGATTTAATTCTCTGTGTCTTCATATTACAATCAACAAAATTGAAAGTCTTTTATGTTCTTTTATGGAATAATATTTTCATGATAGAATTTAACAGTTGACAGATATCCTTCTAGCCAAAGAATTGTGCTGTCTCATAAAAGTTATTCTGAAATTTGAAAAAGGAAATCTTATAAAGTAGTAATGAACCTTAAAAATACACCCCCCAAAAGTTTTAGTATTTTGAAAGAAGATTGATTTTATATTCACTTAATAAATCTCATAATCTATTACTTTAATAGATTATGAGATTTATTAAGTGAATATAAAAATATAGGATTGATAATTACTAAAGAGTAGCTATTGGTTTGATACATACAACACATTATGTTTTACATGAGGGGTTTTGAGTGGAATAGGGAAATACTTGCAAAATAAAAAAATATGAGAATCCCTAAAGCCATCCTAAAAATTCTTAAGCTAAAACCTTAAAGTCTATACTAGACTAAACACTTATATTCCAAAAGTCTCTTATAATACATGTGAGTGCTGTCTATCAGCATGTGGATACTTAATACATTTATTAGGAAAGGTAAGTGTTATGATCTAAGTGCAAAACTATAAAAATACATCATAAGGTAGAAATAATAAAGTTTCAATGGTTAACAAGATTTTAGTCTCTGTTTTTAAAAGCCTTTAAAACAGTACTGTAACCCTAGAATATGAATGTTTTGGGTTTAGTCTTCCTCAAATACCTTCAAATGCATTATAAATCTATTATTATGTTAAAAAGATTGCTTTGTAGTCCATTTAAAGCTATATAACATTCTCTGCCCACCAAACATTTTATATTCAAGACTTACAATGTATACATATATATAGTATTTCATATACATATATTCATATAATATCTATATTCTCACACAGAAAGTATGGAGAATAATCTGTTTTATCCCATGATATTTTCACTTTAAGATTTATTTTCTTTCTAACCTTTATTTCAGTCACCTGACACAACCTGCTTGACTGAACAAGTTTTAAATATATCAGCAATATTTGAGCAAAACTCATTTAAAATTTATTACCAGATTTGAAATTTCATCCCATTCCACAAATGTTGGAAACTGACATGCTCCTTTTCGCAGTTCTTAATGATAACAGGTTTGCAATGAAAACATTAAAAATAAGCCTAATCTGCTGATGAGAATATATTAAATGTATTTATTTTAGATTGCTGGTAATTTAGAGAATACTTCATGCAGAGTGACTTCATCAGGCATTTTGCTTTCTTAATGCTATTCTCAACTTTCCAGCAAGAAGCCAAATTTCACCATTTTCAATTTGTAGCAGAAAAGCATTTGTAGCAGCTGTAGCTCTTAATTTGACATCTAGTTTCAGGTCATTTTAATGTAAATAGGAAACAATGGAGACCTACTTACAATTTCCACAACAGGGATGTTTGCTTCAACTTTTTCATTTTTCCTCTGGCAATTTTATTTTCTCTCCCTGGGATTAAAGGAGCCGATAATTGTTCACAGTTATTATTTTTCATCTTTATAAAAATGTGTTAGTTCCACTCTTTATTACTCAAAAGCTCCCAATGTCTTGTATATTTCAGTCATACACACTATCTATTAATGTTTCTAGCTCATCCTTTCCTTAATCTGGAGTAGGTTAGGCAGGTCAGGCTTTCTATTTCTTTTTGTAATATATTTTCTCCAGGCTTTGCAACTTCTTTTTCTACCTCAAAAAAGAAAAAAAAAAAAAAAACACAAGAGGTGAAAATTTGGAATTGTTCCATTGAATACAACCTATGCTTTATTGAAAGGCAACTTTAAATTTTGATTTTATAGTGCTTTGAACATGCTCGCATATATTACCAACTGTGGTTTCGCAGTTGTTGTAAAATGTAATTCTGTGCTTTTTCTAATAAATACATATTTTATTTTTCCTCTATTTTGGGGGGAAAAAGCCTACTTTATGATTAAGCATAAATGTGCTTAGTTTCATGTATTTTATCATCTGTACACTAATTTTCAAGTGTGTCTCAATGAGAAGAAATTTTATTTTTGTGTATATGCTTTTAAATATGTTGATTTATGTAGATTAAGTTAAGTAGGAAGTTATTTTTGTAGGTAGTCATTTCCATTTGTTCCTCTTCTAGGAGAAAAAATAAGAAATCAAATAGTCTTTGAAACATTTTATTTCCTGGATCTTCCGAACGTATCAGCAAATCATGTACTCTTTTGATTTCATCTCTGTTGTTAAATTTACAGCAGTTGATATAATCCTAACATTTATTTTTTAATGTGCTTCATCTGTTTTTTTAGCAAAGACTCATCTGTGCTCTTATTTTTTTCTGCCCCAGTGATATGACAAGAACAGTGGAGATTTCTGGGGAAGGAGGCCCCTTGGGAATACATGTAGTGCCCTTCTTTTCATCTCTGAGTGGAAGGTAAGATGTTTTTCTTACATCAGAGGCTCATTCTAATGAAAAAAATTGACTGCAGTTCATTTTCCCAGACATTTTTCAGAAGAGGATTAAGTGTGTATCTTTGTTATTCAGGTGGACACCTCAAGGTAATACTTCCGTTGGCCACTTATGTGTTAGAGATGAAATAAAATCATTTACTTCTAGGAAGAAAAGGAAATGAAAAAAAATCAATCACAGTTTCTGCGTTTACAATTAATTATGAAGTACTTTTTTAAAGTATTCTTATCAGTAATACGTAGTAAACAGAATCTTAGGAAAGATTTTAACATATTGTTAGATGAATATTGCAACTGAATTTTTTAGTGTTCTAAAATATACTTCACCCAGTGAATATAGTAATTCTAAGTTGATACTTCCTGATATTCCTCAGGTGTATAGAATTTAAAATAATAAATAGTATAATGTAAATAGCTATATCAAAAGCTATTTTCATTTTGATTATTTTTAGCTATAGTAGCAAAATGCCATCATGCTATTTATTTTTTCTAAAATAAAATGTCAATTAAAAATAATTTACCACATCCTTTTGAAATGTCATAGACATTATATTGCTAACTTTATACTGGTGAATGGTAATTTAGATTGTCTCAACATTTATTGAAATTCATGTCTACCTAACTGGATACTGATGAAAATTAAAGTGTGTGCCTGAGAGTTAATAGTAACACTATTATAAAAACCCTACAAAATTAGTATTAGATATTATGTCACTTTTTAAGTAAGATAACTGCTGTTAGCATTAGATCGATATTGACAAAGACTTTCAGAGACTTAAAAGAAAATCAGTTCCTCACTCATATGACATGATTTTAATTAGTTTGCTAAATTTGTTTTTGTAAATGCATCATTGAAAAGGCACTACACCTTATTTTAGCTTAGGGGATCAAAGACCGGAAAAGTCCATTGATTTTCTCATGGTCACATGAAACCCAGATCTACGAACTTGCTCTCACTCCATTGCTCTTTCTAAAAAAAAAAAGTTCCCAAAGGCTATATAGTATTAATTTACTGGTTCTGAATATTTATTCAATTCAGTCTGCCATATAGCGGGAAGAGCAGATTTAGTCATGATATTTTGGTTGGCATCATTTTCAGCAGGTAGCCATCTGCTACCTGTAATTGCAAAGTCATCACCTTTTTTTTGCAAATAACATCTGATGCCAAGCTGTTGCTGGAATGAATGTTCCTTAAAAGGAAATTAACTGAAAAGCTAGTGGCTCTTATTGTCTCATTTCCTGTATGTGTTAATAAGCGTATTTATAAATGTTATGGGTGATGGCACAGGACAACTGAGGTTGTTTTTGATAGACGAGGAGAGTATTTACCCAGTTGTCCTGAGAAATTATAATGGGTTTTGGCAGAAGTGGACTGATAGAGCTTTGTGAAGTACCAGAGCAGTTAAATTATCAGGACTTTGGCTTAACAAAGCTGGAATAGAACACAAGATCACCCCAATTTCCAAAACATGAAGAAATATACAATGTGACAGTCACCATACTTCATTTTCAATAGTTTGGAAAACAAGTCGACCTTATGGACCAGAAATCGCCTCTCTCACTTCAAATGAGAGAAACACACTAGAATTTATTGATTTCCTCCCTTCTCCTTCCTAGTTCTGATGTCTAGCATAAGTCTTGTAGAATAGTAGAAAAAGTGTTGGGCTTGGATTCAGAACAATTGGGTTTGAATCTCAATGTTCTCTTTTTAATAACCTTGAACAAGCCTCCTAAATTCACCTCTTATGAATACCTATTTCACATCAAGGTTGTGGGAATTAAATGACATTAAAAATGTGAAAGCTCCTTGTAAAACACACACCATATGAATGTGAAAATTATCAGTATTATTATTTTGGCTAAAACAGAAAAGCTTAGTTCAACAATGAACTTTTATAAGTTCATGGTCAACTGTTCAGTAACTTGGTGAAATAGTTGTATAATTTTTTTTGCTATCCACTAGTATTATAGAAAGGAAATTTAATTAAAAAACATAAAAAATAATATGGAAGTGGAGACATGAGCCAATAAAAGTTAAGAAGTAATGAGTACAGGCTGAAACAGCACACTTAACTCAACCCATGTGTCTAGATGCAACTGCGTGTAGAGCGTGTCAGACAAGTGTCTGGCTTTATAATGCCATATGTTTTCACTGTGTGAGTGGGGGTAGGGTGAGTTAAGGTCATAGTGGTATACTTAGTTCTTAATTTCCGTCCACTTATTGGTTTGTGTCATTATTTTAAATTAGAATTTACATTTAATTATTTACTAGGACTACTGTAATTGGCTTTGTCTCCGTTTTTTTTTCTTTAAGAAAAATACTGCCACACCTGTTGTTGAATTAGAAACCTAATCTAGGTTAGAACACCCTGAATACAATCTAGCGGCTGTTATATTAGATAAAGCCTCAATAGATTCATTAGACATCACAGCACAGGGTGCTAAATGCTGCTTGTGTGGAGGGCCATTGGCTTGCACAGTAAAAACAAAACAAATACAAACAACTGAGCCCCTGCAAGTAAATAGCAACTTAATTTCATTTTTTAAAAGATCACTGTGGTTTTGATTTAGAATTAAAATTATGGCATCTAATTGTTTTACAGTAAATAAAAATAGTATACTTCAGTTCCATGGTAAAGACAGCTGAATATGAGAGAAAAGAGGGAAGGGATGGGTGAAGAATGACACATAATGGGAGAAAAGCAGATGTTTAGATAAAAATGCTAAGCTAGTAGAGTGGTCGAGACCATGTGATACAGTGGGAAGAACGTAAGGGAGAAGAGAGAGGGCGGGTTAATGCCTAAATGATTATCAGAAGACCAAGAAGCAGTTGTTACCCCTCTAATTCTGTGGGGCGGTTGATTGTAGCCTTCTTTATCACTGCTCATTAGTGCAAATTAACTGGTTCTTCTCGGTCTATAACCCCTTGATAGCATTTATCTTTAAATCCTGAGAAACTTGGTCTCACGTAAGACAGCTACTGGAGCCCCTCGGTGTGGGGCAAAGTGGATGAGAGATTCTTTTCTGAGCCTTCTCATACTGGTCTGGATGAAATCAAAGTAGAGGGAATCTGTTCCTTCCATGGAATAGAAAAGGCAAGAGGGGTTTGCCAGGGACCAAACTAATAAAATCAGTCAGTTTTACATTTTACCAAAATTACCTCTGACACATGGCTTTTACAGTTGGGCTTATTCTGTCAATAAATTTTTCATGGAAAGTTAGGTTATTTAGATCAGTGAGGTTCACAAAGCATATTCCAGCTGTATTATGCCAGCAAAATTGCAACCCAGTGGCCTGAAAGAATTAATTCATCTCCCAAAATGTGAAATTAAATCCTAGGGAGTAACATTACATGACTGATGATGTACTGAATTAAATTAAAGGAAGACTTGAATGCTTGTTAAAAAAATATCGCTTACATAAACTAGTTTATAACCACATGTGAGTCTCCTAATGGATCATGTTATTGTGAATCCACCATAACAAAAATCCAAAATGTGAACTATTAGAGAGTTGTTTAATTTAGGAAAGAAACCCTACTTTGTTCTATTTCTTTTTTTCTTTTTGCATGTCAAATAGTTCAATTTTTAATATTATATCAGAAGATTAAGGTAGGATTAGTATCTTAAAAATATTAATTTGAATCTAGGATCCTTTATCAAATAGCAGCTTTGGCCCCTTTTCTTTTCCACACAGAATATGATTAATTTACTGACCTACCAGAACTAGGAAATGAAGCATAACGCCTCACCACACATTGGTACCTGCGACCCTGAGCTTTCCCTGTAATGGGTGGTGTGACCATTTACTGTTCTCTCTCCTGTGTCTGCATACTGATTTCATTTAACATTTTCAAAGTACATATCTAAATATCAACCACGTGCCTCCCTTTTGCCATCTTGAGATGACATGAGCTCACTAAGCAAACTGCGGCCCTGGAGGCAGAAGCTCCGCTTCGTGGCTACTCCAAACAGGAAGATGGTTTTCTCCTACACTTTTATTAGAGACTGCCCTTTTTCCGTGGCCGACCCTATTATTCACGCATAAAATGTGCTCATATTTTATTTAGATATGAGATTTAATGCAAAGGGACTAGGTAATAGCACACGAAGCCTCTGTATGAAGGAGAATGACAAAGAAAAACAAGCGGACAAGGAAAGAGGAGGTGGCAGTTTCTCCACACCCAGCAAATTCCTCTCGGAGAGGATAACTGTTTTTCTTACTCAGGGATACAGCTAGGACCCTGACATGCCACAAGGAGAAGGGACATTGTTCAAATGAAAAATAACTAAAATATACACAAGTTTAATATCTTTTAGTTTTCAGTTTAGATACTATTGATATGTAACAGAGTCACACACACAATTTAAATCCCTATTTTCATGGCTGTAGTTTTCTTTCTCCTTTCCTTTTTACTCAACTCCCCACTTTCCTGACTTTAAGCCATAACTACAAGTCACCAGGAGCCTCCAAGTATGCTCTCTGAATCCAGACTTTTCCTGGTCGAAATTTCAGACAGCTCTTCCCAAAGCCCTGGCTTTATCATGTCACTGCCTTGCTCAGAAGCAGTGGGTGATGGGCACACCACCCCAACCTCATTGGATTAAGTCCATTAGCTAGTGTTCAAGGTCCCTCTGTGTGGCATTGGCTTCCCCACCCGGTGTTAGCTCCCCACACTGCTCTTCACACAAATCCACAGGGCCCATCCTGCCTCCTTTTAGATTCTCTCTCCTCCTATTCATTCAAATCCTACTTATTCTTCTGTTCCAGTTTAAATCTTACTTTTTCCCCATATCTTTCTTTGAAGAATCTAGCTTATTGGTATGTCCAGTTTTAAAGTTTCTGCTTTACTTGTCTGTATTGACCAGTTGTCCTCATCCAGCAACTCCTCCCTCTTGAGCTCACAGAAAATACTCAACACATACTTGATTCAGTGACACTAACAAATAGGACTGAACTTCCTTCTAAACCAAATAATAAAATCTGTGCTTAAATATTTGCTTCTTAAAATGCAAATTATTGGAACAGGTAGTAAGACTGCAAAAAAAAAAAAAAAAATTACAGCGAATACCTAATCCTCACCCATTATTGAACAGCAAGTTGCCCCCTTGGCATTAACTCAGATTACTTATTACAGCCCCTCTCTTGGGCATCACAGCTGACTGTAATAAGTAATCTTCGTGTCCTCGACTCCACTGAGCTACACTAGCCTTTTCTAAGTTTACTGCAAGCATTAGAAATGGGAGCGTAGATTTATGTACTCCGGGTTGCTGTTTATGCATATTTGTTTTGAAGAGATTTTCCTCTTTTAGTGACTTATGTTTTTTGCCTTTTTTTAAATTAAGAATTTAAATAACAAGCAGTTATATAAAGCATAATTTCTTTCATAAATAGAAATCAATACTTATTTCTGAATAGTTGCAAGTGGAGAAATAATTAGCATATTATTATTCAGTAATTCTATTTCAATCTAAATTTTGCATTTAGGATTCTAGGACTCTTCATCCGTGGCATTGAAGAAAATAGCAGGTCCAAACGGGAAGGACTATTTCATGAAAATGAATGTATAGTAAAAATCAACAATGTGGACCTCGTAGACAAAACCTTTGCTCAGTAAGCATTTTTTTTTTTACTGTTTTATTTACTTTATTGATCCCTAGAATACCTATAATCATTAATGAGCTTATTACGATCAAAATTCTGGGTAGAATTTCTGTCAGTTACCTTTGAATGACCCCAAAACATCCATTTTCAAATGCATCTTATGTTTTAGCACACTCAAAGGTGGCCTGCACATGTCCTTGACGGCCCCAGGAGTGGTGAACTGCAGAATATAGCAAGCCTTCCTGCCTGGTTATCTTTCTGGGGCATCAATAGATGGGTTTGTTTTTCTTGGGATACGGGTCAGTTAGACTGGTATTTAATGACTCTTTTCACAGACTGTTAGTTCAGCTTATTAATTAACTTACTTGGTGTCAGCAGTCTTTCTTAAACTAAATATCTGTGAGAGATGCCTGTGAGGTCTCACTGAATAATAGAAGCAAAGGGGAAAAATTAAAATACTCTCTCACAAGAAATCATTTCTTTCTGTGTAAAAATGTCATGAGAATAGGTTCGTATACCTAAGAATTAGACTATGTAGTAGTCTGCATATATTATTTAAATGTATGTTGGCATTTCGGTGGGGCTCTGGAGCAAGAGAATAAGTATGAATACTCCTTAGTAATGATCATCAACTTCTCATTTCTGACCAAAACAACACCTAATATATCTTCTCTGTGACCATTAGTTGTCAATATAGTGTGTGGCGGGGCGGGGGGCAGCGGTCATGGGTGAAAGGGCAGTGGTGGGCACTGCCTGCTTAAGTGTCAAAGGAAATGAAGGCTTAATAGTTTATTTCTGAAAATAATGAATAATAGATAAAATTATAATCATTATTAATGATGATATTTTTATATATCACTATACTTTTTACAAGGACTTGATAAGTATGCAAGGCACACATTATTATCCCTATTTTATAGAGATGGAAATTGGGGCTCATAAAATTTCAGGATGGAGTTAGTAGGGAGCAGAAACTGACTCATAATCAAGTATCCGACCAGAGGAGTTGGACTGTCTCTGTGAAGCCTCCTCCCTCCTCCACTAACAATGTGGAGGCAATTAAGTGCTTCAGTAAGGAGAGGAGGGGGAGCTCAGATGGCAGTTGGAATTATGATTCATTATTATTTCATGTGGCTGCTAGTAACAGAGACCTGAAATAAAAGTAGCTTAAACAACATTAGAATTTATTTTTTAAGGACTAAAAGTATGGAGGTGGCAGTCTAGAGTTGGTATGGCAGTTCAACCATCATCAGTCTGTCAGGCATCTTCCGTTTTTCTGCTTTACCACTCTGTTGTGTGGCTCTGACCTTTAAGTCATGCCATGGCCACAAGATGGCTGCTGATGTTCCCTTCATCATGTCTGAGTTTTAAGAGAAACCAAAGAACAAAAAAGTTTCTGTCCCCCAGCTTTTCTCTTCACTTACATCTCATTGGCAAGAAAGGCTGGGAAAGGTAGTTGTTTAACCTAGTCATAAAGCATTATGAAGCATGAGGAAGAAGGAGAGAAAATTAGAGGAAATTTGATGAAAAACACAAAGTGCTGAGACAAGAAAAAGTAAAAAATACAGGTACTCTATAGATAGAATAACCAGACTAACCGGTAGGGTGCTTATGGGATTAACAATCCACTGTAACATTCAGGACAGCCAACACACCTACCCAGTGTCTCTATGAAGAAACATTTATGTCAAAATCGAACTTTGGGAACACAACCCATGTTGAAGAAGACCTATTAGAATAAATCCTAAAAGTAAATGAATTGAAAATCTGATCAATAATAGAAAATGATTGTTTTCCATCTATAATTAAAGCTTGCTTCTATATTTTCTTCAGCATCATTTCTGGATAGGCCGAGAAATACTTAAAAGCTGCAGTTCGTTAGACAAGTTTCTTAATCTCTCTGAGCCTCAATTTCTTTATTTTGTAAAATAAGAGCTAATTATACCAATCTAATATGACCGTTAAGAAGATTAAGTGAAAGAATAATGCATGTGTAGTCTAGTGTGGGGACATCTAATGTGCAGGATATAAGAGATAACTTGTTAGCAAAGTCAAGATGGTAGTAATAGCGATGGTATCTCCTATGTAAGCTTATGCTACTAGGTGGCTCTTATTGCCATGATGCTGGAGAGCTTTAGAAGATGGCATGCTAGAATGAGGTATCATTATAAAGTTACTAACTCTCTTTCAAGTGCTCAAGATGTCTTCCGTCAGGCAATGAAAGCTCCAAGTGTGCTCCTCCATGTGCTTCCACCTCAAAACCGTGAGCAGTATGAAAAATCAGTCATCGGACCTCTGAACATTTTTAGTAACAATGACAGTGTTCTGAGAACAAAGCCTCCACCTTCTGTCCATGGAAAATCAGGAATAAAGACAATAAATCTCACAGGAACAAGCAGCCCTGAAGAAGATGCATCAACCTCCCTACAGCAAAGCAAGAGCCCTCGGGTGCCAAGACTCGGCAGAAAGCCACCCTCTCCCTCACTCTCCCCTCTCATGGGTTTCGGCAGCAAGAAAAATGCAAAGAAAATTAAGATTGACCTTAAGAAAGGTAATTATTAAATTATGCTTAATAGCATTCTATTGTTGTTACATGTAAAATTGGTTAAGAGAAATGCATTAAGGCTAATTTTGTTAATTCTCCCTTCATTTAATTGTATCAAAGAATAGATGTAAGTTTATACTTAGGTAACTTAAATTTCTTGAAATTGAAATACTTTTCTTTATCTTTTTTTCTGGGGAGTGTATTTGAAACAAAATTGATAAAGACGTGTTGGGGAATGGAAAAATCATTGCGAACTTGATAGAAGCAGGGCACTCCCGTATCACAACTTCATACTAACTAGGCACTAAAATTCAGTTGTCCCGATTTTGAGAAAGGTTAGTAATTTTTGAAACATCCTTACACAAGCTCAAAAAGCATATTGTTTCTGGTTCTGTAAGATCATTTTGGACCACCAAAAAACATATTCCTCAGAAAGCAAATATGTGATAATTAGTAATTTCACTAATTCAACATTGCAAACAATTTTTTAAAACATAATTCTAAAAGTACTTACAACCTTTTCTTTCTTTATCTTTTTCAACTTTTCTATCCATTTCACGTGCAGATCAGTGGGACTAGATCATGTGTGTACGTGCGAATTTATGCAATATTATTATACACATATAAGCATCCATGCACTTCTGTGCTTTTGTTTATTTTGTAACTTCTGATAATCCCTTCCTCCACTGCAAACCTTCTGCAATACTATATGATTTTCAAGACTCAGTTCAAAAGAAACCAAGATCTCAGAGATTCTTGTCTGAATTAATAGATAATTTAATGATCATAAGGTAGTTTTAGAATACTTATTAACATATATTAAAAGCAAATAATATATACCTTTAATAGATGTTATCTGAAAGATCCTCTGGTCAAAATTTTATCCCTCTATAAGAATTCTTTATTGGGAAGAAAATTTATTGAATAGGAGGCACAAATACTCCAGTGTTCTTAGCAATTAGGCTTTTTATATAAACGCATCAGTTTCATACACATTAGCCAGCTATGTATTGACATGAGGTTGAGTGCTTTGAGGACAGATAAGTCAAACGCAGATTGTGACCTTAAATATCTATCAGAGAGCCTTGAATGCAAAAATTTTAAAAAGTATGATATTGCAGCTGTACTTTGAGAAGATTAATCTGATAGCAAAAGATATAGTGAAGAAGAGACTAAACAACAGAGGACCAGTAAAGGGTGCATTGCGTCTGTCTAAATATAGTATGTATGCCTTAGTAGCTGACTGGATAGAAGAGAGAAGAGAGAGAGGAGTTATAGTTATTGCTGAGGATTTCAGCCAGAGTGGCTTGCACAGTGGAGATGCCATTGCTAGAAATCAGAAATGAGTATATTTGAAAGGTCAGACTCTGGACTGGAGAAAGGGTTCATAGTGAAGTTTGGAAAGCTGGTTAAATTATGTGCATGATGATATCTAGGAAGCTTACACCAGAGAGATTAGGGTCAACAATGACATTTAGGTGGCATCCATAGGGAGATGGTATTTGGAGCCTGGAGCTGGCCAACACAGAGTCTAGAGGACAGATTATTCCAGGACAGACCCTTGGGGAACATTTATGTTATTGTGGGAGAAAGACAGAAAATGACATATAATGTGATATCCGAGAGATAGAAAATAATCAGAAAATAAAGGTAACCGAATGGGGAGGTAATGTCAAGAAAAGTAACTGGCACGAAGTGTCAAAATTAGAGAAGAGGAAAGATCAAAAATGGGAAGATTTACTGATAGGGTCACGTGAGGTCATTGGTGATGGAAGACTGAAGAAGCAGTAAGATAGAGGTAAAGATTCTTTAGGCTATACAAATTGAGCATACCTTTAGAAAGAGTGAAAAATATATATACTTACAGAGAAAGCTTGGAGATACAAGAGAAGGGGACAGGAGCAGCAAGAGAGAGTGAAGGGACAGTGGAATACGGCACACAAGGAACTGAGACACAGGTAAAGAAGGGAGCCACAGGTTAGCTAACTGATTGAAACTCATGTCAGACGGCCTTTTGCCTGACAAAACTCATGTCAGATGGCCTTTTGCCTCTTATGGTTTACTGAGAAATCAATCTCCCGGGTGTATGGATAACATGTGGCATTTCTTCTAGGACCTTAATAAACGAAAGTGTTACACATCTGCACTGGGCCCTAAATTCACTTTGATACCATCATGGCCTGTCAGGAACTATAATCTGTATTTGAAACCAGAACAACCGAAGCATATTTAAAGTATTTGCTGGAATGTAAATATTTCACTTATTCTACATTAGTCTAAATTAGGTAGATTTTACTGTAAGATTAAATATAATGTTGTTCCTGCTTAAGGTGACCGTGCATTTTCCTGGTCTTCTATGCTAGGCCCTGAAGGACTTGGTTTCACTGTAGTTACCAGAGACTCTTCCATACATGGTCCTGGTCCCATTTTTGTAAAAAACATTTTACCAAAGGGAGCAGCAATAAAAGATGGCCGCCTACAATCAGGGGACAGAATTTTGGAGGTAAGAATTGGTATTGATATCATCAATAAAATGTTTACTGGTGTTTAAATAAGTATATAA
>NW_011888933.1:3581165-3611345 GCF_000151845.1 Pteropus vampyrus | reverse complement strand
ATTGCGTCTGTCTAAATATAGTATGTATGCCTTAGTAGCTGACTGGATAGAAGAGAGAAGAGAGAGAGGAGTTATAGTTATTGCTGAGGATTTCAGCCAGAGTGGCTTGCACAGTGGAGATGCCATTGCTAGAAATCAGAAATGAGTATATTTGAAAGGTCAGACTCTGGACTGGAGAAAGGGTTCATAGTGAAGTTTGGAAAGCTGGTTAAATTATGTGCATGATGATATCTAGGAAGCTTACACCAGAGAGATTAGGGTCAACAATGACATTTAGGTGGCATCCATAGGGAGATGGTATTTGGAGCCTGGAGCTGGCCAACACAGAGTCTAGAGGACAGATTATTCCAGGACAGACCCTTGGGGAACATTTATGTTATTGTGGGAGAAAGACAGAAAATGACATATAATGTGATATCCGAGAGATAGAAAATAATCAGAAAATAAAGGTAACCGAATGGGGAGGTAATGTCAAGAAAAGTAACTGGCACGAAGTGTCAAAATTAGAGAAGAGGAAAGATCAAAAATGGGAAGATTTACTGATAGGGTCACGTGAGGTCATTGGTGATGGAAGACTGAAGAAGCAGTAAGATAGAGGTAAAGATTCTTTAGGCTATACAAATTGAGCATACCTTTAGAAAGAGTGAAAAATATATATACTTACAGAGAAAGCTTGGAGATACAAGAGAAGGGGACAGGAGCAGCAAGAGAGAGTGAAGGGACAGTGGAATACGGCACACAAGGAACTGAGACACAGGTAAAGAAGGGAGCCACAGGTTAGCTAACTGATTGAAACTCATGTCAGACGGCCTTTTGCCTGACAAAACTCATGTCAGATGGCCTTTTGCCTCTTATGGTTTACTGAGAAATCAATCTCCCGGGTGTATGGATAACATGTGGCATTTCTTCTAGGACCTTAATAAACGAAAGTGTTACACATCTGCACTGGGCCCTAAATTCACTTTGATACCACCATGGCCTGTCAGGAACTATAATCTGTATTTGAAACCAGAACAACCGAAGCATATTTAAAGTATTTGCTGGAATGTAAATATTTCACTTATTCTACATTAGTCTAAATTAGGTAGATTTTACTGTAAGATTAAATATAATGTTGTTCCTGCTTAAGGTGACCGTGCATTTTCCTGGTCTTCTATGCTAGGCCCTGAAGGACTTGGTTTCACTGTAGTTACCAGAGACTCTTCCATACATGGTCCTGGTCCCATTTTTGTAAAAAACATTTTACCAAAGGGAGCAGCAATAAAAGATGGCCGCCTACAATCAGGGGACAGAATTTTGGAGGTAAGAATTGGTATTGATATCATCAATAAAATGTTTACTGGTGTTTAAATAAGTATATAACCATATGTATTAAGATTTGCATTTTGAATATAATATATTAAAAATTGTTACTTAACGACAAGTTAAATATTTTAATTATAAAACTAGTTAAAAGCAGCCTAACTCTGTAAGTCCCCAGTGAAGTCAGTGGTATGGGGACAAGTAACACTGAAAACTTTTCCCTGTCTTCTCTTTTTCACTTCTACCTCGTAGAGTCCCTGGGGAATTTGGATCAAATCCAAGGGTTTATTTAATTAGGGTTAAGAATTTCAAAGTTACACCCAAGCCCTGGTAACAATTTCTTTAAATTTCTCTCAAGAATGGGCTAGCTTGTCTCAGGTTGATCTGTGCCTATGGAGAGGTATTTGGAATTATCCAAAGCAAGAGGTTTTTTTTTTTCCTCTCATTTATTTTTGTTTGAAAGCATCATCTTCTTGGCTAAACATATATTTTCAACTCACCTTTCAAGAAACTTATCTTCACTGAAACTATCTGGTTCCATTTAACTTTCTCATGGCAAGAAAGCAATATTACATAGCTTTATATGCAGTTCTAGATTATGAAAGATGATGTACCAAATAACTTAATGTAGCTCCAAATTAGAATTTCCAATAATTTATGATACCTTGGTGACTATAATATTCTAAACACGGGGAATACTGTAGAATTATAACAATAGACTCTTGTTTCCAGAGGAATTGGCCATGTAATCCATTTCTGCTTCTTAGACAGAAAATGGTACCAGTTAAGCTTCTGAAATCCACTTCTTTCTTATTCGAGGAATCAGTCTCTTGTGTCTTTCAATTTGGTTTTCTCCTCATAAGAAAATAATGTCTTAGGAGAGACTGCTTATATTAATTTGCAACTGTCTGAGACCATCCGTCACCATGATAATGATGGTCAGTATAATATCGGTACTTTAAACATGGTTGGTGTGGGCCCATGTGCTCAGTTTTCATCTTTTCAGATCTTCATTGATCGTGGGACATCCATTCACTGCTTACTTTCAAAAACCATCTAGAGTAGAAAGAGATGGCAAGTGTCGTAATCGTAGCTGTACATGTGGTTGCATTCATTAGGTAAATGGCAGAGACGTCACTGGACGAACTCAGGAAGAGCTCGTGGCCATGCTGAGGAGCACCAAGCAGGGAGAGACAGCATCGCTGGTCATTGCCCGCCAAGAAGGAACTTTTCTACCCCGAGAGCTGGTAATGTTCCGATAACAGTCTCACTGAATTTTTAGTGCAGAACTTAATATACTCGGTCAATTCATAATAGCTGAAAGATGAATTCTAAACCACATGCTTAATTTATAATAAAAATTGAATCACACCACGAGTATTTTACCCCACTTGGAGTATCAGAGTTTTAGGATGTTAATGCACTGAGTTGGATATATACAAACAGTGCTTCTGGTGTACAAATTCAAATATCTTTTTAAGGAAACAATTTAACAATATTCAACTAAATAAAATATGCATTGAGTATGTGTTATGTGCTAGGCCCTGTGCAAAACACAATTAACAAAGATGTTCATAGTCCTGCGTTAATGCAGTTTGCAGTCTAAAAGGAAATGAAAAGACAGCCAAGTATTCAAAATGGTGATTAGGATTATAAAAGAGAACTGCAGAGTACTACAGTAACATATAATAAGGGAATTTAACCTAGTCTTGAGTGCTGGAAAAGGTGTCTTGAGAAAGGGAATTTCAAAAGTTTTATTAAAAACATATTCCTTTCGACCTATTAACTACACTGCTAGTAATCTGTCCTAAACCGATCATCAGGGATATAGCAAAAAATTCATCTACATTGATTTTTTTCTAAAGTCCTATTTGTCGTAGTGATATATTAAGTGTTATACAACCTTAAGGTATTTGTCAGATAAATAACTGATAGCTCTCTAATGAAATGTACATACTTTAATGGTCTCTATGAATAATTTATAATAAAATGAGAAAATGTTCATTGTATATTTTTAAGTAAAAATGGGATATAAAATGATATATGCAGCATGATTAAATTACTTTTTAAAATCTTTTTTTTTAAAAAAAGAACTGAAAGAAGATATACCTAGATAGTTGGGATTGTGAGACGATTTCATTTCATTTTCTCTTTTTTTTTTTTTACCATGAACATATGTTATTTATTTTAGTGTTGAAATATTTAAGAAGGCTATAGAAAATTCAAAGGACTTTTATGGCTAATAACAAAGAGGAATAGATGTGATAAAAGGATTTTTAATACTCCCTTTTTAAAATTTCATTTCCTTTGAATATATATAAGAAATGACAATGGCACATACAGGTAACATAAGTTCCCAGAGTCGGATCACCAGAACAGTGACATTTAGTTGAGAAAATTGAGAATAATTAGCTTGAGAAGCTTAGGATACATGATAATTGTTAGCAGATATGTAAAGAGTTATTATATGGATTAGAAAGTAGACAATCTGTTTCTTCAGATAGCTTATATCCATAAATGTACTTGTATATTAATCTAAAGTATAATTTACTGAGTTTTTTCTGTGTGCTAAATCAGAGGTTCTGGGGATGCAAATGCAGAGACTCATTTTCTGTCCTTACCAAATTTCTACCAAAATAGTAGGAAGTTCCAAGAACTTTCTAACTATTGGAACTGTCCAAGAATGAAATGGGTTATTTAGACTATTGAAATAGAGTCTGCCTTACCATATGTCAAAGATGCTCTAAGAAAATTTCTTGCATTGATAAGGTGATAAGGCTAGGTAACCTCTAAGATATCTACTCTGAGCCTAATATTCTGTTACATATGTTTATACTCATGTTTGAATATACAGCTTTTCTGAATCACCTCTCTCATATTAATACTCATTAGTACTTACCAACAAACAAACAAACAAACAAACACAAAGAACCTCTTCCCCGTGTTTCTGTGGCATGAAGTTTCAATTATTCCCTCTCTTTCCCATCACCTTATCAGTTTTTCCCTTTGCCCTATTGTATGCTCTGGGAAGATCTGTGGTAAAATAGGGAAGGGAAGAAGAATGAGTGGTATCAACCATAAAGATTGTGCTCCCCACCTCCTTTCCTCTACTTGACTCCTCCATATCCAGGCATTTTTGAAGATAGAATCTTGAATTTTTATCTGATCCCCTCACTGAAGCTCCCTACTCTTCCTAAAGAGCAATGCTGCAGAAACTTGGAGTCTCGATTTTTTTTTTTTCTAAAATTCAAATGGTTTCTTCTTTCTTTCTTTATTCAAACACCTTAGCCTTTTCTACAGAGCCAAAGTGGAAAGTAACAAATAGAAAAAGGGGAGCAGCATGTGTGTATAGCAGGAAGCCCTTTCACTTCTTGTCCACTTCTTTGGTTACCGGAGATAAAAACTCTTAGCAAACATCAGTGGGATTATGTATTACTTGTTTCAGGGATAGAACGAGGAAAGATCTTTCAACTGTGCATTCTGTTGAACTATGGTCCTGGAAGGAGTACAACCTTGCATAAAAAGAGAAACATTCCAACACATGCAAAAGAACCTAATGGCAGAGCTCTAACCAGGACCTCAAACCCTCAAGAGCTCCTAGCTCTCCATCTAACAGGTTCCGTATACCCTTCTCCGTATGTCCTTTAGAATTCCAAACTCCACTGCTGATTCCTTCTTCCTAGAGGTTCTCCTCCTCCCCCAGGTAAGAGGGAAAGGGATGTTGATCTTATCCTAATTTGAAACTCTGAATGCATTTTCAATCAAAGACAATTACATGTAGAATTTAGCGAATAGAACAGAATTTTCAGATGAAAGGGAGTTAAAAGAATCAGTGAATCCAGCTCTGATTTTGCAGTTGAGGAAACAGGTTGATTGTGATTGAGTAACCTGTCCATAGTCCCACAAGGAGCAGGAACTAGAGGCCTAGGTTTCTTAACACTTCATGTTGTCTCTGGAATTCAACTCCCTGTACTCAACTTCTGTGTTCACCACTTACTGTGTCATCTAGAGCAGGTCACAATATTCTGAGGCTCAGTTTCCTCATCTGTACCATAAGGTTATTGTGAGGATTAAAAGAGATAATACATGTAAAGCTTTTAGCATAGTTTCTAGCCAACTGTAAGCTTTCAATATGTGTTAGCTATAATTATTTCTTCTAGTACATTATCACTTCTGTAGTGCTATGAACATAATACATTCCTTTCGATTCATTATGGGGCAAATAAATTTATGTAGTTTTGCCTGGAATTAACCACTATTTAGAATGTTGATTTAAAAAAAGATGTATTCTAGTATCCAAAATACTAAATGGCAAACAATTTTTATGACCAACCAAGTCCATAATTCAGGACAGCCTGTATATATTATTTCAGTTTCATTTAATAGAATTTAGCAAAATTTGATTTCTATCCCAGAAAGTGACATCATAGGCTGAACCCACGAGAGAGCATATTAAATTAATTGTGCAATGATGAGATGGAGTGCAAATAAATTATTTGTTCTCCTTGTTTTTAGTTTTATACAAAATTTGGAGGGCATATGGTTAGTATCTATTCTCTTAGAAATTCTCTGGCAAATAATCTTGACTCTTTAAAAAATATTTGACTTCTAACTATCCAAGTATGTGGAATATTCTTTGTAACCACAGCAAAGCAAGGGCCTTTGAGGCTTAGAAGCACCTAAATAATGTGGACCCAGAACCTTTGTTTTGGAGAAGTATGAAATAGAATTCTCTTTTCAGCCTAAATGCTGGCCTTAAGTGCTAAGTAGCATGAACCATACAGGAAGTTTAAAGAGAGGTCGTGCTTGGCGCGCATGGGACTATTTCAGTGGGAATTACTTCATAGTGCGGCATGTACCGGACTGTTTTAAAAAGCAAAATGAAGAACAGTGTGCTATGTGATACATCTTTGTACTTTCCTTTCAAAAAAAATTGAAGGCAGTATCACTTTGGTCTCTTCTCTCTTATTGTGATTGATGCACACACTTGACTTTCCATTGAAAATCTGGCAGGATGAAGGAAGAACAACACTTCCTGCTTTTGTCTTGTTCTATCTCCTTTGAAGAAAACAAACTTGTGTTTATTATTTTTCTGTTATGAGAAGCTGTCCTCTCCTTTTTTGTTAAGCCTTGCTATTTCATAAGCTCTATACCCTCTTAACAACACTGCTCAGCCTCTTTTCTGACAGTTAAATCTTCCTTACTTCCTCGTTATCATCAGCTTCTTGTAAGGTCTTAACACTTACAGCCAAGGGAGCATGTGGTCAACAGTTGTACAGGAAGTCCCAATATAGGATGGTCCCTGGGATGTGCCCCTCTGTCATTCCAAAGGCCTTAGCATCAATTTCCTGATCATTTCTCCTGCCTGCCACATAAGAGAACTGTGCTGAATTCTTATATTTGCTGAGCCATTGGTTAGTATCACAAATTTAGCCTCATATTTAGTCAACATTCCTTCTATTTGTGGCAAGCTAGGTTGAAAATTAGAGAGGGATTTACATAATAATATTACAACTATTTAGCTATTTCTAGTATTATTACCAAAAGAACTGCGCTTCAAAGGTAATCTTTCCAGAATCTCAGTCCTTTGATCTCCTTACCCCCTGTCTGTGTGAGCGTTTATTAAAGAGGTGTTCACATAAGGAATATTTTTACAGAAGGAACTTTGAGATTAGTGTTGGTAATAGAATCAGAAGATAAAATTGCTGTGTCTGCATCACTTGAAATGAAAACTATGCTGCTCAATGGGTGGTTTGTTTGGTCTGTTCTTTGAGTTCTTTTCCATATCTGATATCTGAAATTCTCTTTTTCTTATTCAAAGTGTCAGATGAAACTATCTTTCCATTTAGGAAAGATCCTGAAGATGCCTTTATTTTTTTAAGAGCTTCAGAAAGAGAGACACTGTTATTTGTCATATATGTGCACGTATGTGTGTGTCTTCTTTCATTTACTGGGGAAAAAAGAATATTCCTCCATTTCTTTGTTAACCTCTTTAATATTTCATGTTCTGACCTGCTGCCTTATTTTTAAATTATCCTGAAAATCACAGCAACCCCTGGTGGGTAAAATGAGCTGAGAAAATTTCAAATGTATTTATAATTTCTACCTGCCAATTTTGCCTATTATTAAGTGCTGGCCTCTGCAAGTAGGATTAACTATATTTCAAAAAAGCAAGTAGCTCCTGACTGACATGATTGAGATCCAAAAGTTAGCCATGTTTGTTATGCTGATTTGACCTTCACTTAGGATCATTGCTTTGCTGAGAAAAAAAAATGATACACATGTGTGTGGAGACGCTTAATTGTGGCTCTGCTTAGGGTATTTCAACACTACCATATTTACCAGTCCCTGTGACTACCTTAGTCAGTGGCTCCAGCTCCTTTAAATTTACTCTGTCTTCTAAAGTGAAAAAGTCACACCTCCAAATGTCAAATTACTTAACATCATAAATCATGCAAAAATTTATGTTTGAAATTTTAGATGAACCTCTTTTTAACTGATATATTATTTTATTCCCTTTGGCTATTTGATTCAGATGATTCCACGCTTAATTAACTAAGGTACTTAAGGAAGAACGAATATTATAGCAGTTACTATGGATAAGTAGCAGAAATTGAAGGATGATTCAGAATGAAATTTCTATATAAACCAAAGTGCCAGAGTTATGTTTTAGAATTTAAATATTTATGCAAAAAAAAAACAAAATATAATGCTATATTTTATGGACTCTCCAAGTAACATAGTTTTAGTGACTTAAGATGGAGTCTGTGTTAAGATATAGTCTCTGTTTCTGCTTCTCCCTACAGTAATTTCCATTTCTTTCTTAGTGCATTTCCATTTGACCAATATGTATGTAATCCTAGTCAAGGCTCAGAAATTCCAGAGATGAATGAGTTCCAGAGATAGATAAAATGTGTTTCTGTCCTAAGGGGGCTTCTAGCACAGAAAGAAAAGAGTGATGAGTTGATGAAGTTATGCAAATAAAGTGTTATGTGGATTCAAATTTGGGGACCAAAAAAACCTTTAAGAACACAACAGAATTTGAGAAGGGTCTTGATGATTGAGTAGGATTTTAAAATGCAAAGCTATAGGGAGTAGGGGTGGAGGTAGTAGCATCCTCAAATACTCAAAGATTGGAAAATACGAAATACATCACAGTGATTGTAGGTAACCTAACTTGACAGATTACTGAGCAAGGGGCTAACATGAGAAGTATTGTTTTTTGGAATAAACTGGAAGGGATGAAAGGATATTAGGATATCTACTAAGAGCTTATTGTAATTCACTAGAATATAAAAGTTAGGAGCTTGGGGTCTGGGATCAATCAGACATGAGTTGAATCCTGGCTCTACCACTAATTGGCTGAATGACCTTGATTAAGCACCTCCTTTAGCCCCCATTTCTCATTCTTGACATGGGGATCAGAGTATTATCTACCTAAGATATGGTCCACCTTAAATGAAAAGCAAGTAAAATACTTAGAATAGGGCACATAGAAGGGGATTCAGCAGATGTTGCTGTTACCGTTATCATCATAGCTTGTCTGAATAAGGAATATTAAGTGTACAGTTAGAGTTTCCCACCCATTGGTAATTGAGAGAGCTACAAAGGTAGAAAACTTTAGTTTAGGCATCTGATAGATGTCAGGGTGATGGAGTGAGATATATTAATAATTCTAAAGTTTTGAGTTTGCACATCAAGATATAGCATTAAAAGATGTATAGGCTGGTTTGAAGGACAAAACAATTATTTTGTCCTAGAATTGTATTCTTTTCATAGATCTATGGACCAGTGACCACCGACACTTTTTTTGTCTCTCTACTCTCTAGCCATTCCAGACTTTTTTGGCCTGTTTAAAATGTTACTAGGGCCCTCTCCTTGACAAATATTTGCTATGAGCCTTCCCTCTGCCTAGGACACCCCTTCCACCTCACAGCTCCTTAAAATATTTGCTTATAATCTCCTTCCTTGGGCAAAGCTTCCTTGATCCCCCAGGTGTTGGTTGTGGAGACCCACCTAGTTTCCATGTATATTCAGGACTTCCCTTACCAGGGCCTTGAATTATACATTGTTAAAATCTCTCTACTAGACATTAAGAACTATAGAGGAATAGCAATTAAGAGCCCACGTTTGGGAGGCTTATGACCTGAATGTGAATCTCTGCTTTCTTATTGTACTCAGCCTCTCAATGCTTCAGTTTTCTCATTTATCAAGTGAGAATAATAACAGCATGTAATTGTGAGAATTAGATGAGTATAGATGCTAGCACATGGTAAGTGTCAAATAATATTAACTAGTGTTATTTCCTATGCCTGGTGCACACTATATGCTCTGTAAATATTTGTTGACTGAATAAATGAAAGCCATGCATTATTAAAGCAGATGACATAGAAGCCCGAAAAGGTATTGTTAAAGGAGCTATTACCCCTAATCCATACCTAATCTTATCTAATGTATTATTCATTCTGCTACAATTATTTTCAACCAAATAAAAAAATATGCAGAGATTTCCTCAGATTTCAGAGCATTAGCAATCTCTAATTACAGCTACACAAGACAGAGAAGGTAGATATAGTTGTCATTGAATGTAAATGACAATTTAGGTAGTTTAAATTATCATGAAGAAGACATTTGCATAATCTAGTACAGTTTACTTGTAAAGACATAGACAAGTGTCATTACCTTATCTTTTTAAAATATTAGAGGTATTTTTAAAGTAGTAAAAGTATTTTAAAGTATTTGTAAAATGCTTCAATCTTAGCTGCTTGTTAGAACAGTGGTTCTCAAAGTGTGGTCTTCGACCAGCACGATAGCCTCACCTGGGAACTTGTTACACATCCAAATTCTCAGGCTCCCTCCAGACTTAACGAATCAGAAACTCTAGGGGTGGGACTCAAAGATGTGTTTTAACAAGCCCTCTAGATAGTTCTGATGCTCACTCAAGGTTGAGAACCATTGGAATAGTGGTTTTATTATAAAGAGCATAAGGCCTATAGGATAACTTCGTGACTATAATTGACTAGTTTTAGTAATCAAATTTTCAACTTTGTCTTTCTATTCTGCAAAGTTTCTTGCTCTGTAGAAAATATTCTGTGAAAGTTTTAAGCCCAGTCGTGTCTCTTTGCCCATGCACCGCTCATTTTGGCCAAGGGCCAGTGCTGAGCAAAATCCAGTTACTCAGCTCAATTACACCTGATTCATTTAGGCAAACTCAATTGTACTTGACTTTTTCAGGCCCAACTCGATTGTGCTTTAAAATTTCCACACTCAATTTGATTGTACTCAAAATTTGTTATGTGCCACCTTGTAACTTGTAGATTTAGACACCTACCAAAGGGAGGTATATATAGAGAAGCTTAAAAGATTGGATTATTGATATTTGTTTGCAGTTACACCAGTTTCCCTTCTCCCTTTATCTCCAACATGGAATGTTGTTATATGGTAAGGACTGCTGCATGGGACCTTTACATGGACCATGCCCTAACCCCCCAATCTGCTATGGTTGGACTCATGGCAGAGATTTCAAAGCTTCTAAGAAAGTGATCCTCATTTATTGTCACAAAACAACTATGCTTAGTTGTTCCCATTTATCTCATTTTTTTAGATAGAGAAAATGGGGCATGGAGATATTGACCCTTTTCAAAATTTACATCATTTGTCAAAATCAGAAATATTTTTTAAGTAAGACTTCCACCTCACTGAGATAAGCATCATACCCTTCCACTTGCGCTGTATACTGAGAGGCTAGGCCCTCAATCTCTGCCAGTTTTTTTAATGCGTTCAATAACCCACAAGGCTAAGGGATTAATAGTCATTTGCTACTCCCTGGGAAGTACTTATACCTGAAAGAATTTTACTGAACCCTTGTCAGCAAAATCTAGTCTTGGTAAAATAGATGATGATGAATGCTCTGGTTCAGCATTATTAAAACAGATGGAGGAAGTGCTGGCCGTTTTGCCTGGTTGTATGGCTTCCAGGTGTCAGAATGAAAATACTTAATGGCTTTTATCACAGGACCGGGTTTGTTGGAAAGTGGAAGATGGTGGAGGGAGGAATGTTCTATGCTCAAAAGAAGCTCTCATGACATTTCAGAGGATTGGGGCCTAATTACATTCTCTTGCAAAGTTAAGATTAAGAGCCATAAGATTCAGCCGTACTTTCATGGCACAAGAAATATGTCTTGTTAGTGGCTACTGTGGCTATGATTAGGCTTCTGAAGGATTAAAAAACATGTTTCTGAATATACATATTTAAACAGCTCAGAAAAAGTAATATTGTGACCAACGAAAAACTATATCCTTCTTATTATCCAGTAAGCCAAATGTTACCAATAATTCATGCCAGCTGTTGATATGGAGCAGCTGGATAAGAAGGTGGTTACAAAACTCGAGGGAAGACCTTGATTTGCTTAATTACTTCTATGCCTGTGATCTGTACATTTGTTAAGGTACGTTTGGTATAAGATAAGAGAATGCATTTATTTTGCAAAAGATATTTAAAGATTAAAGGAGGAAAAGGACTGCCTTAATTGATTGGGGTTGACTCTTCTAGCTGTCTCAAAGTAAAGACTACACATGTGAAACTGCCACTATAGTCCATTTAATTTTGAAAGTATAGTCAGGGGTTTGAACATGTTTCATCTGCCTACTTTTCCAAGAAAATGTGTGATCTTTACATTAAAGAATATCTGCTTAAGATTGTTACTTTTCTTTTTTCCTAAAGGCTGATAAAACAGAGATAGACACTTAAATAACAATCTGTTGCCACTTACCTCTTCCCGTGCTCCGTCCCCAAAGATTCTCTGGGCAATGACTTTTAAATATGTTCTCATTATTTTTAATGAGTGTGCAGAACATATGACGCATAATGCACCAGTAAATAGGTGCCCTTTTACTGAACTTGTCAGATATAATAAAACATTGAAGGAGCTAAGATTCATTTTTCTTTACGATATTATAATTATTTAAATTAAGATGCCCAAGTACAAATCACATACTATTCAATTCCTGTTGCTACCTAAATGAAGCCCCATCACAGTCCTAATTCTCTTTTTTAAAAAGAATGTTTTATCGCAAATGTTAAAAAGACAGAAAAACATTTAATATTGTTATGTCTCTTTAAGTTTACTCTTTTTTAAATCTGCCCCAATGGCAGGATATTCAATTACAAATGAGTTCAATTATGTTTTCTGACCTCTTATTGAGTTAAATGAAGGAATTTTATCACCTAGTCTTTCCATAATTAATTCTTTGCATTTCTTAGAGGCTTAAGACCTGAGGAAGGATTGTTCAATATCTTGAAATGTTTCAGATTTTTTTATATTTCCTCTCTCTCTCTCTCCTTTTCCTTCCTCACCTCTTTCCTTTCTTGCTTCTGACCTATCATCCTGCCTTTCTGGAAACAAATAACACTCAACATGGTATTTCTTAATTGCAGAATATGTTTATTTCTACATTATATTAAGATGTCAGATGGTGACTAAGAAGAAGGTAATAGTACGTTACATTAAATTACATAAAAAGGCCAGGTTACAGCTGAAGATGGTAGTAGATTACAAAAAATATCATCCCCAAGAACAACAAAGCTTCCCCTTGCTAGTCATTCTTGAGTAAATATTGGAGCCCATGGCTCCTGGGTTATGAAACTGTCGGCCTTATCACCCTACAGGTGAGTTAGAAAGTTTCATTCTAACTCAAAAGAGCTCCCTCTCTCCCTTCTCTCTTCAACAGCTGTATATTTCATTTATAGACCCTTGACTTCCCACTGGAGGGGAAAGACACACAGAAACAAACAAGCAAAAACCCTCAAAATCACAAAACACAAAAACACCCAATCAAAACATCTTACCTGTGACTTGCTTGCCCTCCATCTCCCAGAGATCAAATGCTTCTCTTCCGTGATATTCAGAGAGGTTGATGTTCAGGAGAATTGTCTTCTCGGACCACCATTTCCCTCTATTTCTGGATCTACACTGATGATAACAGCACTTGATTATTCAACAAACATTTACTGAACATTCCCCTATTTCCAGTTCAGCTGATCAAACGCTTATCGAACGGTTATTTGTGCTGTGCCATACACTGGGTATTCTAAGATGTACTAAAAGAGGGTTCCTGAACTCTAGGAGCTTGCAGAAAATGCTAAGCACCATTTGAGAAACAAAGTAAGAATATTGCACAGTGCCCATCGTCTGCGGTGAAAGCTCATAGGAAGGAAATAGTTGCACAAATCTAAGGAAGAAGCTGAGATGTGAATAGTGAACTAAAAGTTATAAAAAGGAAGAAATCCATAAGGGCCTTAAAATCATGAAAAATTTCATTTATGAAGTGGGACTGTGGTTGGGCTATGGCTGGATTCAAAGAAGCAAAGAGAGAAAACACTTCTAGGGATATGGAGAAGCATGAGCCAAGGCAGGAAGGAAAAGTGAGCATAGGGAGAGTAGAGGAAAGGAACATTTTGGTTATAGTGGTATTATTATATATGTCATTGTTGACAACTTATGCTATCATGTGAGCAAAATTTACAAGTCCATAACAAGACCATTTCTGGGAATAATATAGAAATTCCATTAATGTGAATTTAAGATCTATTTGATGTTCTCTTTTATAAGGTCTGTGTTTATAAGTTCTCTGTTTATAAGTTTGGGCTTATTCATGCAGCTTGCCTTCAGCTGGAGCATCTGCTTGGCCACAGAGTCCATGATGGCCTAACCTACATAGCTGTCAGTTGGATGGGGCACCTTGGTTCTCCTTCATGTGTGTTCTCATCCTCCGGGGGCTAGTCCAGCTTCCCTACATGACATTCTCAGGACAGCAAAAGCCTGAGGTGCAGGAGCTCTTAAGCCCTAGCCTTGCAAGTTGCACAATGTCAATGCTGCCTCATTCTCTCAGTCAAAGCAAGTCGCAAGGCCAGTCAAGATCCAAGGGAGAGGTGGATAGATTCCACGGGTGCATAGAAAAAGCAGCAAAGTCACATTTCAAGGAAGCAAAATTCATCGGGGCCAATATAATCTCTCTCAGAAGGTTCGGAAAGTTGGAGAATATACTGTTCTATAGCAGAATGAGTATAGGTCAGGCGTATAAGATTTAGGTTATTGGCCCAGGACTGCCAGTAGATGCTTGAGTTTGAGAAAGGTTATTTAACTTCTTGAGCCTTATCTTTCTTAATGACATTCACAGAAATTTTAATGAGTTCTTTCTTGGTGCAAATACAGTGTGAGAGATGCAGAAGTCGACAGGGTATGCCCATTTCACTATATTGTTTAGCAACATTTTTAAACATGACATTCTTGCTAAACATAAATTCCCGTTCCTATTCTTGGTACTCTCTTTCTAGATGAGAGATATGCTTTTTCCTTTCTTCTCCCATCCCACACAGAGATTTCCTCTTCTACAGTAGATACTATGGATAAAAAAGGGGCCACATACTAAACCTGACAAGCTCAGGGGAAACCTGCATGGTGGCCCTTGCAGACTCAGAGACCGAAAGTAACCACTCGGATGGTCCGAACATAAAAATTCGTAACTAAAAATGAATCATAGTGGGTGGGTAGTTACATTCTAGCTTCCTTGACAAACATCAGTCTACCTTAAGCGAGCCTGCCTATTGTCTTTTTGCATCTAAGATAACATACCTTTGAAATGTCAGAATAATTTCCTTTGCCAGACCCCTCAGGGCATACCCACTGCACCAAAGCACAGACCACAGAACCCCTCGTTGTTATCTTGTTCCCCACATACCATCTAAATACGATGTAAATGTTAATTATTAACGATCCCGTACCCGCCAATGTAAAAGAAATATGTGTCTCTTCTGTTTTACTTGTTATCCAATGCCAGAGATTTCCCTGCTTTGCTTTCTCCCACCCCCTTAACCTGCCACCGGTAGATTTCATGTAACTCCCCTTACATCTCCTCCTTTAATTCTGATGTATGAAATAAGTTGCAAAACTGCCATTCTCCGGAGCATTTTCTCAGTCCGTTGAGATTCTGCTTCCCAGCAATTGTCACCAGTTTGGCTCAAATAAACTCGTAAAAATTCTCTACAGGTTTGGATGTTTCTTACGTCGACAGCCTTTGAATATATCCCCTACACTGGGGACTGGAAGTTGAAGTCCGATTTTGTGGATAATGATAAATTAATAAATACTAAAATTAAATTATAGAAGAAAAAGTAATTTGACAGTAAATAAGGAGGGGCATTTCCTTTTCTATAAAATGAGGGAATTGACCTAAATGGTCTCTTAGATCTCTTACTAATGTAAAATTCTTTTCTCAGATTTTCCATGCATCAAATCTTGGCATGACACTCAATACACATAGCGCCTGAATTATGAATGATCTGTATATATGAATGGGCAGCAGGAGTCTGCCTCTGAGTGTATTTGTTTGTTCAGAATGTCTTGGGAGCATTTGACCTAAAGAGTGCTCTCTCCTAAGTAAATGTAGAGCTAATAAATTGCCAACAGATATCTTTTTTATGCCCACCTTTTTGCTTTCCAGTCACTGTGGTGCTTGTTGCCATAGTAGTTAGCAGGCAGAGATGGAGCTCTTTTTCCAATCCTCTCCTGATGCCACCAAGGCTATGGGACTGTAGGAGACTTCACTTCCATAGCCAGCTGGAAAGGAAATGTGTTCTTTCTTTCTTGAGTTGGAAGTTTAGGTGTATTTTCCCATAGAACATTCTTAAATATAATCCATGCATCCAATGGAATGTAAATTATTACCTACTGTTGGAGATACTGTGGTTTAAACAAACCTGTTGACTATTTGAAACCTAGGCACAATTTACCAGTATTTCTTCTGAGAGAAAAAAAGTTCAAGTTGCAATAACCAGGTTTACAAACAAACTTAGAGCATACAACCTGTATTCTAACTAGAAATTGTCTTTTCCACAGTCAGTTTATTTAAAGCTTATTTACATTACACACAAAGAAAAGTAAATAAATTATAAACATTATTCCTTAAGGTTTTAGCTATCCTGAATGCAATAAAGAATAAAACTCTGGGTTCCGGGTTCTTCTATTGGAAAAATATGACTGTGTCAACATTAGCCACTTCTTGAAAACTTGGCAGATATTTTCAGTGTAATTATTAATGCAAGCCACTTCAATTCTTAGTTACTAGACAGGTTGTAAATAAATTATATAAATAAATATTAATGTAATTATCAACGTGGTAATTTTATGTGCTATGTAAGCATGCAAGGAAATTATAAAGATGAAAGCTGCTGAACTTGTTCATGTTTGAGGATATACGTAACAGTGACTTATTCCCCATATCATCAAGAGATAGAAATACACAAGTTTTCAGCTTTATAACTGAGTACGATTGTAAAAAAATATGTGTGATTTTTCATGGTGGTTAAGTTAATAACATGTCACTATAATTTGTATACTTCTGAAATAGAAATCAAATCATGTGCATCGGAGTTGGAAGGAAAGTAAAGGCAAAATAGCTACAAAGAAGCTAGTGGCTTACTTTTTTAAAAACCCAGTCTTTGCTGGCAGATAGCAGATCAGAGGTTTCTCCTTAACCTGTGGGGTTTCTTGCAGAAGAGAATAGAGATAGCATGTAAATGTCTTACTTCCTTCACAAACCTTTGAAAATGTAACCCGAAGATTGCTTTGCCTCTCACCCTCAGCTCTCAATAACTCTCAAGGGAGTTGGCATATCTTATCAGACATGAGCAGCCAGGCAAGGCCAGCCAGCACATTGAGAGGCCAGGACAGCATAATGCTCAAGGCCATTGGGCAGGTAGAGAAGGGCCTCTTGCTGTGTTAAACAAATGTGGTTTCCTTCCTGTCTTCCGCAAGAGCTAATTTTGTTTTTCACTTCTCTTCTGGTATAAGAACAATAAGAATTCATAAGGCCATTCCTCCTGGAGTAGGTGTGCATTAGATTATCATAAATCCACAGATAAAAAGTGCAATGGTCAATGAGAACAGGCATTCTTGGATGAAATAAAAGGTTTAATTGAAAGTACTGTCCCAGGAGAGATGGATGACTGAGTGTGGTATTGAGTAGACATTAATTACCATAGACCAGAGAGTGAGGGAAGTAAAAGGAAAACCATTCTATTTTTTTTTTAAGTTTCTAAATCTGTTTTTCTTTAAGAGAATGTGGGAGATTATCCTAATAGAATATTAGGGGGAAAGTAAGTTTTTACTCATATACAGTATTCTTAGAACATTGTTAATGTTTCTTAGGAAGTTGCAGCTGAATTTTCTGCTAGTACAGATAGTTTTGTTAGAAGTTTGAGATCTAGACAGGATACAACGTGTACTGAGATGCTGAATGATGGTTAAAATTGATATATACCTATTGTGTTGAGTTACAACATATTGGTAAACAATTTGCACTTACTCATAATTCTAGAATTTGACTCTTTGATGTCTCTCAACTTGTTCTTTTATTTAGTATATTGGGTTTTCGTTCAGAATAACAGAAAAAAAAAATAAGTTAAAGAGGCTTCTGAACATATGGTCCC
Organism: Pteropus vampyrus; assembly: GCF_000151845.1. Classification (NCBI taxonomy): domain Eukaryota; kingdom Metazoa; phylum Chordata; class Mammalia; order Chiroptera; family Pteropodidae; genus Pteropus; species Pteropus vampyrus. Next base: position 3,593,555 of record NW_011888933.1, on the reverse strand, counting down.
CATTAAACACTAGACTGCTTACTTCGTATCACTGAAACATGGCTACCTTTATAAATCACACGTCTTTCTTTAGCCAATGTCCTACTTTCGATGTGGCTAACATAATAGAATGAACCCTACATCCACAGAGACAAAGGCTAAGACAAGGACCGCCTTAACAAGAACGTAACTGGTCAGGTGTCTCTTTTACCAGTCATTAATATATTTGAATTATGACTTTGATTCTTCTTTCAAGCCAACTAGAATATAAAAAATATTCTGGATTATCTGTGCCTAATGTGCAATGGAATTGAAAGGACAAAGATGGGGAAATATCAAATGTATTGAGTGTTTTATGTGATATTTGTATCCAAGTAATACCAGTTTAGTTTAAAAAACTGTCAAAGCAACTTTTAGTTTACTTTTCAATTTTACTTAGAACAAATGAATTCTTTCAGTAATGATTTTCAGCTTTTCAACCAATTGTTTAGGAGTTGATGTAGACACAGTCTTAGTTTTAAATGTGAAAATTGTTTTTTAAGGTTAATTTGAACGGGGTAGTTGCCAAATAGTACCAGCTGTCATAATAAAGCAGAAGTGAATGACAGATTTACTCCACCCCATATCAAAACTCAGAGTGGATATGGTGATCAGATGAGCCAAAATAAATTTGAGTTCATAGAAACATTTGCAAGCTATTTTCTTTCATTGCTCAGCCCTTCATAGGCATCAAACCGCAAACAGGTCATGATTAAGCTTAGCATTATTATAGCACTCTGTTGCTGTAGCTCTCCCAAATGCACTACTTAATATTCCAAAATTTCATTTGATAAAGGTGGTGTTGGCGACAATGGTCTATATTACAAAGTATTAGAACTTAATTAGCAGTTTTTAAACTAGTTTTTAGTATTAATGTAAACGTGACCCACATTGAGCTACAAAGGAAGAACAAATTGATGCAACACTTGTCAGCAGTGCTCTATCAAAATTAGTTACCATGCACTTGTTCTCAGGCATGCATTAGGACAGGTGCTAGTGGCATAAATATAAGTAGAATGGTCCTTGTTGCCCTTGAAGTTCTTAAAAATTTACATAATAACAAATAACCATGATATAATGTGATTAGTGCTATAATTTACTTATGTATAGAGTGCTGAGGAGACACAGATGAGGGCCTAGCCACAGAGAGTAGATGACAATTAAGATGGGCTTTGATGGGTAAGTAAGAGTTTGCCAGTGGGTGTCAAAGTGGGAAGAAAGGAGAGAATGATTTTTAGGTAGAGAGAATCCTATCTAAAAAGTAAAAGAAGCTCTTTGTAACATTTAATTAATTAATTCAGTCCCATCTAACAAACATGCTAGAAAGTTAGTGCTAGAAGTGTTAAAACTATGGTTTTATAGATAAGATACAAGGAAAGCATAGCCTCACTTTTTTTTTCTTTTTTCTTTTTTTGGGAGGGGGTCTTTTAATGTTATTATCTCAAAAAAGGGCATTGCAGGAGAGTAGTGTTAACAAAACAATTTATTAAAGCATCCCATACAAATATTTGTTATATACATATGCATCCTACTGGATGCCAAACTGGATTCAAAGTTGAATTAAACATAATTCCTGCCTTTGATGAGATGACAATGGTATAGTGAAGTTAAGACAGATATCTCAGCAAATAATTATAAAAATGGAAAGTGATGAGAATCACAAGGATGGGGAAAAGAAACTAAAATGGGAGCTCAGAGGAATGCAAATTGTTTTCCCACTGATAAAATCACAGAAGGAGGAGGTGGCTTATATACTGAGACACAAAATCAGGATGTTTGGAAATACTAAGTAAAGAGTGTTTTATTCCCTTATACTTTCACTGTAAATTTTCTTTTGAGGTGACAATAATTTTTGACATAGATGCACATACATATGAAATAAGGATCTTTATTTATGTGTGATTTCATTAAGTATAAAATTATAGGTCTGTACCATCAGGAAAATGCTTGACTAAAAAGATACATTTCATGTATCAACAAGTAAAAATGGAGTTGTGTTGGATTAAATTTTTAAAAATTTAATTCCTTAGGCACGAACTGAACTGAGATACTCCTTGTTTAATCTTTGAAGCATACTTAACTTTGTTGGAAAATTAAGATCCATTAGTTCAGGGAAGAAAGAAGTCCTGCTCAAACCTACATCTAGGGAAATATTGATTGGAAGTGTGCTGAACTTTTAAACTTCTTGTAATTAAACACTGATTTTACAGGAATTAAGGCCATAGAAATTGCTCCTTTACCCTTGTCCTGCTTTCCCATATATATAGCAGCAAGGCAGAGGAGCATCTGGAAGGTGAATACTGAAGAAAAATAATGTAAAGTGAAAGGCAATATTCAGTAATTCAAGTCAGTTATTTAGGACTCTCGGGCCTCCTGAACAGTGCCTTTCAAGAGTTTGGCAGGAACAGTGCAGGGGTGTGGGAGGAGAGATCTTTCTAGATCTAAGGTACCTGCTTCCTCTACCTTGAGAATATCTCACAGATCTAGAAGCCACTGTGAAGTTCAGACTGTAAGACGGTATCTTAGTCTGTTAGAGCTGCTATAACTGGGTGGCTTATAAACAACAGAAACTTAGTTCTCACAGTTCTGGAGACCAAAAGTTCAAGACCAGGGTGCCAAGCATGGGCAGGTGAGGACCCTCCCTCCACTGGGTCACAGATTTCTCCTTGTGTCCTTATGTGGCAGGAGGGCTAAGGAGCTCTGTGGGGTCTCTTTTATAAGGGCACTAGTCTCATTCATGAGGGCTTCACTCTATAACCAGATCACTTCTCAAAGGCCTCACTCCTAATACCATCACTTTGGGGGCTAGGATTTCAGTATATAAATCTATAAGTGACTCTAGCGTTCAGATAATAGCAGATGGATATATGTATCAAATAGAAAACATGGTATCAAAAAAGAAAAGGACATGGTTAGGAGAAATATAAGCCCTATAATATATCATTAGCCCTTGATATCTCCCATGTAACCCCCCCCCCAAAAAAATTACCCAGTTGGCTAATGTAATATTGGTCTCAATTCTTCACTTCTAATAGTAGCAATATATATCTACGCCCTTGTCATGGTTTAATGGTGTGTGGAGAGTACTTTTCCCACCGTAGCCTGTGGATTTGGCCATGTGAATTCATTTGTCCAATGAGATGTTAGCAGATACTTCGTGAGCAAAGGCTTTAAAGTTACTTTTATTTTTGCATTCCTGTCTTTCATCATGTGAGAAACATGCTTTGGATATCCAGTGGTCTAAGGAAGATGAGAAATACATGAGGCAGACATGCACTTAATCCACAGCTTGGATGCAAACCCACCAGAGCTCAGCCTAGATCAGCCACACTCCGGTCAACCTGCAGATATGTGAGCCTTAGAAAAATGCCTTATTGTTCATATCACAATTTTGAGATGGTTCGTTATGTAACATTTTTGTTGCAACAGCCACCTGACACATTTATTTACTTTTCTCCCTTAGTTAACACTGGGATGATTTCCCCTTTCCCTTAAATTTATTTGTAGTAGTGAGGTTAGGAAGATACATTACATTTTAATTTTAATGGGTTTTCTTACTCTATAGAACCTAAACGACTTCTTATTTTACAATCATTTTTATCTGAAAATTAATAGAGTAATTGATTTAATTATTAGAAGACAAATTACAGTGATATATATATCTAGATAGATAGATAGATAGATAGATAGATAGATAGATAGATAGATAGATAGATAGATAGATGGATGATAAATAGATATAGTGAGAACATTCTCATTACAATAGTAAACACGTACTGTGAAGTTACAATGGCTGTTATTCACTGAAATTTCTCAATCTCTATTTGGAATTTAGGATTATTTATGATTAATGGTGTACTAAAGGGGATCGATTTCTACCTGTAGTCTTATTAGATGCAACTCAGACATCAGAGAGAAGGGTAGGGTTAAAATAGTTATATTTCTACCATTTGATTTTCCTATAAGCCTTAACCAACAAATAGAAACTCCTTCTTCTCCCCCACCTCTACATAAATATTACTTTCTTGAGGCTATGTTAGTACTGTTTTACATTGTAACATAATTTAATAACCATGACTCTCTTTACCTTAAAATGAAAGAACATTTACTGGGTCTTCTAGGGAAAGTGTAGGTAACTGAGATGCAATCCCTGCCTTTACAATTCTTGAATTTGGAAGAAAGCTATATTGTCTTTACTAAAATAGTTATTGCGCCCTAAATAATGACACGTATACTTAGAATAGAGGGTGTTATGTAGAACATTCTTATACTTTTACTATAATTTTTTTTTATTCTGTGACTGTATACTTTCTAAGGTCCCAGTGGAAACAACTTATAATTTATTGTCTTTAAACTACTTACAGAAATACCCCAATCTATAACTGACAGTATATATGTATATATATGGTTTTTAATTTTTTATAAAGAAAATTATAGAATAAGGACTCTCATTCTAAAAGCTTCAGAATGTGCTTGCTGTTCTGCATCTTTTGAAGCCTGGCGTCACTAATGTGACACTTTTTTGTTGCTGATGCTAATTGTGACATATGGAATGTCCACAGAAGTGTGATGCAGAAAAAAACTGAAACTGGAAGGTTCAACCATGAAGTCACGTGGTATCTCCAGGACGTTGTTCATGACCTATAAGATTTCTCTCTCGAGCCTTCTCTGTTCTCTGCTCCATTTCTTTCTAGCCTAACCTTCCTTCCCTGTATTCTCGAATAAAACATTGCTTTAAGTATACGTTAAGGAACACTTTTTCTATAATATTCTTCATGCAAAAATGTGTTCCATGGTCAAGGATTATGGAATATGTATGAACTTTTTAAACACACTGAGAAGTCCTAAATGAAAGATACCTTTACCCTAGAATTTTTCATTATAGTAACCTTCATTTTTTCCCTACGTGCAGTGACGTGACCCTGTGCATTAGACCTTAGATTGACCCGAGTGTTAAAGGGAACCAGTTTGGTTGGCTTAGTCAGTTTCTGAAGCCCAATCTCATGGGGCACAGCCTCAGGCCAGACTTCCTCAGGAAGCCTAGCAGCCTGTGGACTATCATGGGGTCAGTGGGCACCTCCAATTCTCTCAGTGCCACCCCCTTTCTGAGCAGTGGCAGACACAACTGGTGTGTTCCCTTCCATGAGATGCAGCATATTGGTATTTATGTTTAGCTTTTGTTCTTGATAGTTGTGTTGTCTTTTAAAGGTGTTAAGTGCGGGTAGCCTGCCATATAAAATATTTGTGATGGCAAAGATTTTGAGAGTATTTCACCTAAGAACCCAGCCTCTCAAATAAGTCATTTCCTCTTAGAATCAGGCCTGTTATACTTCCTTTTTAGATCAGTAAATTATTACAATCATATTACTTGTTCTTGGATCTTATATTCATATAAAATCATGTTTTCTTATATTTTAACCACTGAATTATTGCCTGTAACATATTTAAGACATTTTTAAATCAGGTTTCTGTAATCTACTTTTGACAGGAAGGAGTAAACACAGAACAAAAACCTATTATTTCTCAATATTGACAAAGCAGGTTCTAGTTTTATAAAAATGCATGCTGTCTGAATTATAAAATGTTCACTTATATTACTTTTTAATGACACACAATATTACATTTATTTCTTTAATCTTTATCCGAAAAGGAAAAAAGTTGCCACTAAACTGGTGAATTTGTAATCTTTCAAGTACATTTTCTGTAAATAGGAGGGGCAAAGGTTGCTATAAGAATCAGCTCTGACTTACTTTATTTTGGATAGTTTTAATCTCTGACTTTGTATTAAATTAAGGTACTTTTATATTGTACAGGCAGTAAAGCATGGGCATTTTTTGACATTTGTTTCCTGGTATTAGATCAATCCTTTACTTAAAGAAAATTGTTTTTTGATAAGTTCAGACAGAGATCACCTCTTGCTTTCTGTAGTTTCCTCCTTCTGCCCCCTTTCTGGGGAATGGATTTCAAAAAAGCATGAAAAAAAATTAGTGTCTTTTCTTCATTCAGGTCTTTGGTTAAAAATTACTTTAAAATAAATGTGCACTTGAGATCACATAAGGAGATATATTTAAAATATTGATTATCAAGCTAACTAGAAGAAATCTACATTAAAAATTTTTATCCATTAAAAGTAAATACCAGTATTGCTTATATTTAGCTCTATGAAACTTTTCTCCTACGTGTTGCAACATTAACTTACATTTTTTTCTATAAGATTGATACATAATATTGAGCTTTGGGTTAATTCTCAACAACCTATAGTATAATTCAGAAGAATTTTTTTTTTTTTAATTATCTGCACTCTGATCTCTGATTCTTTCTGGTAATTTGTCTATGTCTTTTGTCCAGAGGGCAAAAGACTTTAAGAGATAATCTGTCTACTTGTAAATCACCAAGAGTTCTGCTGATTTCATTTCTATATTAGCAACAATGGTAGAAAAGTCTTTTATAATTTATTACAGTGATCATCCTTAGCTCACCATTGTCCTTTGCATGTGCCCACTCATCTCTGGTCATCTTTTTTTTCTTTACTCTCTGAAAAATATAATCTAAAATAAAATGCCTCTTAGTTCTTGGAATGAGCCTCTGATCCCTACTCTAAGATGATAATCACATTTTAAATTTTATAGAATCCAATTGGCCAAAAAACTTTCATGTTTATAATAGCTATTCAAGCTTTTTTAGAAGATTAAAAATTTCCAGAAAATTAAGTGTCTTGGAGGTGTCTTATCTTTTTATTGATGTGAAAATTTATTTAGCTGTAAGAAAAGTTTCATCACCTTAAATTCTTTAGAATTTACTTAGGCAAAACTTAACAGCGGTTACACTTATAAAATATCCTGACAGAATTGCCAGGTATGGCTTTTGCTTTATATATATATATATATACACGTATATACACACACACACACACACACACATATATATACGTATGTATATATGTATGTGTATATATATACGCATATATATATACGTATACATATATACATATATATACGCGTATATATATATACACGCGTATATATACACATACATATATACATACGTATATATATTCTTTTATTTTCTTAAAGCCCTCTTGTTTGAGTTTTTCATAATTGACAAAATGATTGCATGTGAAACATAACTCTTGCATAAAGTAAGCTGCTCACAACACAGACTAATTACACATTTGGGAGGCGAGGCAAAGACATCCAGAGCTTACTTGTGCTGAGCCAAGAACACAGCATTTAATGAAATGAGGGCCATAAGAGGTTCAGCATGGATGCTTTCAGGTCTGACCTGGGCTTCTGGGAAATTGAACATTGGCACTGCAGACTGGTGGATTCCCCTGGGCTTTGAAAAGCTGCGTTATTACCACTTGCATGCGTGAATCAAGCACTGCTTTGCAATACAAGAACATTTGTGATTCCAGAAATGGCCCCATTTGGAACACTCTTAAGCTAATAATATGGATGCCTCCCTAGTCATCCATCTTTCTGCCTCTCTTTCCTCCTCTCACACCACATAATTACTTTTGATATTTGTTTGATAAAAATGGTTAGCATATCTGGCAAGGCACTACTATGTAGATTCCTATTTCCTCTTTCCTATTCTTAAACTCTATTTCTTTCCTGCAAATAATACTGTGAATGAAACAGAAAGGCCCTATGTTGTTCAGTAAACTTTTTGCCAATTGTATTTTGTGTAGATGGGCCATTTCACATTACAGTGTTTAGTACACAGTAGATACTTGATAAAAATTTGTCAAATGACTGTATATATACATCATTGCAGTGTTTTCAAAGTTGAAAACTATGGTCCATTATCTCACTGTGGTGGATTGTGACAAAATTTTTTAAAACATAAAATGGCACAGAAAATACTAGAGTCCATTGCACTGTAAGTAGTGTCCCATGAAACTTTTGTTTGTATATGTGTGTGCAGAAATATATGTATATGTGTAAATGGGTAGACAGAAAGATAGGTAGATAGATAATGTAGCTTTGGGTACTTGATCACGGTGCTTCCCAAACTTGATGGAATGTACTATGAATGTTGCTGGTTGCAATGTAACTTATGATTTCAGGTACATGATGCAATTTAAAACCGTGAACAATAGTCCAGTGTCTATCACAAATTGGTCACTATGACACATCTTGGTGCCTTCACTGAGAGTTTGATATTGAAGCCGAGATGGGATATTATCTCTCGCAGGAACAGGAAGTATGGTATGAAAGGGAAATTGAACTAGATTACTTTTAAATTTTCTTATAACTGATATTTTATGCTTTTTATAATTATTTTTATGTCAAAACTAATTTGTATAAATATTTAAATTAATGAAATCTGGAATGGTGGGAATCAAATGTGGTGCCAGTAATTAATTTCACACATACACAAACACAGGCACCCATACACACAATCTCACGAATTCCCAAATGCACATATATATACATATAAACACATACTGTTGGACACTTACTCATATATGTTAATTCATTTATTCAACAAATATTTATCCAGTGCCTATTTTGAGTCTGGCACTGTTTTGAGCACTAGCAATATATTGATTGGGGGAGAGGGGTAACAATATGGAAGTTCCTGCATTCAAGAAACATTATTAGAAAATAATCAAGCAAGTCCATACTGTGTGATAAATGCTATGGAGAAAAACAAAGAAGGATAATAGACATGGGTAGGGCAGTGTTGGGAGGCCCTTAAAATAATTTTAAACTGAATAGTTAGGAAAGATCTCACTGATCATTGGCATTTGAACAGAGACTTGAAGGAAGTGAGGAAAGCAGGTCTGCAGGAATCTGTGGGAGAATCATTTAAAGCAGAGGAAAGAGGTGATGCAAAGGACTTGGGGCAGAAGCATCAAGCAGTGTTGAAGAAAAAGGCCAGTGTGGCAAGCGCAGGGCACGTAGTAGGAGATGTGGTCAGAGAGGAGAGTCAGGGTACTCAGCTTATGCAGAGTTTGCAGCACAGAGTTTGTTAAGGACTCTGGTTTTTTCTCCGAATGAGGCAGGATGTCATTAGAAGGTTCTGGGTATTTGTTTTAATAGGACCATTTTGGCTGCCATGTGGAGGAATAGCTTGAAGAGGAGAAAAGCAGAAGCAGAAGCAGAGAGATCAGGTGAGAAGCAGTGGGGGAGGTGGTTAGTTAGAGTTGTAGGGTTCCGTGCGTGTTTTACAGTAGAGCTGAAAGGAGTTGTTGCTGGGCTAGACATGGAGTGTGAGATAAAGGTGGCACCGAGGTCTCTCGCTTGAATGTCTGGAAGAATACAGTTGCCATTAACTTGTTCAGGGGGAACGAGTTTAAGGGATGATCTATTTGGCCAAGATAATTTCAAGGTAAAATCCTTAAGGGAGTTGATCACTAGAAAATTGGTTATATCCATCTATAGTTTAGGTGAGAGGAGTAGAGATATGAATTTATGGCTTATGAGTGTAAATGATATTTAACACTGAAATTAAATGAGGTAACTTAGGAAGTGAGAATGGGAGAGAACATCAAAACTCAGCTGATTGATTTCTAGGACTCTAGTGTTTAGAGATGAGAAAGAATCTGCAAAGAGTAGACAGTGAAATTGAAGGTGAACTATCAAAGAGTGATGTCCTGGAATCAAGAAGAGAAAGTATTTCAAGAAGTAGTGTCTTGAGCAATTGAGTCTAATGCTACTATAGAACAAGAAAAGTGAAAGGCGAGAATTGGCCGTCGTATTTAGCAACATGGAGGTCATTGGTGATTCTAAGAGGAGTTATAAATATACTGCATACACACACATGCACACATATACACACATATATAGTTATAGAATATATATGGATTTTATATGTAGTTTTAAAGAATATATATAGCGCACATACTACTATGGGTATATATATTATAAAAAGTATATATGGTATTAGAATATGTATACGTGTATAAAAGTATGTGCCTGCCATTATAGAGATGTGTTTACCAGTTGGCAGTACAATAATATAGCAAATGGTTCTTATATAAGTTCCTTTTATAAATATTATAATGATTGAGAAATGTTTGGAAAACAGAAAAATTATAACGAAGAAAACAATCATTTGTATTCCAGTGCCAGTAGATAACTGAGATTTTTCTTCCTATAAAATTAGATAAGACTGGGTGAGAGGCAGGTAGGTAATAGGTTGTTGGGTAGGTATCTGAGTATATATAGCGTGTGTTACATAACTGAAATATACTATACACATAAGCTTTTGTGCTTAATTTCATATCATGTTCTCACATAATTAAAAGTCTTTGTGTCAATACTATTTTACATAATTGTGACTCATAAAAAAGAAGAATAAAAAATAAAGTATACATAAGCATAACTAACCTAACAAACACTACTTGATAGGCTGCATTTTTCTTTTGGATTTTTATGTAAGTAAAAGGCAGCATTTTGACTACATACTATTAAATTTAGTATTTATCATTTTTCCTACTCTGTTCATGCCACAAAGTTCCCATTTCTGTCTTGGAAAATTAACTGCCGTATAATCAGAGACGTAACTAAGTGCAGAATTCCCTAGTAGTTCATTCTGCCCAACTAAGTGATTAGTCATGAAACTGCGAGCCTGAGACCTAGTCAATTACAGGGCCTTTTAGTGCCACACCTTCCTGGGACTTGGGAACATATGGACAGCCAACGCTATGGTCCCAAATGCCTCTCTGGACTCCCACTGCCTTAACCTTGACTGCATTTGGCAGTTGTTAATTCAGAGCTGTGGTTCTCAACTGGAGACGATTTTGACCCCAGGAGATATTTGGCAATGTCTGAAGGCATTTTTGGTTGTCAAAACTGGAAAAGGTGGTACTACTGGCATATAACGAGCAGTAGCAGGGATTCTGCGAAACATCCTACAATGCATAGGGCAGTCCCTCACAACAAAGAATTATCAGGCCCCGACTACTAGTTGCACTGAGGCTGAGAAAGCCTTAGTTGAAGATCTTCCAAGGCTGGCTCAGGGCAGGGGCTAGGGAATTAGGCATAGGCATATGCAGTTGGGGCATCTGAGCATCCATCCTGGGACCGGCTCTAGAAACCTGAAGGACTTTCCATCTAGAGACATGGTATGTAGTGGTAAAGTATATGAGATAATAAAAAGACCCAAAAAATAAATGAATGAAATTCACAAGATTTCCCTTACTGTGCCAGGCTTGTCTCTTTGGATTTTTTTTTTCCCCCCACCAGATGTCTTGGGTAGAAAAAGCAAGGGACACTCCTGACACTGGGAAAAGCTCTTGTTCAAAGAACAGAAATCCAGGGAGGATCTGGGGTCTGGATGTGCTGCTGCCTTTGGGATCATCTTATTACTAAGGTTCAGCATTTGGGGCACTTGTGAGGACTTTATACTTCTTTCTATCCTGTTGTAGACAGTTGTCTGTCAAGATTTGAGCTTAATTTTCAGAGTTACTAGTTGAGCCAAGATTATTGGAGGAAGACATTTAGCATATTGATTTTTCCGTACATTAGGTAAAGGGACATTTATTTCTAACAGAGGAAATGGCTATGTTAACTACTGTTATGGCTTCCTTCACCACTGGAAAGTTTGCTATTATTAGAGACCACCAATTATGGCTTGAGCCTGGTATAGCCTAAGAAGGATATAAAACATCTGTAACTGGGTGGAGAATGTGAAATTGCATGGCATCTTACTGTCACAGTAGGAATTTGTCTTCGGATTTTTGTGGCGAGAAAAAGTGATGGTGGTTCACAGAAGTAGCATCTAACAGTCTGGCACAGGAACCACACTGCCTGGTTTCCACAAAGCTCCAGCACTGACAGGTCTTATGGACTGCAAGCATTGTATTTACACACATGCACACATGATACTTACAAATGTTGTGTACCTCAGTCTCCTCATCTGTAAATAGGCATGATATTAATCCTCAAAGGGGTATTGTGAAGAGTAAGTATATTGATATGTGTAAGCACTTAAAACAGAACCAGTCAATCGTTGTTAGCCACTAGTTTGCTTTTGTTGTTATTGTTGGCTCTCAGATATCAGGGACTTAAAAAAGATCAATTTTAAGGGTAAAATCAAAAGATAACCATAATATCATCTGCCTTCTATTTTGTTTTTACCACTTATATAGTAAATGAAAGGTATTAGTACAAATACTCATTGATCTTATTCAGAATTAAACAGTTGCCCCCCAACAACCTGATTTAATTATAAAATAAAGTGGTTTGAGTGTATCGCTCAAGCAAAACTTTGTCCTCGTGTCACTTTGTCTCTGGTAGAAAAAAGCTGGGTAAGTTTTCTAGTCTTTCTCTAAACTGGTATTCTGAAACTTCTAGTAAGAACAGCTGTTCTTTAATTTATACTTTAATTCAGTAGAACTTAATTAGACTGAAATTAACCAAA
>NW_011888933.1:3508768-3581115 GCF_000151845.1 Pteropus vampyrus | reverse complement strand
TTTTAAGGGTAAAATCAAAAGATAACCATAATATCATCTGCCTTCTATTTTGTTTTTACCACTTATATAGTAAATGAAAGGTATTAGTACAAATATTCATCGATCTTATTCAGAATTAAACAGTTGCCCCCAACAACCTGATTTAATTATAAAATAAAGTGGTTTGAGTGTATCACTCAAGCAAAACTTTGTCCTCGTGTCACTTTGTCTCTGGTAGAAAAAAGCTGGGAAAGTTTTCTAGTCTTCCTCTAAACTGGTATTCTGAAACTTCTAGTAAGAACAGCTGTTCTTTAATTTATACTTTAATTCAGTAGAACTTAATTAGACTGAAATTAACCAAATCCCAGAGAGGGCTGGAAATGTAAATGATTATGAAATGTTATGGATTCTAAATAGGGCATTTTGGAAGACAAAACTGAAGGCTAATACTTAACATTTAGTATTTAACTCTGCCATTCCATTGGAAAAAAGACAGCTAGTTTAAGTCAAATAATGGGAATTTTCTCTTAGATAATAATGTAATGAGTTATAAGAAACTAACCTGTTTATTAAATTAAACAATAAAGTTTCATTTCTTTGAAACTACCTATTGTTAAAATATTTACAGCTAACTTCATTTGCAATGAAATAAAATGAAGGAACTATTTCTTTAAAGTTAGACATGGGTTTTTTTCTATTTTGGTAGGAGTTGAAAATGCCACGTTGGTGGTTCTATGATCAGACCTCCTAATCCTGTGTTAGTTATGGGTTCTCTGCTACTGCTGATTTTATCGTTGTTATCTTGTGACTGACATTCAGACATTCACCGTGATTTTTTAAAATATGTAATTTTACATAAGAGTCCCTCAAAGTGACCTTAAGATGAGAGTCTCCAGACATAATTGCAGAGGGCAAGGAATTACCAACCTAGAATGAGTTGATGGTTTCAGATTTTTCAGTTAAAACTGTGGCAAAGGTTCACATTTCTGCAAGCTTGAGAGGGATGCAGAAGGGGCACCTACGAAGTTTGTCATGTGGACAGCACTTTCCGATTCCCACTACTCTATATTTGAAAACACTAGGGACCAACTGTGATTAGCCACAGGCTTCTTCCTGGGTAGCTGAACCCTGCGTGTGCCTTTTGCCACTCTACTCTGTATTTTTTTAGAGCAACTATTCTCGTGGCAAGGTATCATTTGTCAAAGAGGACATGAACATTTGCTGTACATTATCTTTTTTGTTTAGGTTCAAAAACTGATTGCTAGTGAGTTATACTACCCAAGAAGCATGCTTAAGGCCTGAGTTTTAACAAAGTGAGATTTAATTCAGTGATACCCATTAGAAATCACATCTTTCTAACTTTAAAATAAAATTTTATGTTTTCAATGCTCTGTATTCTATTGGTAATCTTTATCAATAGCATTGCTTTCACGGTAATGATATATTTTAAATTATATAAGCCAAATATCTTCTCACAATTTTAGCATGTTTCTACACTAAGCTCTGTTTCTTCATCTGTAAAATGAAGGTGTTACAACCACACTACCTCTAAGGCCCTTTCTGGTACTTAAGACTCCCCACGACTAACATCCAGCCTCTTTAATTATCGAGAATATTCCGCTGAATTTCTAAATACTTATGCAGTGTTTCAAACAACATGACTCTACCTTGCCAAAGGATCCCCTCTGTTGACCGTCACCAAGAATTATTCCCCAAAACTCTCCTGCCCCTCCATGGATGTGGTGTTCGTCCCCTACAGTGAGAAAAGACCAGCCTGTGCCTGCTGGGAACAGGATTACGGCTGTTAGAGGTCCATTCAGCCTGTCTTGCCAAGTGTGTCTGCGTTTGGCCATCCGAGTGTGTAAATGTTAATCTGCTTTCTTCCCTTCACTCTTTGCGCTCTTCCCAGCAGAAAGGAGAACCTGACTGCTATGCTCTCTCCCTGGAAACAACTGAGCAACTTACCTTTGAGATCCCCCTGAATGATTCTGGTTCTGCTGGTCTTGGTGTGAGCTTGAAAGGGAACAAATCTCGAGAGACTGGAACAGACTTGGGGATTTTCATCAAATCCATCATCCATGGAGGTGCTGCTTTTAAGGTGAGTAGGAATGATGGTTGCACATCAGTGAGAAGGTACTTAGAGATAAGGCTGTCGTGCTTGAGGACTGGATGGAGAAAGAGTATGAAGGCTCGAGGACACAGAGGCTTTCCTGCCTGATTCAGGAAGTGTGTGTGTGAACATATCTGAGCATCAGTGGTCTGTTTTCTTATTTTAAGTGGTTGATTTTCTTTCCTAAAGATAGTTCTAAAAACCCATCATGATTAATATTTTTTCTTGCATTTTTTTATTACTGTTAGAAATACTCCGAATTTGTAACCTGACAGAGTTGAGCCTAAAAATACACAATTAGAAAAACAAAACTAAAAATAAATCAGTGTAAAGGCAGCAAATAAGAAAATTGTGCTTGCAAGAAAGAAAGCTCAGTGGAACCTGAGAATGATTGTAATATAAACTAAAGGTCGTTTATCACATTTTATACACTTGAAGATAACCATGGTGCTGGGAATGCACATTTGCCTTTGAACTTGGAGAGCTTATAAATTTCAAAAAGAAAAAGAAAGATTCTGCCTTTTAACATTGACTTGGAAGTGTGATCATAACTGCTAACATAGTATAATGTACTGGTTTTCTAAACTGCCTGGGTTCAGATCCAACCCTGCCATTTGCTAGGCATGTGCAAATGTGGCCAAGGAACTTGACCTGCTAACCTCCCATTTCCTCATCTGTACAATGAGGATAATAAATAATACCTAATTCATAGAGTTCTAAGGATTAAATAAACTTATACACACAATGTAATTAAAGCAGCAAAGTGCTCCCCATCAGCTGTCCTCACAGTCATTGTCACCTCATACTGTACATGAGACTTCCTGAGCTTGAATCCTGTCTGAACGATGCTCACTCCCATGAATGTGGGCAGGTTACTTGTCCTTAGTATGTCTCATTTGTAAAAAGAAGTGAAATTAGTATTGCCTACCTCCTGGTGCTCCTGTGAGGACAAAAAGAGACAAGATATATAAAGTGCCTACATAGCACAGTGCCTATAATAAACTTTCAATAAATCTTAGCCATTTAAAAATAATCTCAATATTAATAATGGGTGGCATCTCCCATACAAAAGCCAAGAAGGCCTAGTTAGGGTTTACAGGAACACCCATGGTCCTAGATTCTCGGCTTTGTTCAAGCATTTTTCTTCTTGCACTTACCATTCCACTTTAGTTTCAGACCTAGATAACTAAGCTAATGTCTTTTTCCTTAGGAAATAAGAAATGCATTGTGAATAGACAGTTTGTTAATACACTCCTTGGATCAGTTAGCTTTTGTCGCATAATAAATAATGACCAAATTTTAGTTAATGTACCTCAGTAAGCCTTTATTTCCCTCATGACTCTCTAGGGCACCAACAAGAATTCAGATTCAGGCTAGTGTCTCTCTGTCACCCTGTAGGTCACAAGTCTGAGTATGCTACCTGTATCTCACCTGGGCCTTGGAGCAGCAGGCTAGCAACAGCATGTTCTTTTCATGTTATGAGGTGTCAGAAGGCCAGTAGCAATGGGTGAAGCCTCGTACATTCCGGGCTCCAAACTGGCTCACTGTCACCACACACACACGCGCACATACACACACACACATACCACCCCCACCCCCATTGGTCAAAACAGCGATATGGTTGAATCCAAGGTCAGTCTAAGGTGCGGAGAAACACAGTCCACCCACAGTGAAGCTGTTACAAAGACTTGGGCACAGAGAAGGGTGAAGAATTGATGATGCCTATCATCCGTCTATTAGACTCTTCAATCTGGCATAGAAATGCATAACCAGGAGCAGAAGAACAATAATAGTAATAACAGCAGCAACAGCAAATAACGTTCATTGTTCTTAGTGCCGCTATATGCTGGACAGCATGAGAAGTATTTCAGGTGGCTCCTCTAATTGTATTCTTTACATTCACCCTGGATTATCATGTCATTTCATCAAAGGGAAATTGCAGGTTGGTGCCTCTCCATATAAGGCTTATGGGCACATAGTCAAAGTGCTTTAACAAAGGTTTGAACCAAGGCAGTCCGACATCAGATCATGTACTCTGCTGCCCTGCGATGAATGCTCTGTCATCTGATCCATTCATATTCCTAGAGATCAGAGGCTGTTGCCCTGGAATTATCTGGCATCATGCTTGTCATTCTTAGCCAAGCCATCTAAGCATGTGTTGTGTTTGAAGATGAGTCTTAGTCCTGTTTGTGGACACCAGCTTGATATCATTCTTATTGCTAATGACAGCTCTGATTGCAGAATTTATTCCAAGTAAAATTGAAACTGAAATGAATTTTTGGAAATTAAAAGCAAACGTCTTAGCTTTCTTATGGGCAGTAACTTAAGTTCAAGCAGATTTGGCAAGCTGGTTTAATATGTTTAACATCCATGTTTGTGAAAGTGAGCATCTTCTTACCTAAGCAGTTTCTAACAGTCCTGTTTCTTGCAGAAAGATTTTACTTTTCATTTATGTAAATTTCTTTCCTGACACTGGTCTGCTGAGTCAGACAATCACACCATTAGAAACCACTGGACAACATATTTATAGCAGATCTTAAACAGGAAGAGGCATCAATCATGAATTTAGCCTCACTGTGAATGTTTAGTACCCATTTGTCTTGTTTACTTTTTGCAGTCTAAAGGGTAGAGGCCTGAGGGTTGCTCACAAGAAATCTGATTAACTAGAGAAAAAAAAAAAAAGTAAAGAAAATAAGGGAAGGGAAGGAAGGAGGGAGAAAGGGAGGGAGGAAGGAAATAAGAAAAGAAGGAAGGAGGAAAGAATTATTCTATTTTCTTTCTGCTGTCCCAGTAATCCACTGTTACTCCTCAGAAAATTGCCTGTTCTGTGATTCAAGATTATGTTTTACAAAAATTGTTTTGAGACTTTGTTCCTGTCCCTGTTCAGAAGATACAAATGTAACAGACTGCATATCCCTGGGGCAAGGGGAGATAAGCATGGGGAACATCCAGCTTTAGCATCTGGCCCTAGGTTTTTACCTGAAATCAACAAAATAATCTTTCTACCAGAGCAGGATCTTTTTCTCCTGGCCCTTCATTCCACTAATTGGTTCTCAAGGTGTTTTTTCCTTTAGGGAAGGTGGATTTTTGAAAACTAAACTACTTTGAAAAGTATGACCAGATTCTTCCTGTGGATTCTGTGTGCTGTATTCTCCTGGGGGCTTCTGTTGGTATAAACAAAGGTACATTGCCAGATGTAAAACCTCTGAATGACTGTGACCATAACTGAGGGCTTCTTCTCCCCACTCCCACCCCTCCCCCCACCCCCGCCCCTGCCCTTCCTTACCTTTCAGACTACTTACTGCTTTCTATCATTTCAGCTCTTATTTGAGTCATTTCAAATAGAGATGTAAATCTCTTTTTGAAAATAAGAGCATTCAGCTATCCTAGGATTCCATCTCGGAAGTGAATCCCTCACTCCTCTAAGGGCAAACTCCATTCAGAATTATCCCAAATGCTTAAATATTTAAATTCCAGTCTGCCTTATCAAGAAGCAAAGCCCAGAAACTTCCTGCTAGTGTCAGGACACATTTTCCATCTCAGACCACTTTCGCATACAGAGTTCTCCGTGGACCTCTCTGAAGCATCCCTTGAACTTTGCCATGTACAAAGTGACCAGTGACTATAACAGCCAAATACAACTAGAGTATCGATACTAATGTGCTTAAACAATAACATGCATTACTATATGTCTGTAGTTTCATTTTAGTTTGTCTTTCTTCCTGGGCATTTGCCCCTGGAGTACCATGTAGCTGCTTACAGAACCAAAATATGCTAGATACAAGTATATGTTAATTTCTTATGACCCAAGGACTATGGCTGGAATGAAATTAGGATGTTCACGAGAAGGCTTTTCTAAAATTTCACTTCTGTGGTGGGAATTTAAAATGAATGTAGTACTGTCACTGTTAAATGAAAAAAAAAAACTGTCTTTCTTGCAGATAGAAAAAAAATACTTCGAAAAAATTATCTCTTTTCCCAAAATCCACATAAACATTAGCTTTTCCTTTTCTCTGGAGAAGCACACACAGTCTTGAAATTCTATTTTTTTAACCTTAAAATTGAATCATTTTTAGAAAAAAAAATGTATAACTAGAATAGTGGTAGTTTTAAAAACTAAAGTAGAATACTAACATGCTGTAGTAAGAACAGAAACCTCAGAGAGTCTGTTTTACCAATTCTGAATGAGTTTTTTTTTTTTTTTAAATATACTGACTTTGGGACTAGAATGTGTCCTGTGGAAACCTTGAAATAATTAGGTAAAAAGTAAAATTCAAAGACAATTTTTGCTAAGGGGAAAAATGTCATGTATCAGGTAGATTATTTAAGAGCTCTTAAATAGAGAGAATGAATTTAAGAATACCTGTTATTTTCGAGAAAATTAATTAGCCGGGTTTGTGCTTAATAAATACTACTTGATGATGATGAAATTAAATGAAAGAAAAATGCCTGACATTGCTAATTGCAAATGCATGCACTCAGAATATGAAATAGGCATAATTTAAGTGATTCGATTCCTGTGTGCTTAGTAAATTTGGAATACTTCCCTCTGAGAGATGCAGAATTTCATAATCTACACTATTTAGTAATTGGTAAAAGAAAAAGTTTTATATAATATAAGCAATATCCTATTTTTAAAATGACTAAAATATGAATTTGAGGAGAGACTACACAGTTCTAGAATTTCTGGGACCATGGTGCTTCTGAATCTTCAGGTCTCTTCGTAATGGGAACATTTAATAGCATCCAAGCTCTTAACAGGAGTCCAGAAGGAGTTCCCAGTGTGACTAATTTCCACCACCGTCAGTGCTGGTATCTATAAATCATGTGTCAGATCTAGAATTAATGAATTCAAAGGGAGATAAAAGGGACAGCATTTTAAGGAACACTAATGTTAAATGATTTCTTCAACTATTCATTTTCTTTAAATTTGGTAATGTTTTCTACTGGTAGAAAACCGTAAAGATCATTACCAGGAGTCATGTCTTTCAGTTTTTTATCTTTGACAAAAAGACCATACAGTCTGATCATTTATGTTATACCAATTATTTTTAACGAATCTTCTTTAAGAAAAACCAAAAATGTTAGTATGTAACATTTAATATATATACTAACATATAATGTTATATACTATATGCATTATGTTATATACTAACAGATTGCATTATGTTATATGCTAACAGATTATATACTAACAATCTGTTAGTATATACTAATAGATTGTTAGTATATAACATTCCCATAAATGAGAAGCCTGACTATATGAATTTTCTGCAATAGTAACTATTTTATTTTATAAAGATATAATATAACCTTACTTGTAAAATCCCACATCACTAGCATCAATCATTACTTTTCTTACCCATATTTATCACTTTCACATTTTTTTATTTCATACATAGATATGCAAATAAGAAGTAAATTTATACCATGTTGGATAACATTTTGGAATTCTGCCTCAATTTGATGTATATTTCGGACTCCATGATTGTCTGAAAAGGCTTGAGCTGGTAGACCTAATCGAAAAGGAAATTATAATCTACAAAAGTTGATATCCCATGATGATGATACTTTGACTCTGAAAATAATGCCTTTAGCCTGAAAGTTATATTCACCTTCATAATAAGTATTTATAGGCATATTTATAATGTGCTCAGAGTTTTGTCCTAGACATCTTGCGTTGGACCCATTTTTCTAGTGACCAGACTTTTAACAATCATAGCACAAACAAGAGCATAGTTTATTTTTTCATCTTTCAGTAAATAAGTTGAAGAGACCTCTGAAATTCTAATGCAGTTTGGCATTCATGCAGAATCTTCTTGATTCGTGTACAACACATATGCTTTAGTAAGCTTTTCATTATCCAGTTTTCTAAGCCAAAGTAAACTTCAAACAGAAAATCAGGAAGGAGATAGGAAGGGATGGAGAGGAAACTGAAATGACAGAAGACAGAAAAATTATAAAACAAGTACAGAATGCTATTACTGCATAATAGGCCAGTGAATATTTGTGATGAATCTGTCTGTGCTTCTGAAACTTATTGCTGGGGAAATTATAAGAGTCACTAATGACTATAATAAAAGCTATAAGTTACAAATATTTATCTATGCCCATTATGCTTCCAGAAGGTGTTTAAAATGGAAAGAATTATAATACATTTTGAAAACATGTCAGAGTGGTTTGATTATGTATATTATGATACTATAAAAATACTCCAGTTATCTTTAAAAAAATAAGTCTTATATGCCACAGGTGCTGAGTAAATGGTATGTCGCTAGAACTTCACTGGTTTGCTGCATAGAAATGAAGTGAGGCTACATTCAATAAATAAATTTAAAATTTTACAGTAACTGAACAACAGAATATTGGGCCAGTTCACAGAAAGTAATCAGGCTTCACATTTAGAACTAGAAAGGTTCTCAGAACATGTGCTGGTTGTATCCACGCCAGCCTGGATTCACGAATCTTGAATACCTGCAGTTTGTAAATTAAACGATTTGTCTGTTGTACTTGAAACTTACACCAGGCCCAAAGCACCTGAATGAAATATTTCTCAAGTGACTCAACTTAGCAAGCATTTTTTGAACATCTGCAGTGAGTTATGTAATATATAATAGAATGGAGGCAGGAAACATAAGAGGACTCATTCCATAATCTAGGGAGGTGGTAGCATAATAAATTAATATATAAAAACTCTAATATGATAAGGGTTATGGTAGACAAAAATAAAAGTATCATGGGTATCGAGATGATGAAGCAATTAATTCTGCCTATGCAGAAAACTATGAATGAAAGGCAGTTGCTGGGCCTTATAGGGAAGGATGAATAGATATTCATCAGGTGAGCAGGAATAAAAAGGACATTTTGGACAGAAGGAAGAGTGTGGGGCAAGTCACCATGGTGTGTGCACCAGAATGCAATTTTCTGTCTCTAGAAAACAGAGCTCTGATTGGGGAAGAATGCCACCATTCATATTGGTAGGAATTGTGTTAGGGCAGACGTTGTAAAACACTGACATAGGTAGGTACTCTTCAAGACAAGAATTTACATGTGTCTGCTCTTACCAACCTTCTTTATTCGCCATCTGTTTTAAAATCTGTACTTTAAAATCTCTATTTACTCTGTTCCTTTCATTGCTACTCTTTTTAAGTGAAGTTCAATGATTTCAATCTGGAATGCAAGCTTTTTTCCTAGGTCGAATTTTTTTTTTCCCCAAAAAAATACTGTAGGCAGATGTTGATATGGAGTGATTTTAAGGCCTTGAGACAGTTTTATTCAGGACAGTCCTCTACCTCTATCAGGAGCCATCTACCTAGAGTCCTACCTCACTGCAGGGAAATCCTGCTTTGCAAAATAAAGCCAGGCTTCGGGTTTGGGCCCTTGGTGTTGATAATACCCCAGAAGACTTCAACGAGGGCCCCTATAGAAACATGCAGAGGCAGGAGCTGACATCTGGTCATGATTAATCCTCTCAACACCATGGCCTAATGCGGACTGGCTTTGGGCCCTAGCCAGCTACCCCTGGGAAAGCCAGCCCACTCTCTCATGCTTGTCTCCTGTTTTGCAGAGGCTCGTTCTCTACCATGGCCTTTTTTTTTCTCTCCCCTTTGTATTCATGAGAATTTTAGAAGTAAAAGGGCCTCATAAGTAATTGGCCCAAAAACATGGATTAAGCTATGCAATGTCACCAGTAATCATGGCAGAAGTCGTACCCAGGCACCATTGAATGGGGCTGAACTACAAGGGCACTGGACCCCCTGGAAATCATGGATATGCTTCAGTGGGCACTTGAAACATCCTCCTAACTACCCCCCACTACAAAGAGTTATCTGGTCCAAATGTGCAGCTGTGGAGAAACGCTTGTGTAAATATTTACTTTTAAGAAGGAGAATCTGCAGCATTTATTAGATTCTCAGAAGAGTCTAAGAACCCATAAAGGACAAGGATCAGTCACAAAGTGGTTGAAACATGGACTTCAGAGTGACCCAGACCTAGTTCAAATCTGCTTTTAGACATGTGACTTGTAATAATGCACTTAACTCACGTGATACTTGGTTTCTTTTTTATAAAATGGGGCTATAGTCCCCAATGTATAGGATTGTTGTCGGAATTAAATTGTCTAGTGCACATAAAAGGTTTAGCACAATGACTACACAAAATAGAAATTCATTAATAATAATTGTTATTAATAATTGTACCTTTAATCATCTCTAGAACTCTGATTTTAGAAGAAACATAGCGTGATGGGTATATGTCTGACTCAGACACATGAAGACCTGGTCATGCTAGTATTCTTTGACTTAATTTCTCGGAGCCTCCATTTTTATACCTCTTAAATAGCAGAAGGATATATATCCATCCCAGAGTTTTTGTAAGAAATGAATGAGAGAACATATGCAAAATATTTGCACAAGGACTGGCCTTTATTAGATATTCAGTAAAAGGAAGATATAATACTCAAACGTTGTGTTTTCCAGTCCACCTTTTTCCTGCATTAGAACCAGGTTAGGCCTGATGAGACAATTTGAAGCATCCCAGAACATGAAGAAATTCTAAATCTCATAGCAGTTTTTATTTGTCCAAAAGTGCCCTGAGGAAGTTACTTCTTATCTTTACTCTATTCTCTTTCCTCTTTTTCCCTTCCTCTTTGGGAACTTCCTCTGCTCCCTCCTACACTGAAGATGGATAGAATTGGTTATGAGTTTGTCAGAGATGAGGTGAGTAGTTGCTGTCATTTTGATCTGGAGTCTGAAACGAGTAAAGTAGGAAGGAAGGTACCTTAGTCTGCTTTGCCATGACAAATTACCATAGACTGGGCGGCTTAAAAACCACAGAAATTTATTTCTCATGATTCTGGAGTCGGAAGTCTAAGATAAGGCACCAGCAGTTTTGATATCTGGTAAGAGCCCCCGCTTCAGGCTGATGGACGGATAAGATGGACATCTTGATGGAACCTCACCTGGCAGGTGGGGCATGGGAGCTCTCTCCCAGGCCGTTCATGAGGGCGTTAATCGCATTCCTGAGGGCTCCATTCTCCTAATAACCTCACTTTGGACATTACGATCTCAGCATGCAAACACTCAGTCCACAACAGAAAGGGATTTTTTTTTTTTCTTTAACAATGTAAGCATGGTCCAGATTATAATGAAATAAATACCCTAAAATTACTGAGCAATATCCCTGGATAGTCGAATTGCCTTATATAAAATCAATTGAGAGTTAGCATTCTCATGCCTAAGTATTTACTTAAACATAATATTAATAGAAAAAAATAAAACTGTAAAAATCTACTTGTTAAAAATGTTCCAAAGCAGAATGGACATACACAATTGTGAGGGGTAGTGGGTGAGTTCTTATTTGAATCAACTGCATTTTAGATCAAGACTAAACCTAGATATGCATGTGTAGATAGCTAGATAAGTAGACGGGTTTTCCTCCCTCTTCTAGTTCGCTTCCTTGCTCTCCATCCCCCAACACCCTCTCCTGTCTTCACATCTTTTGTCCTCTGACCGGCTTTTATATAAGGTTCTCTTCCAGGAAATCTCTGGTAACATACTGTCCTCTCTAGTTTCAAAAACCTTTTTTTCATGAAGCATTACTCCCTTAGGGATTAGGCGTTGTCATCTTTTTAGAAGACAGAATGGTTAGTGCCTAGGGAGTGCTGAGAAGTCAGGACTTGGGCTATTTTGATCCAGCTTTGACCTTAACTAGCTGACCGTATCCTAATCTATGCGGAAGTGGCTTCTCTTAAGAGGCGTTCAATAAATTGTTTCTCACCCTCTTTGGACATCACATTATTTATCTGTACACAGAAGAGGTTGGACAAGATGATCACTAAGGACTTTTCCAGCTCTAAATTCTGTGATTATATTCTAAATGTTAGGACAACATGGTGCTTACTGGCATCGCCATTAAGGAAATTACCCACCATTTATCTTATTAAAAAAAAGAGCACACACCAATAGCAACAGACTAGCCAAGCCTGAAAATGCGAGTCTGTGTCTTTTTATTGCACCCACAGCTCTCCAGTGATGCTTATGATGAATGTGAATGTCTTCAAAAAAAAAATTCCAGCTGCCCTGGGGTGACCTGACCTGCCTCTTTGTTTGGTACTTGGATAAAGCAAACATGTTCTACTTCAGTGTAGTTCTGCATGCTTGAGACTTGGAAGGTAGCTGAAAATAAAAGTTTGTCCTTAATACCTGTTTATGATGTAAAAATGTTCTTTTTACATCTGCTTTTCTCTTGGTTTATCTTCACGCGGACCTTGTCCTATACTTCACAGAGAAGGTTCACTAGGTGGGATCTCGCTCAGATTTCATTCCCTCCATTCTAGAAATATTCATAAAGTTTCCATTTTTATCTTTCTTCTTCCTGTTGTAGAGGATGAGGTGTCCTGCCGAAACTAAGCCTCTACAAATCCAACACTCGACCTCATTTCCTGTTACAGAGCTAGGATCTTGATCCAACCCTTTTGCTTCCTCCAGCTATTTAAAAACCACACATCTGTCTCCAGTCATCCTAAAAAGGTTTTTAGTGACCCTCCTAACCATCTTCTCAAGATTCAGCCCAATCGCCCTCCTTTCATTAAATGCGAAAATAGAATAATTTCTTGAGTCTTGTCTCACTTCATGGGACTAAATCACTAAGGTTGTTTTTAGCCCCACTTCCAGTAACTTTACTCTTATTCCTATGTACCTCATTCAAAATTAGATAAGAGAAATGAAGAGATTTTTTTTATGTCATTTTTTCAATTACAATTGACATTTAATATTATTTCATATTAGTTTTAGGTGTATAGCATGGTTAGACATTATGTAATTTATAGGCGATCCCCCTGATAAGTCTCGAACCCACCTGGCATCATATATTAGTTAGTACAGTATTATAAAGTATAGCATAGGAAATATAGTCAATAATATTATAAGAGGTTTCTTTCTTGTTTGACCTTTCCTATAAATCTCCTTTCCAGATTTGTTCTAAGTTAGGGTAAAGGTTAAGTGGAGTGGGAAAACAAGAAGGAAGGGAACATTATGCTCTGCTGAGGCAGTCCACTCAGACATTTTACAGCTCTGATTTTCCACTTTTCTCTGTTGAGCTCATTGCCTTGCCATCTCAGTTTCTCCATCGAGTGGGCTTATGCTCCTTTGGGTGGCCTCCGGAATTCTAGGTAGCCAAGACACCCTCCAGCAGTGAATCTCCACGTGGGCATTTGCTCCCCATAGCAGCTCTCACCACCCGCTTTTTTCCCTGCTGTCAGCAGAAGAACTTCCTCCAACCTTCTGCCACTGCATTAGTCAAAGCTTATCAACTTGTCCACAGGATTTCTCTCTCAAAGCTGTATGGTTGGTCCTATTGTCCACTGTATGTCTGGTTTTCTACTTTCTTAAGGATCATTTTTCTTTTGCATTTCATTCTGTTAAATTGAACATGGATCCTAGAATACTCTTAACCACAAATACTCTTTCATATTTTCCCCCTACTTTAGTGTTGCACAACTGTTGTCTAGAGAGGAGTAACAAGGAAGTTTTTGTAGAGACTAAAGAGACAGGGTTCAGAAAACCTGAACTTGAGTCGATTTGTCTCTGACTTGCGTCTGTGACCTAGGCCAAGTTACATTACTTCCCTGCCTGCCTCCGTTTCCTTATCTATAAAAATGTGAATAGAAACATTAATCTAACTTCTTGAGTTCTATGAGAATCACTTGAGATAATTGATGGAAGGTAAATTTTTATACACACCTACTGTTATTTCCATTAAATTTCTTAGCAGCAGCAGCATAACATTCCTAAAGTTACATCTGTGCCTCATAGCAAGAACTTTGTACCTTAGTGTAAAACAGGTTTAAGACATAATGTCCCTTATCTTACTGTCAATATTTTAAGCATTTTTCTTTCCAGGCTACCTGTTGGGCACATGCACCACAGTCGCTTTAAATTTTTTTGTTGGCAGAACTGGCATCCCAATTCGTTAGCTACTGCAAGACTCCAGCTTGTGAAAGACTTCTGGCTGAAGGTGACATGCCTAGAATTGAGTTAGACTAGAGTCTGGACTGCCTATCCATACCCTGAAGTTCTGTTCTTTCCTAGAGGTTCTGAGTAAAAGTCCTCATCAGTCATAACCTCCTTGCAAAAAGCTTGACTCAAATTCTCTTTCTCAAGCTTTTCTACCAGAAGCTATCATAGAAAATTGGTCCTTCACTGCATACCTCTATGTTCTTTTGCAAACTAGCAGACTGGAAACTTTTTGGTTGTGTTAGAGAAAATTACATGAGAATTTTTTTATTCAACACTACTCAGTAGAGGTAGCAATGTTATCAGGAGACACATTACCACTGTCAAGAACACAATATTTAAGCATGATGTCTCTCTCTGCCTGAAAATGAAAACCCTTGTTTCGAGCCATATGACTACTTCCTTTTATATCCAAATCCCCTTTCCTGGTCTCTGCCAGAGCAAATGGCAGAATCAGACCGGGTTAGTATACTTGCCAAAGATTTAGGTAAGAGACGTTATACAAATGTCAAAATTATTCTATCTCAGGACCTAAGATTTCTAAAAAACACTTTCACGTTATTCATTATTATTTATATTTGTGACTATTTGTTAAGCTCCAGAACCTTTTTCTGCCATAGAAAATAAATCATTCCTAATAGCTGAGGTTTTTTGTTTTGTTTTGTTTTGTTTTGTTTTGTTTTTCATATTTAAACTTGAAACTTTCCCCTGAAACAGCCACATGTCATCGCCACTCTTTTCTTTGTTTAATGCTATTTTTCTTTCCTCTGCCTTAGGATGGCCGTCTGCGGATGAATGACCAGCTGATTGCAGTTAGTGGGGAATCTCTTTTGGGAAAGTCCAACCACGAAGCTATGGAAACACTTAGGCGATCGATGTCCATGGAAGGAAACATACGAGGGATGATCCAGCTGGTGATTCTGAGGAGGCCAGAGAGACCGATGGAGGTGATGCAAATCTTTATTTCCCTCAGAAAATTGCCGAAGTGGCCACATGAATATGCAGATTTTCATCACTAGTATGGTAGACTCATATGAATTCTGAAATTGGAAAAATATGCCCCAGAAGAGTTCTGATGGATTTATGTGGTGAGCAGGTGGTTGTATATTTTAGGCATAACTAGAAGGTGTAAAAATATGCATATAAAATAAGTAATTTATCAAACGTAACAACAGATCCATATTGTCTAGTTTTTTCCCCAGAAATTTCTAGAGCACTGGACTTTATGAATAAGGTTTTATTCACATGATAAATTATTAAGTCTGTAATATCTTTGTATACTTTTTGATTGACATGTTAGCAGTGTCTATACCTTAGATATTTCTTAATCAGATATGTACAGTGCTCAATATGAAGATCATTATAATGCAGACAGCTGTCTATATTCTCCCCATAATGTGCACATGAATAGTCTAGAACTGGGACTTAACTATCTTAAAATTTGATCTATTAAGCAAGCTGCTTGCTTCATGTTATTAAATAATAAATGTTTTTTAATTAAATATTCTTGAAATTTTTATCATGATTTCTTTACAGATTTTTATATAAAGAATATTTTTACTTATACATGAAGTATAAACATAAAATATTATTGAATGCTCATATCTCTAAACATTTCACTCACAATTATATTATTATATTTATATTATATAATTATACAATTACATAGCACATTATAAAATTATATTAACATTATTTTCTCTTCTATATGAAGAATAATTATTAAATGCCCATTAAAGTCCTTTTAAGAAAAGACAAGAAGAAAAAATTTGATGGTAGTTAAGGGTTAAGAAAAACACGAACAAATCTCACATATATTCTCTAAGGACAGATAATGTTCGTGTAATACAATAACATGCAAAATTAAAATAGAATACTTTTAAAAACACACTAATATAAAATATTGGTTTTAATAATAAGTTCAACTTAAAAATAAAAAATATATAAGAATTTTCAAATTATCAAGAGTAGAAGATAGTTGGGGTTCATAGTAGTTAAATGCTGGGGCCCCAGAGTTTTGGATTGCTTGAGTTAAAATCCCAGGTTGGCCATTTTCTGGCTATGCAAAGGTAGACATAGTTGAGTGCTTGGTACTTGTAGATGACAGATACTGTTCTCTGTTTCATCTCTCAATGTATCCTCATTTCCCAGCATATCATAGACAACAAATATTGTTGAATGAATAAAAGTTGCATCTGAGACCTACTTCACCTGAGAGAGTAAGCTGAAGTAGTAAACATAAACTGTAACATACTTTGCTATATTATCAGCTATTGGAAAGGAGTAAAGGTACCTTTTCATTCGTCTTTATATAACCTTGTAAATGTTAAATAAATGTAAATTGGCCAATTACTGGAGACTATATATAATGAGCCAACTCGATTTCAACATTTGTGTCTGCTTAAGTGACAGAGAGGCTTCCATGAATATTTAATGGATTTTACTTATGTACATAGTTATAAAACCCTTATTTATTGCTTCCATCTATGAGAGAATTGGCTCCCTTCTGGTTTCATTTGGTTCTTACTCTAGAGTCCTAGAACTTTATGGAACCCAGTTGTTGGAGATGGGCGTGAAGGATGGCTTATCTGTGCATCTGGGTATTTGATCTCACTTAAGATATATTGGGACAAAGATACCTCAACTAATAGAAAAGTCTAAAGGACACTGCTGTAGAATACCATATCTGTGCAGTGAGCCAGAAGAAAAAATTGAATACGGTTGTTAAGAGCTAGTTATCCCCCCACCTCTCATCTTCCCTAATTTCATGTCTTTCTCTAAAACATATGAATGCTTAGTGGATAAGTGTTCTGTGTTGTGGCTCATCTAGTCGAGACATTTTATCATTTTCATTCTCCTTTATTACAGGGTTTTTTTATTTTAATTCTCACACTCTGGGGTGGGTTGGCAGTTATACCATCAAAAGAAAGTACTAAACTTTCAGTGTGTTGCCCATCCTCAGAAATATCTTGTTAATATAGTTCACTAGGGAATCAATTGGGAATAAGAAATGGAACAAAAAGCAATTTTTATGAGAACATTTAAACAAGATCCATTCTTAGTTGTTTGTTGTTGTTGTTGTTGTTGTTTTTTAATATTTACATGCTTTCCTTGGGGGATAAGCAGGCATTTGACTTCAGCTATTGAGAATCTCTGTGCTACCCATATAAATTAAAGAGCATTTTTTTCTTATAAAGACACCAGCCTAATGTACACTAATGTTTATTAAATTGGAAAAAAAAAAAAACTGCAACTATTTGATCTCCCAAATCTGTGTTTTAATAAGTCAAAGCTTATGTTATGTGCTCATGTTTTCAGTATATTCTCCTGTGCAACAGCAGTCACCCTTAGGTACAATAAAAAAGCATCCGTAACCTAGAAAAAGGTCTCAGCAGTGTTCATATGTTCAGGCAAATCAATTAGTTAGACTTGGCAAGAATACCAAAATGGTTACTTGATCCTTATATTGATATAAAAAAATTGAAGAAGCTACTTAAGAAAAGTCAAAATATATAGTTGTTGGGGTGTTTTCCCACATTACCCAGCTGTACAAGATACGTAAACAGTTTTGATGAGGACCTCCTGAAGAATACATAATGAGCCCTTGATTGAATCAAAATCATTTTAAACAGAAACATGTTTTTCAAAGGATGAGCTTGAGGTTCAATTGTAATTCTATTTGAGCCTGGAGACTCGGTATTAAAAAATGGGTTATGACCTGTTTTTTTTTTTCCCCTCTTTCCCAAAACATTTCTCTCACTGCTGAAGGCCCATCTTGGTAGAAGCAGAATATGTTTTAAAATCCATTATATTTTTTATTGGCCAGGACACTAATGGAGGGCTCCACGACAGCTCTATTTTACAGGCCGAATACTTTAATTAGGCTGGTTACCGATCAGATGTTGGGATATCGATTGTGTCATTTATCAAAGAGCTGGGAAAGCAGAAAAAAATTTTTGTTGTTCTTGTTGTTAAATCAGAGCACAAGGCTGAGCCAGGTAAGTCCTACCTCTCCTGCTGCCAGGATTCCAGCTTTAATTTATAAGTCATTTGCCTGAGTCCCAGCATTGGTTTGACTAGCAGTACAGAAGCGAAGGGTATGAAAACATCGGATGTGAAAAAAGCATTATAAGCCTTGACAAAAAGCTAAAGGACCTTCAGCAGCTGAAAACATTTTAATTGTTAAGAATGCATAAATTGAATATTTTAAATATTTTGTTTAACTAGAAGGATACCGAGTTGTGTAACTAAAGAGGAAAGTATAAATCAAATGATTGTTTGGGCCAGATGCTTTTCTCAGAAGGAAAGAGCTTTGGGGATCAGATCTCTGTTTCTGTTAGTGATATGTTCCTCTCGCAACTGGTCAAGGGCACAGCCATGAGATAGCCTCCACATGTCTTCCTTGAAAGCTTTTAGGAAGACACATAATATGAGCAAGAGCAAAACCGGGTTCTCTGCACCCCAATCCTCTTGAACAAATAGCTCTCTCTAATCCGCCCCCTCCTATTATCTCACCCACGCCTGTGAAACATGGCTTGTGGGCGTGTTATCCTGGATACAGCAGTTTTAAGGAAACTGTGAATTTGTTTACAGACTGTCAAAATCCAAGTAGGAATGGAAAACAAAGAAAAAAATGAGAAAGATATCTCAGGAGAACCACTGTCTGTCATGGTCACAGCAGTTTGTTTTAGCTCCTGGCCAAAAAGACCCAGTGTCTGTAGTGGGACACCCTCATGGCATTTCCGTGGCAAGCCTGCTTGGGTTCTGACTTGTCCTAGAGCATATGCACTTAGTCACCAAGGGAGAGAGAGAGGAACCAGCTGGTTGGCACAGAAACCCCCTTGGCATGAACTGTATTCTTGTGTCGACACTGCCACAAGCTGTACTCCCAGATGGAAGAAAATTTGAAAGAAGCCAGTTGTAAGTGGGGGAAAAAAATAATAAAGTTAATCCTTCTTTGTGTTGGCTCTTAGCACTCTTAAGCCTTAGCACCACATCGTCAGTATTTTTTATTTCATATTCAAAAATGTTTTAACTGATAGGGCCATTTTGATTTTCCACAATTGAGGATTTATATGCAGTAGACTCTTGACAGATTATTCATAAATTGATCATTCTTTTCCTTTGCTCCCAGTGATCAAGTTGGAACATATTAGAAAAGCAAATGCAATTTTTATTTTTATCCCTTAGGAGCCTGCAGAATATGGGGCATTTTCTAAATCATGCTTTGAGAACTGTCAAAATGCTGTAACCACCTCCAGGAAGAATGATAACAGTACATTGCATCCGTTTGGGACTTACAGTCCACAAGACAAACAGAGAGGTAAGGGTCTTTCCATTTTCATCCACTGCAATGATGTAAAAGAAAAAAAACACGAGTGTGTTTTTATTTTTAAAAAATAGAAACAAAGGAGAGGTAATTAAACTAAGTACAGATTTTGTTGCTCAGAGTCATGAACACTGAGAAATAGGTAGGAGAGCTGACTCAGAGGTTGGGAAGTGGATTCCTGGCATGGCTTCCAGTTTAAGTGACAGTTCTATGCTTGATGCTCCAAACATAAAGGCTTATGTATAAAACAAACCATGACTGGAGAAACAAAATGGCAAACTGTTATTTTTTAAACAATCTTTTAATATTGGAAATTAAGAAGTATAAATAACTAATAAACTTTAAAAAAAACTGTGTGTGGACTAATATGGTAAAATGGTCATAACGTGATTCACAGGTTTATGCTTGGTTCTCAGAGTGTGGTCCCTACCACAAACCAAGAGCATTAGGTGACAGTCGGAATGTTCTTGTTATGGTCTCGCTGTGCTCCTTCCCTCATCATCGTCTTCACCTGGATCACATTTCTAGTAAAGCTCTAGATGTAAAAAGCTTGGGTTTTCTCCTTTGTTTTTCAAAAATTATACTTTAGGTCACCAAGAAAATTATTTTATTTTCCTTCATCTCCCTTCTTAAATAACTTTAGTTTTTGTATTGTAAAAGTAATACATAGTCATTACAAAAAATTTGGAGGAAAACAACAAAAAGAAAGTCTAATATTACTGATAATTCTATCAAAGCTACTAATCAATAACATTTTTATGTATAAATTTCAAGTATTTTCTTCAAATATGTGTATATAAAGTGAAGAGAAAATGAAATATACTATATATAATGTTTAGGAAATTGCTTTTTAAATTAATAACACATTATGAACGTCTTACTATGTCAGTAAGTATTCTACAGCATCACATTCAGTAGTCATATAAGTATGCTATTGAATAGAGGTACTGTTTATGTAATCAATTCCTTATTTATACCTAAGATGTTAGCAAAATTTAACTATGTGGGAACGATTTCTAAACTCTGAGATCACTCCATCAGAACGGATTTGTAAATCTGAGGTTCTTGTAGATTAAATTGTTTCATCAGAATGGGATGTTGTTTTTTCCTCTGAATTCCTCCATTTTAGTAAGAGTAGTACAACAGCTGTGACCATTTATTAAGTGTTTACTGTCTGTTAGATACTGTGTTAAGCAATTTACATGCACACTCGAAGTGTGTAATGTTATTATTCTCATTTTACAGAGGAAGAAATAGAAAGTCAGAGAGAGTAAATTATTAACCAAAGACCACATACATATTTGATCCATGCAGAACCCGGATTCAACTCCTATCTCTCTGACTCAAGTTCATTCCCTGAATCACACAGCATGGTCCCTGTCCTACATCGATCCCTTGAAACCGTTGAAGTCCTTTCACTTGATACTAAGAATGTCCTTTAGAAGCTGACTTTACGTTGTATCAGATAAAGAAATACTCAGTATGCCTCTTCTTTTCTTCTTAAAAAATAATTAAAATTTTCC
The DNA here is from genome assembly GCF_000151845.1 of Pteropus vampyrus. Lineage (NCBI taxonomy): Eukaryota > Metazoa > Chordata > Mammalia > Chiroptera > Pteropodidae > Pteropus > Pteropus vampyrus. The sequence continues at coordinate 3,560,160 of NW_011888933.1, read as the reverse complement.
TTAACAAAGCTAGATCTCCTTCTGAGACCTTAAGTCCTAATAGCAGGAGAGTCTACAGTAGGAACAGCAAGTTTTCACAGACTAGAACAGCCTTCTCTCTACTATGCCTATATAATAATCAAAACATTGGCATTTATATTAAAATATCTGATCTTTACATAATTTGATTGGTATTTAATTCTCAGTCAACATGTGGTCTGGTGACAATTCAAGTTCAGAATTTTATTCCTAACTATATCAGTGACATCCAAAGGAATACTGGGCATGTTACCTCCTATCTTGTTTTAGTATCTTTACCTATAAACAATTGATGCTGAAGTGATGATTACACAGTGTATGTTTAGAGGACATTGAGATACTCAAGGAAATTGGTAATATCTCTAGGAAGGATAACAAAGGCTAAAATGAGGAAACTATAGAGCTACGTAAAGTGTAAAACTACACCTAGAAAAAAATTTAAATAAGCCCACTCAAAACACATACTAAAAACAAAATGTAATATATTTTGGAACTTCAATAGGATATTTAGATTTTGTATTTCCACTGAACAATTAGAGTCTTTTAGACACGAGTGGCCGTGGACAGCCACTGGGAGCTTCTGTCTGTCCATTTTCATCCACTGCAATGACATAGATCCAGTGACATAGATCCAGAATGACATAGATCCAGTGACATAGATCCAGAAAGAACAACTTTTACGCCAGTGCAAAAACCACGCAGATCAGCTACCTACAGTGTTCCTACTACTCTTCCTCTCCGCATCTCAGTTTTTCTAAAGTTAATGTTAAAAATTAAGTTCTTTCAAGAAGTGACTTCAGTAAACTTTATTTCTTATAAAGCATAGGAAATGTTATTATTTCTCTGTGGATGCGATAAAATACTCAGAATTAGACCTGTCAAAGCATAGACTCAATGAATTTTAATTGTAAGAAAGAGTCCAATAGATATAATTCTCTTACTTTTTATATAAGCTTATTGACTTAGATATAAATATATATAAATAACAGAATTTATAAACATGCTGTCAGAGAATATTATGATCATCACCTCTTTGTAATATTAATAACATTTAAAATTTCGAGAACCATTAAGAGTTCCTGAGTCTCAAATACACGTGAGTTGGCAGTAGGCCACTAAGACTCATGAAACCTGAGTAAGTATTGACTTACCACCACCAAATTTTTTAAGGAACTCGTTTAGAAAAACAAAATCGACTTGACAAAATGTAATGTCTAGTGAGAAGAGGAACCGTTACAGCCAAAACATTAACTTTTTTTCTTCCCTTTTTTCCTTTCCTTTGTATATTTAAAAATCCAATGTTGATATGCTGTGTTCCATCTATTTTTGTAATAACAGTACATACCACCCACAGTTCCACTTTTTTTTTTTATACATACATATTCCTGACAAGCTGTTACACAGAAAAGACATTTTAAGAACTAACGTTTGTAGAAATTGTAACACCATGAAATTCACATTTGTGTTGTAGAATTGCTAGCAGTGCCCACAGTGAAATAAGTGTGGTACTCCAAGATGGTAATAAGGATGGAGGTTGTGTCCCAGGGGTTTGCTATGAAATCCTATTAAGCATTTGAATGGTAACGAAGTCTACCAACACTGTATTTCCTGAGGAATCTTGCTGGCAGATCTCACTTCAGGCCAAGTAATAGCTTAAGCGCAGTTTGCCTCTGGTTTGTTATTACCCCTCCTTTCATAGCTCTCATCTCCCCTTTTGTGCCCTACTCCTGCTTACCCGCCCTGTCAGCTCAAGTGCACCCCAGCCTCCGCCTCAGTCACCCATTGCTCCCAAGTCTGCCCACGATCACCCGCTATCTCCTTTAAACCTTTCATCCCAACCCCAAATCAAACGTTTTGGTTCTATTTCCTGTCCCACTATATCCATGTTCCCTGGGATCCTTTGAGGTGACGCATAATAGTATAATTATTCCTAACACGTCTCCTCCTGGAAACCAGCCTGTCTTCACCCCTCCATAGCATGTAAGGCGCAAACCGTGCAGTGGTGATCAGAAATTGAATTATACTTTTCAATTTGACTGATGTTTATTGATACCTTCATTGTGCAGAACACACTATCAGGGATGCAAAGATGAATACAATGCTGTCTTCAAGAATAGTCTAAAGCAGGGGTCAGCAAACATTGCCTTCGAAGGGCCAAACAGTAAATATTTTAGACTTTGCGGGCCATAGGATCTCTCTTGCCACTCCTTAACTCTGCTAGTCTTGTGCAAAAGCAGCCACAGACAGTACATACATGAATGGGCATTTAATGAAACATAGATGGTGGGCCACTTTTGACCAAGGCCATAGCTTGCTGAGCCCTTGTCTGAAGTCACAATCTCCCCCCACGCACACACTTTTTTTTTTTTTTTTTATGATCTGGCCCTGGTAGGATGGAATCTGTAAATCAAGTAACAACAATAAAAGATGTTGATAAAAAATAAGGGTCATTTGGTCATCAATAGAGTAGTAACTAGAGGTTGCATTGTAAACATTCACAAGAATATGTATAGAATAAATGACCATCAAGACTTATTTGTGTTCAATGAAATTCAAAAATATTATTTATAAAAGATAACAATTCTAGATTTTTTGACAGGTATAGGGTTTAACAAAGGTATTTGGACCCAGAGAAAAATATATTTATCCGTTATAGCATCTGAATATGTTGTTTAAAAATGTACCAAGGATAGTCAACAAAAGTATTTACCTTCTGTTTCTATTGCTACTTTAAAAACACGTAGATTATTCATGTGAGTGAAATAAAGATTAAAGTTAATGATTGTAATAAAACTTGCCGTAGGCAGAGAAGATGCTGAAGAAGAGGAGGGAGAGCAGAAAGAGGAAGACAAGAAGGAAATTACCTATAGTCCAGTAAGAGTAATAAACATAGATAAATAGATAATAGATCAATAGGTAGCTCATTGCATAGACAGCATATGATAAATGTTATCCGGGAATTATTTTCCATAATATTAATAGATAAACCCAAAATGTCAGTGGATAAGGGCAGTGAAAATATATTTCTTACTCATATTACAGCCCAATGAGGTTTGGCAGCAGGAGGAAGGGGTCTGCACTCCATGCAATGATTGAGGACCTGGGTCTCTTCCACTGGTAGCTGGGCCATCTTCTAGAGCCTTTTCCACCTGTGCTTATAACTGATAGATGGAAAAAGGGGAGAAGGTGGAGAAGGTTCCAGGGACACAGACCTTTTATTCCGTAGTTAATTGTGTTCAACTGAAATGTTTCTGAGTGGGCAAATTACATGATCACAGCTATGATTACCACCACTGTGGCAGATGGACTGAGAAGTTGAGAGTAGTGAGATTAGAGCTAGCAGAAAAGATGTCCCAGTATGTCCCTGGTCCCAAATTTACATTGTCGTCCTTCTGCTGTTTCTCTCAGCAAGTCTCTGACTGCCTGACAGCTACCATATTACCAAACCAATGGATTACTGGGGGAGGGGGTGAGTGCATGGGGACAGTGCTGGCTACCTTTGCTCATCGTGCTTCTGTACCCTGGTCATCTTATCAGATTCTTGGTTTGAGCCTCATTCCTAGGGACATGTTAGCACTACTAAAGAGTTGCCTTTGTTTTATACCAGTCCCTTGAGGAATGCTTGGAGCAAATTCTTGCCTATATCAGGGTTCTCCAGAGAAATAGAACCAATGCAGGAAGATTCGGCAAGCTGGAGTCTCAGGAGAGTCAATGATATAGTTCCAGTCTTAAGGCCAGAAGTCTCAAAACCCAAGAAATGCTGATATTTCATTTTAGCCTGAAGGCAGGAAAAAAAAAGCTGATGTCTCTGTTCGATGGAAGTTAGGCAAGAAGAATTCTCGTCTTCTCAAAGGAGGGTTAGGCATTTTACTCTATCAGACCTTCAACTGATTGGATGAGGTCTACCCACATTAGGGCAATGTTCTTTACTTTGTCTACTGGTCTAATTATTAAGCTCATTCTCCAAAAAATCTCACAGAAACACCCAGAATAATGTGTGACCAAGTATTTGGGTACCACATGCCCCAGACAATTCGACATATTAAAATTAACCAGCAAACTTGACATGGGGCCAAGTCAAAGGAGGTTCTCTTAACAGTAGCATTTTTCAAGGGCAGAGAGACTTTTTTCTTGCCCCAGAAATCAAGGACAAATAGGGTCCACTTTTTACCAAATATATCACTATAATAGATACACGGTAGAGTTTATGATGTATAGAATAATAATTCTGTACTCACTTATTAGCACTTGGCATTTATAAATCACAGCTTTAAAATGCACCGTTTTATATAATCTTTATACTCCTCCAATAAGGGTATTCTTATCCCCACTTTGTAGATTTAAAAACCAAGGTTTAGAGAAGTTGAACAGTTTGCCTGAGTTTACATAGCATTAGGAGCCATGATTGAAACATGCATTCTTGCTCCACAGATCATACTCTTAACCAGGATGCTCTCTAATGCTTTCTATATATTAATACTGTCATTAATGATGAGCATTAAATGACATGACTTACATAATGTTTAGTACAATGTGTAGTACACAAATACTTCTCAACAAACCTTATTTCTTATTAGTTGTAGTAGTATTTAGGATACATGTCTATATTTTCATATAGAATAGATTGAAAACATATGCATTTCTTAGTTGGTGGGAAAACAAGGATTCAGACTTTTCTCTTTTGCTCTCAAGACCCCAAAGCCAGAGGTTTCCATTGCAAAACAGGCAAAAAGAGTATTTTTTTCCTCTACTATGTCTAAATGGTGAGTAGATATACTGTCTCATGATTTTTTAAGTACTTTTTGTTACTAGGGCAAATGTTTAAATCACCGTATAATCCAGAGCATTCATTATAGAGTCTTGTTTACAAAAAGGTTGTCATAAAAGAAATAGCTTTGTTAATATTCCACAAATCACAGGTAATGAATATAAGTCACCCTCTCCTAGGTTGGAAAAGGCAGTCAAGATGTATGGACTTGCCAGAGGTTGCCAGCAAGTCACCAGCATAAAAACATATTAGCAGGCTTAGATTTCTTCACATAGGCTGCATTAGCTCTCATATGAGCCCTTTGGTTCCATACGAGGACTTATTTATTTCAAGGTTGGTTTATACGTTGGTGAAAATTGTGTCTGAGAGACGGACTGAAACAAAACCAGGCACTGAACGATTTCACCTCCAGTTTACTACAGCTTCATTTGTTTTCTTTTTATAGAGCCACTGCTTCCCAGTGACGAATGGGCTGAGAGCGAAGTACCACCTTCTCCACCACCACATCCCATTCTGGAATTGGGCCTTGAAGATTACAGCCACAGGTACTGATAAAATGATAGATCATAAATGTTCCTTGTTATGGTTTTCCTGGGAAAACCCAGCAACCTTATTTTACCTTTCTTTCTTTCCAGAATGGAAATCTCGTAGTAGCTATTTCTTTCACACTGAAAGCTGCTCAGCGTTAATAGCTTAAATGGTTCATATTTCGCTTCCTGGGGTTTTTCATCATTTATTATGAAATATTTAGGAAAATTGTTGAATTTTCTTTTACCAAGTTAAAAACTAGAACAGTAGAACTCAAAGAAAAGTTATATGGGAAAGTATAAAACAAAACTGAGAAGACATATAGCTTAGGTTTTTCTCCTTCATTTGTAATTGGCAAACCTTAAAGATATTTTAAAAATAGCTGTTCCAAGAAAATTAATGGAATCTAAAAATTAAAGCAGCACCATATATAATCTAAAATATTGAAAAGAGTGCCCAGTCTTATATCCATTCTGTAATAGAAACCAAAGAAATCAATATTTTTTAGACTCACACAAGCATGAGAAAGAAAGAGATTTACTAAGCATACACACCATTCGACTAGTGGAATTCATAGATTTTGTTCTTCTGATGAGTTTTAAAAATCATTAAATTGCTCCTTTGCTATTTTCTGTATTTATTATGGCTGTTAAAAACTGTGTTTTATTCCATTCTATGTCCCATGATAATGCTGTGAAATTTTTTCATTTTTCTTGCAGCAATCTAGTGTTATTCCTATTATACTTTTTACTACAATCTGCTAAAAATAATGCAACACAACAAGAAGACAGCTAACTTTATTAGCTGGAAGTTTACATATATTTAGCTATGTCTAATTCCTACATTTTTGAAGTCAGGTATCTTACTCAAATGCAGTTTCATGAGCGAGATTGATAATCACAGTAACATTCTAGATCAGTATCTCTGGGGGTTTCTTGAAAGAAATTCTGGATATATGTAATTTTGTTCATTCTTTTCCTTTGCGTGCCTCCTGAATCAAAGTTGGCAGATTGGTGGCATTAAAATATCCATTTAAAAAATAATTTTATGTATTCTACTTTAGCATTTATCCTGTGTCAATGTGCCAGACTGTTGGGATAGTGCAAGGGTGAATCAGATGTAAACTCTACCCTCAAGAAGATGGTAGGCTAGTAGGTAAAAGTAACAGCTAGAACGCAAGGTTCAGATGGGTGTAGACAAAATGTCTGGATGTCTAAGGTGGGGAGAATGCTTCCAGATAGAGAAGCAGGGAAAACATTGTGGAAAAAGTAGCATATGAGCTGAACCATAAACTATGGATTGGAGATGGACATGAGATGAGCCCAGGAAGAAAGGGAATTTCAAAGACAGGAAAGGGTAGAAGGAACAGCACAGAGGTAAGAAAGTAAGTTCATTTGTGCAATTTGTATCATGGCTGATTGGCCAGACAGTAAAGCCAGGTGCAAGAATAAGAACTACAGATTTTGTTAATTTGATAGTAGAATCTTACTGTAGGGTTTCAGTGGACAGTAGCATGAGATGACCCAGGTTTCAGTTGTGTGTAACAAGGTTTAAGTAAATGGAGACAGGTTAATATCTACTGGAAGCCAGAGACTTTAGATACCTTCTGAGGCAACTGCAGTGAAAGGTACTGAGAACGTGTGCTGTGGAGGGTGGGGAGGAGCTTTCGGAGGAGAAACCTTCAGGGAGAGAGGCAGTTAGGAGATGTCACAGAGCTAGAATTGCTGCGAATTAGCAACTGCCTTTTTGAGTGCTTCAGTGTTTCCACAGATTTTTTTTTTCCTTTCATTTTCAGTAAAGCTCTTTCCTGCATGATCTTGAAAAACAGCTTCTATTGGCCCTCACTGCTGTCAGTCTTCATTACATGGTTTGATATGGTAACTTCCATTTCCTTTCCCGCATCTTCCTTCCTAACCACTTGTGTTTAGGCTTTCTGTTCTCACCACTTTACTGATTAAATACCAACAATAATCTCCTTTCAATCTATAGTATGTCATTTTCTCAGGCTTTATTTTTCTTTCCTACTTTATAGTATTCGATTGAGTCATTTAGTCCCTCACTCATCTATTCAGAGGTATTTCTGGAACTCTGAGCTAGGCACTGCAGAAAGTACTCAGACGAACTGGAAAGCATCCCTGCCCACAAGGAATTCAGTCTCCTCTTGAGGAGACAGACACACAGATGATTAGGAAGCAGCCTGCTGAGTATTAGATACAAAACGCTGGAGCCCTGAGGAATGAGCCACTGACTTTTGCCTGCAGGTATCAAGGAATGTTTTACAGGAGAAGTAGTGTTGAAGCAGTTCCTTGAAGAGCAGAAAGGAGCTTACTGGGCAGAGAAGTGGTGGGAAGGGCAACTGAGGTTAGGAAAACCAAGCGATGGGAGAGGGAAATGCAAAGTGTGTTCAGTATGCCTGAAGCATATGCTCTTTGTGGGGAGAATCAATGAGAAGGGCATTGTCTGCCATACTCCATGAGCACCATGCTTCTCCGGAGAGCAGTGGAGGAGTATTGAGGGGTTTCAAGCCTGGGTGACATATCAAGTTGAGCAGAGTTCTGTTGTGGAGGATGAGCGGAGGGAGGAAGCCGTAGACAAGGATATCAGTCTGGTGACAGGCAAAAGAAGGGCTTGAATGAAGGGAGCTGCAGCATAGCTGGAGAGGAAAGGACAGAACCAAAGACATTTTTGAGGTAGAAGGAACAAATCTAAAGCTTCGAAACTCTCTCCCTCCTGGGATCCGGTAACCTGCTCCATCCTGCAAGCTGCTGTGTTGCCTAGGTGACCAGCAGCAGTGGAGTTGGATGTGTGAAACTTGAGGAAGTATGGATGGCTGAGCAAAGGAGGCTGGGAGGCTGTCCTATCTTTCAAAAAACAAACAAACAGAAAATAGTTAAAAATCCTCTAAAAAGGAAAAGTGGTGCTTTAGTGATGGAGCCAGTTTTATGAAGCAGAAAACTGTATTGCATGAGGAATAAAACAAATTGTAGCAAACTCGATTCCTGTACTTTGAATCAAAATTAAATCAGGAATTTACTGAACTTATTTGCACTGTTATGTCAATGATTATTAAATAAAAGTTTATAATATGTATGTCCAAATAAAAAAGTAAATAAACATAACGGAAATATATTTTCTATTGTGATATCTTAGGGACACTTTAAGGCAAATTAACAGCAGACAGAATATTGTTGAATCTTATTAACAGTTTAGACAATATTTGGTTATTCTCTACATGTTCATAAGTCTCTCCCTTTTGGTTCTCTCATTTCTCTCGCTTGCTTGCTCACATTCACACATGCACACACACACACGCAGACACACACACATGACCTGCATCTACTCTCACTCACAGTAGCCAATTGTTGAAGCCTATTCATTGACACCTGAGACTTCAGACATAATTTTTTTTTTGCAAGCCCCTCGAAATCTTCCTCCCCTGCTTTTACTTCAGACAGTTCTTGAACATTCATGGCTGGATTTTATATGTCTTTCACATTCCTGATTTGTCACCACATTCTGGACACTGGCATATGTTTCATGCTACCCTTATTTATTCATTATGCAGCATAATTTGACATTGAGTATCATTTCTATTTGATAGATTCCCTGGTTGTTCATGCTGAAAACACAGCCTTTATCTAAGACATGTCTTTGGCCCGCTGTCAACTTCCAGCCTCCCACAGTATCCACTGCAGACCACTCAGCCATGCTAACTCCCTTCAACATTAAAATATGGCACATTTTATAGTTAATCACTGTGTCACTCTCTCACTTCGGAAACTTTCAATATGTAGCATAAAATTGCAAACTATTTTACTAACCTAACTTACATGTTTAAAATATTTTCACATTAACTAATCCAATACTACACTCATTATCTAAGTGCATTATATGCTCACAATGCCTTAATCCCATAATGTCTCATATTACGTTTACTGCCCTTCTTAAATACCTACTAATCTGATATCAACTTATTTTGCCTTATTTCTATTTTGTACTGTTGCAAGAAGGATCCTTCTATGGAAGGTTTTCAAAGCGGACCCTTGGTCACATTCAAAACAATGGTAGCAGATTTGTATATCAGTATGATTAATTTAATGGACACATTCAGGCATATATGTAGATATGCTACATATGTATGAGTATTTGTTACATGTGTATGTATAAAGCAGCTTTTTATTTATTTAGAGAGGTCTTTACTTGATGTTATTGCATCAAGTGGCATTGCCACCTTGTGTGTATGCTTTTGTTTGTTTTTTCTTTTTCGAGATGGAAATAATTGTTTCCCAAGAGTCTGGAAACTTGAGTTCTTATTCTTAATTTGTCAACTAATGCCTGGTTTGGTAAAGTCGTCTAAGATGGTGAAGCGGGTTAACCAGTATGTTACTCATTTGGGTAGATTCCCATAGTCTGCCTTGAGCAGAGGACTTTAAATGCAGTGTCACCTAAGCTTTAATGAGGAATGTTCATGTTAGTTCTAAACCTCCTCCCTAAAGGCTTTCATTATAACGTATGGCATCTGTTTTGATTGACTCTTTGGTTTTCATTTATTTCATGATACACACCGCTCTATTGAAACCAAAGCTAACCTAAAATGTAAGCAGAATAATAGAGTGAGCAAATCTACACTAACAGGGAAAGTTTTGATTTCTGTGGATTCAAGATCAGCAATAACCTGTGCCCCAGGCTTACTCACCAAAAGTTCTTGTGGCTCTGAGAGAAAAGTTCAAGACCCCACAGTTCTGGTCCTGGCTTTGCCACTGGCCAGCTGTTGTGTATGACCTTGGAACATCATCCTCTTATTAGGCCTCCATGTCTTATCTATAAGATGAAGAGTTAGATGTGGTGACCTTTAATGCCTTCTGGCTCTTAAAGTCTGTGATTCTATGAAGGCCATGAGTCTTTCTGACACTAAAACCACATCATCACAAGAGATCAAAAGATGAAGAACTAAGTGCAAATAAAGGTCAGATAACACATTTAAAGGCAAGTGCTTCCAAACATCAAGGCTCAAGGAGAAGCTCATGTTCACAGTAGCATCTCAGAATTCATCCTTAAAATGGGCCGAAACAATTAGAGTGTTGCTATTATGCTAGATCAGTGTCAATAGCATTAGTAGGTCAAGGATTTTTGTTCACAGTTGGCATATTTCACCATCACTTGATACTACAGCTAATCCTCTTTATATATCAGTGGCTTTATCCATTGAGAATGTAGCCAGACAATAAGAAAGAAGCAAAAAAAAAAAAATAACCAAACAAACAAATAAGAAAACAGCTATAATTCTAAAGAGTAGATTTAAACTTCTTGAAAAATTTTTGTGAAAACAAGTATAATTTCTTCACTGGAGAGAGTGCCTCAGGCTCTTCTTATTCAAAGACCACTCTAACCTACAGAAGTAAAGATAAGGTTCAATAGCTCACTTATTGAACTCTCCGTGCTAGGCACTAGAGTCAGTATTTAACAAATCTTAATTTATTTAATTCTTACAACAACTTAATGAAATTTATAAAGTTCTATTACTATTACTATCCATTTTATGCACTAGAAAACTGAAGGAATGGACCCTGACATTTCACTGTCAAGTCCAGGGCCCTAACCATCACACCACATTACCCTTCTAAATAGGAGCAGAGAAAGGCTCTTGGTCACAGGCCTATTGAGAGGCTGAAAAAACAAGTCAAAGAAATTGTTAAAAGCCTAGATAACTCAACGAGCTGAATGAAACTTACGGTGACTTGGGAAGCAAAAGCGATTCTATTTATCTGTTCAATTGTTTCCTAAATGCTTCTATAGAACTGACCCTGTGGCAGACACTATCCTCTCCTGGCAGACACTATCCTGCTTACTTTACCCATTTTATACATAAGGTAATTGAAGCACAGAGAGGTTCAATCACTTGCCCACGTCCCATAGCTAGTAAGCAGCAGAGCCAGAATTTAGAACTGGTCAGACATGCTCTGGCATCTGTGCTCTTGAGTACTGTGCTGTGCTGGCCTGTCACAGGTACTTCTTAAATCTACCCACTATGTAAAAATAACAGAGGCTCATTCATTCATTCAGCAATGTTATTATAGCTGCATATTAATTTTAATATTGCTCAGAGGCAATATTAATTATGAATGACTAACGAGTTTCAAGAAGAGATTAAACTTATTTTAGTATATTTGGTTAAGAAACTGAGATCCCCTATACATTTTAGAAGGGTTCTCATTCATAATTGTTTATTTTGGGGGGTTGTTTTATTATTTATAGTGTCAAATCCCAACTGTTTGAAAAACTCAGTGTCAGTACTTTCAGATTTACTAAGGATACTTGATTTGAGTTTTCACTGTATTTAAAATTAGATAAAGTTATGTAGAAATGAGCTACCATATTTACTTTCTAAACATATGTAATTCCTTTATATAATCCCCTCCATCCTCAAGCAAAATAAATACAACATTCAGCAGAAATGGAATTCTTTGAGATTGACTACAAGTACTAGGAAGCCTATAATGGACATTTGATGTATCTTGTGTCTAAATTGTCAGCTGTGCCTTTCCTGTTATTTTCTTTTGGTATTATTGATGAGCAGACTGTTTGTTCTGCATTAACATTAGTTTTAGAAAATAGACCTTAAAATAGTAGAAAACGAAACTACTGCAGCCATCAGTCATTCAACGGGGTGGTTTTCTCTAAAGGATATACCCTTTCACTTATCTTTAAAGGAAGAACATGCTTAGCCCACAGAAATTTGTTAACCTGCTTATAGACTTTGCTAATATCTGGCGACATCCTTTGAAGTGCCAATGTATTCCATGCTTGCCTTACACACTTAAAGTTATATATTGTACTGCAGCATCCCAATTAGCGGAAATCAGTGAAGAGGAAAACACAATATTAGCCAGAGAATATTTTATTTAAATTGTAGAGTACGATAAAACATATGAAAACAGAGTTGCTACATCTCATAAACCTGAGATTCAAGAATTGGTTTAAAAAGCATGGTCAAGAACTGCAGAAAGAGCGATGAGGGACTCTGTTCAAAATGAGAATTGCTTCCTTTAAAAAAAAAAAAAGAGAGAGAGAGAAAGATTTTATTCTAAACCTAAATACGGTCTATGGCTTTTTTTCCGCAGCTCTGGGGTAGATTCAGCAGTATATTTTCCAGATCAGCACATCAACTTCAGATCTGTGACACCAGCCAGGCAGCCTGAATCAATGAATCTGAAAGCCTCAAAGAGCATGGACCTTGGTAAGTGAGGGTGAGGTGACATCCAGGTCAGCTCTCCAGCCTCAGCTCATCTATCTTCCAAAATGCCCTGCTTTTGTTTCTTCAATTCCAACCTTAGGGGGCAAGGTCTGCTGAAGCCTGCAGGATGGGATAATGGTCATCCTATCTTCCTGTCTTCTCTCACACACTTAATTGTAATTACCCCTATTTAAAAGAGAGATAAATGACTTATTTTTATCAAGTGGTCCATATAGGTCAGAAAAATACGACTATTCCTTCCGGAGGAGTTGAATGCCATAAGCATCTTTAAACTCAACTGCCTTTGTATCTGTACTCTCGCTTCCATTTGGTACCTTTCCTGTTGCAGGGCCTTGTAAGATAATGTGGTTAAATGAATCATCTTCTACAAGGCTTCCCATCTCTATGTGCGATGCATAGGGATGGCAACACAGGATTCATCTCTTTAAATGCCCATCTCAAAATCCTGTGACACTGGAAACAAGAAGGATGCTTAGGTTTGCCAGATAGAGGGTGTCAGGGTACTCTGGGTCTGTGTCTGAGCAACTTCAGTGAGGTTCTGAGCCCTGCAGAGAATTTCTAGGTGACTGTTGGTTCCCAGGGCACAGCAAAGGCCCTTGCAAATGCCGTTCTCCAGGCCCTGGAACGTGGGGCCCCACAAGACATTTCAGATACCCAAGGACATTGCTGCCCTCCCATGGGCTCTTGGAAAGAGAGAACTATTAGAGAAGAGAGTGGGTGCAAAATAAATTCTCAGCAAAATATTTATTGCTTCCTGCATGCTCAGAGGCCAAGCTTTGCAAATGTTTTTTTTCTTGAGGCGTATTACATATTTCATTAGTAGCGACAAGAAAATAGAATAATCAAAACTGCATGTTCCATAAAACAATCTGATAAATAGTGCTTATCTATAACTCATTTACAGGAGTTCAGAAAAATGTTCAATCATGATGAAACAAGAGAAATTGATTCTATTTTCTATAAATTAAACAGATCACTGGGATACATTTCCTCTAATCACCTGTAGTGAAAGACAGATAGAAAGCCTTAACAAGGAAGCTGTCTTAAGCACTGGTCAGGAAGGGGTATTTTCTCCAGTGTGAATCTTTGACAAAACAAAGGAATAATGTGTGACAGTTACATAGGTTATTACTAATAATTTAAGGGGCAATTTATTTTCATCGAGTGCTTGATAAACATTTCCTGTTCTGTCTTCCCAATTTCTCTATGGAGAAGATGAATGGATAAAAACTGCTCTTAATTTGGGGGAACAATATGTTACTGTTTTTCTCATTTAATTTTAAAAGAAGCAGTAGCCAGCAGTATGGTTCTAAGAAATCTCTGCAAAGCTAAAAATACATCCATTTTAATTTAAGGAAGAAAAAATATTGTCGAATCGGTCAAAATAAAACCTAAGGCAGAACTAGAAACATTTTTTTATATATTCTTTGTTACTGAAAACTTTGTTTTTGAGAACTTTTCTCCTTTAAATTGAAATAGCCCTTGTAACATATGTATGGTTAACAGTCACCCATTGCGTTTTATTGTATTTATTCTATAAATGACAACAATAATCGGGATGATTGTTCAACTTACATAATTGAACAGAGGTCATGAGCCATTTTCTTCAGGACAGAAGTGCCAAACTAAAAGCATCGGCTAAAAAAAATTCACCATAAAGCAGAAGCAGGAAAATATGCTGTAAAAACATTTTTAAAGTAACCATCAGAGTTTGGTCCCTTCCAGGAAATGCCAATTTAAAGCTAACAGTCTTGCAGAGGCTCTAAGGGTCAATATTCTAGGACAATTCTGAACCTCTGTCCCCAGAATAATTGAGTGAGCTCAATAAATGTGTTGATTTTCTCGGTAAATAAACTCAGATGATACCAGAATGATAAACACTGTGTCTTTCCTATTTGATTAGGTGAAAAGAATATTGTGAGTAGTTTAGTTTTCTGTGTATAGCATTAAGCCAATGTAAGGAATTTGCTGAATAGGTTGATGACTATGCTTACAGCAGTAATCTTTCAGCAGGGTTAAGATCCATTTTTCAAAAAGTAAAAGAAAACCAAAAAAACAAAACAAAACAAAAGCCCTCCCATTTATTATGTAATTAATTTATGTTGGATATTCCTTTTTTTTAAAGTTTATAGGAATCTTCAAAGGCTAACAGGCCCCATCAGTACCTTTTTGTTTGTTTTTGTTTGTTTCATTTTTGCTGCTGAGTTTAAGCAAGTATTTTAACCTGCATACTAATGGGTCGTTGTTCATATGCTCAAATTATTTTAAAAGTGAGTGGATTCCATTTACTTATGTTCACTTAAGTTTTCCAAAGACAGACACTCCTTATAAAAAAAATAATAAAGTGTTCTCATCCCCATCACCTTCCCCTGTTCTCCAGACACAAGCATAATGTTAAAATAGTTTGCTGTGTATATCCGTCTAGAAAGCACACTACCCATTTGCTGTCCCATCTATGTACATGTCTATATCACATTTGTTTCTTTATAATAGTTGCGTGGTATTATGTTATATGATTGAATCTTGATGTATAATTTACTTTTTCCTTTTTGATCAAATTTGGGCTTAATTGAGAATTTTAGTTTTGTTGCTTTTGTTGGATTAGAGGAATCTATTTGTATTTCTTATTCTACAATTCGCTTATTCTCATCTTTTGCCATTGTTTCCATTTGTTAATTCTTTTTCATCTTGAGACTATTACGTGTGTTGCAAATAATTTCTTGCAATCTATTATTTGCCTTTTTAGTTCAAGCCTGATATTCTTAACTATTAAAAAGGGTTTTGGCTTATAGTCAGATATTTCCATCTTTTCCTTCATGACTTTTGGGTTTTATACTTATCTCATTAATTTCCTTCTAGTGCTTTTAAAGGCTTTTTTTTTTAATGTACAGAAATCCATAATATGTTTTTATCCATGGCTTATAAGATGGGAAATTTTTTCTCCACAGAAACAGGCAAATTATTAATAACACTTACTGACTTTTGCATCCTTTCCCCAGTGATTCAGAATGCAGTCACATTGAATACTAAATTCCCTTAAATACATCGGTTGGTTTCTAGACATGCTGTTCTGTTGATATATTAGTCTGTCCCATGACAGTGTCACCCTTTATAAATTATCATGCTATCTTATTGTATTTTGATAATTTGTAGGATGATCTTCCTGATTTTTCTTCTTTTACAAAATTACTCTGATTCTTCACATGCATTTATTCTCCCACATTAACTTCATATTAGCTTATCAAAATAAATTTAAAAGTTAAACAGGAATGCTTCTATGGTGTATGTGCACACACACATGTGTGTCCATCATGATGTTTGCTGATAGTTCCTGATAGGAATGTTTCTATGAGGTTAAATAAGCTTCTTTGTATTCCTAGCTTCTTAAAAAGTTTTTTATTTGCTCATTTTGTTTAATCAGGAATGGGTGTTGATTTTTATTAAGTGATTTTTAAGGATCTATACAGAATGCATTTTGTTCTTTATTTTATTGATACAGTGAATTATATTAATAGATTTCCCAATATTAAATCTTTGACTCTTTCTGAATGGCTCTAAATTTTTCTCTGTACTTGAAAAGGGTAGAAATGAGTAACACTATCTGTGTGCTCTAAAACATAGGTCTAAAACTCTGATCCTATTTTATTCAGTGTCATTAATTCTTGTATATCCATTGTAGAGCTTTTTTAAGACTATTCTGCCTCAATATTTTGTAGATACTTTTGCTGGCATGCATGTAGCCACATTTAAGTCAGATCAGGGATGATTAAAATGATGAATAAAAGGAAATTTATTTTTAAATAATTGGATGCAACTATGCTTATTCAAAGGGGTTAGGGTGTCATTTTCTGGGTTTTCCAGAAAATCAATCTTTTCCTACTAATTGTAGACTTTCCTCTATTTACTTAAATTACCAGAATTACTGTGTTCAGTCTGGATCCCTTTAATTTGTTCATAATTGAGCTTGTGTGGGTGTTGAGTTGGAAGCTCTCAGGAGCTGAATAACACAGCTGCCTCTTTGGCCTTTGGCATAGGGTTTTCCCCCAAAGATCTGCCCTTGTTGGCAGTATGCCAGAGGGTTACATTCAAAGACTTTTTGATGAGGAATAAACATCTTTAATTTCCTGGCCTGGTGTTTTATGACCCAGTAATACTATTTAAGTATTAGTCTGAATTATTCTAGGGATAGTACTTCAGTATTTTGGCCCATTCATTGACCTGATCTATATAGCCCCATTCAAAGTTAACTTTAAAACATTTTCCACAACAATATTTTTTTTAGAGTTTTCTCTCCTGTCTCAAATCGGCCTCCTTCTCCCATTTCAGAAGGGTGTTCTGTAACACGGGAGAAGACTGAGGGCAGTGCAGATGGAAGATGCTGGCCAGCTGTCTTGCCTCTGTTCAATGAGAGGAAATGAGCTTAAAGTGATGCATGAGGCTTTCGGGCAAAATTTTAGGAGGTTTCTTGACAATGATGGTTGTTAACATTCCATGTCTTGCAGATTCTCCAAAAAAGCATGTCAGTCATCCCTAAAATCAAGACGATAAATAAATCGACCGATTTTCTTTTAAAATCTGTGATTCAGCAGTTTTAGTTTTTGTTAATTGCTTGTTCAAAATTTGTTGTGAGACAGAAAATATTTGTAGATACTACAGTTGAAGAAAATTATAAATCCACTGATTTCTCATATCAACAAAGGTAAATATTTGGGTCACATTTTAAATATAACCCTTTCATACACATCAGACATTCCTCTCAGAAAGTAGTTAGGCATCTCTAGTATCAGATCGAAGATGGGTATTAAAAAAGTCAATTAACCCCACTCTGCTTTTATAATACTTTCTTTTTAAAGCTAGTTCTTGTATAGTGAGGCACTCCTTGTTTTTATGTGAGATACTTCTATATGTGTTTTTATTAGGAAGTCAAAAATCTCGAACACAATACATAGGAGAATTTTTATAAAAGAGTGCATTCTAGTAACTATGATGCTGGTTTATCAATTAATATATGTTATGTGATATGTATAATAAATATTAATATAGTTTTAATATAAATGTTTATTTATATGCACGGATCTTCTTTATTGTTCATCAATAAGTAATATCTCCGAAGATGGTGAAAGCTGAATCAAGTACTTCTATCTAAGGTATAACTTAAACTTATTAAAAAAAAAAAAAAAAAAAGACCTGATTGGTAAAGAAGAATTAACGGTAACACTAAAAGAAAGTGTGTGCCATCTCTAATACTTGAGAAAGAGTATAACGACATAGTCAGGTGTATGCCCTAAGCTTTAGGAAGTCAAAATTAAGGAATTACAGAGAATGTTTACTTTTTCATTAAACAAATGTTTATTGAGCCTAGTGTGTTCCAGGAAGTGGATTAAATATTGATGATTCAGTAGTAAATGAGAGAAATGGTGTTTGCTACACGTACCTAGACTAAAACCCTAACAGGAAAGGAGAACTCAAGAGTTAAGATTTCCAGAAGGAAATGCTGACATTAGGATGATAAGTTATCTCAGAGAGGAAGAAAAGGGAGAGGCATCTGAAGACACTAGTGTGGCTGCTTCAAGAACTAACTGATAAGCTTGGCTGTGTAAAAAGAGGCAGAGAGAGAGAGAGAATGAGAGAGAGAGAGAGAGAGAGAGAAAGAGAGAGAAGGGAAGGAAGGAAAGGAAGGAAAAGAAAGGAAAAAGAAAGAAGGAGGGAGGGAGAAAGGAATAAAAAGAAAAAGAAAATGCAGGAAGATCTAAACAGCTGCTTGAGATGAGACTTGCAAAACCTATAAGAGTTAGACCGTCAAGCTATTTTTACAGTACCAAATAGAAAATGTGGTGGTGGCCCATTGTTCAGAACACCTAACAGCTGTCAGGTGGAAAGCAGAGCCACCTAGTTTCTGTGTTAATTTTGTCTTCATCCGCACATGAGAAAGATGTTTGAATTAGAAAACATGGCTTCCAGCAAATGGAAGGCTAGACAGTTTATATTCTGTACATAAAAGGATTGTGATTATAAAGTGACTATCCCTAATCATTAGAAATTAAGAAGAGTAGGCCTTGCTCTGGAGGACAGGAAGCAATTTACCTATTTTCACAAATATGATGAATTCCAGAAACAACTGGTGAAACTAGTGATCTCAATGCTGATCTTCAGAGGGTTTCCATGTTTGTAAAATGAAAAGAAAAAAAAAAGTAGTGGTCACCAGCAACCTCCAAGGGGATGATGGGGGAGGGGAGGTGTCTCAGAAACAACTGCTGTCTTCTTTTTGATAGGATTTCTAGGCTAAAAATTTAGAGAAATGTTATAAGTGTAGTTTATATTGGTCTTTATAAAGATATTTCAATTCATTTTCCTATTGAGACTTGAGCCAAATTATACATTAAGGTAGGTAATAGCATTAGAAAACTCTTTCTCAAAATGTGATAATTAAGGTTCATTGTTAATTCTGAAAAGAATTGTATATACTCTAAGACTCTGTACTCGGCTTCTCTCATTATATTCTAATAAGTAACAACAGAATTTGATGGAGAATAGATATGTATAATTTGGATGAAGGCATGAAAGACATTCTTACCAAAATTTTAGTAGATTCTGTCTCAGAAGTGAGTGATATGTTAGATTGACAGAATTAGCATTCAAATAATTTCTTCTAAAGTTGAAGATAAAATTCAACAAATAATAATGGGTGAATTCATCTAAAAGGCATTTAGTAGATACTTAATATTTTCCAGGCAATATCTTAGGTGAATAAGACAAAGGCTCAATTCTTATGGTATTTTCACTCTCTTGGTAGTTAGATAATAAAGTTTTATGTAAGTAAATAAATAATAAAATTTCTGATAGAGATGATATTCCTGAAACCAAATTCAGGTAGAGATGAGACTGGGGAGAAGTGAGTCTATTTCAGAGAGGGCGGTGAAAGATAAAAGTAATGTCCTGAAGTCAGGATAAAAGAATTAAATTGTAAAAGTATAGAGTTTGAGAGACCTGGCATAACAACAGTTATTAAAGATGTCCCTGGTTTTTAACTATTTGCCTGAAATGGGCACCCCCAAAGCTAGTTCCGTGTTACCAGACCAAGGAAAATTATAGTTCTATAATACCTTGGCCTGGTTGTAACATAGATAGTACTGTAATTAATTTCAGGTACAAAATTTTAAGAGACCAAAAAAAAAAAAAAAAAGTGTAGAATGCATCCAGATATTGGTGAGAGGCTTAGAAACCATGTCCAATGAAAAACAGTTGAAAGAAATAAAATATCTTGCTTGGAAGAGAGATGACTTGATGCATACGAGAGCTCTCCTTAGATATTTTCATGGCTGATAATTGAAAAATTCAAATCTGTACAAAATTGCATATGCACCCGAAATATATCTAGTGGTGATAGTCAAATCAAAGTTTATGAGCTTTGAAATTTAGGAAGTTAATAGTGATGAATTCTAGTTAGTGGTATGCAAAGAAAAAATAGATATATGAATTAAAACAACTCAGGAAGACTGAGAAGAAAAGCAAAATTCTTCAGAATTATGGAAAAGGCACCTTTGTGTATTTTTCAATATTAGATAAAGGATAAAGTTTCTTTTCATTTTTTGTTTATAACCATACAATTTATAACTGAAGTGGGAAGACTTAATGAAGACAAATTGAGTTTAGAGAAATTAATTACATATCATGACTCAGGCTGAATTCTTAAAAAGACATCTTCGGTGAAAAAAGAGAAACCAGTAAACTTAGAATGACTGACTTTACACATTGTTTACAGCACTGCCATCCAAAGCAAGCCTCTTTCAAAACATTAGGAAATCCAACAGTTGGATTACTTAACATAACTTAACATATAATTAAATTTTAGACAATTGTACTTTTTGAAGTGAAAATGAATTATGAACTAGTATTAATATTAACTGAGTTACAGAGATATAAATCACTTCTCAATATCTATAATATAACTGTAATCTTAGATATAGCAGAGTAGTACAGATTTTCTTTAAAATTAGAATAACTATTTGAGTTGGAAGCAAGGGCATAAAAATGCCTGCCTCTTTGTGTAATGGACATGATGCTCACCCTGTAAGTCCATATGTATCGTTTTTCCCTGCCTTTTTTTTTTTTTACATTTCCCTAAGAAATATGTTTTCAAGAAATATATTTTTAAGAATAATTTCACTTTGTGTTTATTATTACTATTAATTGGAAAATGATGCCTTTTGTGTAGAAATTGTAATTTTATACTACTTTATATGTTTTAGACTTGTCCAAAAGTTGGGGCATATTTCATCCCGCCACTCTTATACCATCTCCAATGAATAAATGGTGACAAATACCTTAAACACATTTGCTCTTATTTACCATTTGTTCAATGAATGGCTAGGAGGCACAACTCTCTCATATACCTCCTTCAGGAAAAATTAGTCTTTGAATCAAGGCTCATCTCTCTTATATAAAACATGTAATCCGATGCTTAGAACATACAAGATGCAATGTTGTTATTAGTACTAGTAATAGCCATGGAGAGGATCATCTTAGTAGTATTATTAGAGGTGAGCCTCTACATCTTCTACACATTTTTCTTGTAATTGGCGGTTGACTTGAATTGTCAATATGGTAAATTCTCTTCAAGTGTTATGAAATACTGGGGAAAGGTTACATGGATTTTGTACATCGATTCTTAATCAATGATGGGGTCACAAATGGTCTCAAATGTTGCCATGTACTTTTTCACTAAAATTACATTTTCTTGGTCAGTGGAATATGTAGATACTTTTTAAATTCAGTGTCTAGAAGGGAAATCCAAAGTTCTGTTTTCCCACAGGAGATATAAATAAAACTATAATGTTTAGAAATGTTTGTAATTGAGCCTTAACTAATGATATATGCCAATAGCAAACTCATGCAGATCTTTATTAAATTAACCTCTATATTTAGAGCATTGTTTAGGCTCTAATGGGAAATCCTGATCAATAAGAAACTGCCGTATCCTTTAGAACTGAAATATTCTTAAAACTTGGATTAGTCATGAAGCACTTTCCTTTTTTATTGTGTACCTCAATTAAAGTTCTACCTCTCAGATACTAAGCATTTTAAATAAAGCCAAATATAAAGCTATCTTTCTCACTTGCCTTTGTTTTGTAAACTATTATTCATATTTAAATGAAATTCTGTGTTCCTTCTTAAAGACCTTTTGTATTAATATAAGAACATCTTCATAAAAATATGAAGCTAAGGAAGCTATTCAAAGAATGGAGCAAAATACTTAAATCCTCCTTGCAAATATGAACCAAATTCATTTTAGTTGTTTTAAAGTAAGCATTCCATTAGCATAAAATATTATATATAAATATATAATTAAATATAATCAAATATATAATATAATAGTGTTAAATGAAGTTTTGCAGCTTCATAGTTGACTCTTCTGAACAGTATTTAGAATGATATGTATTTGTTATTGGCCATGTTTTATGTGGAAATTAAAACTACTATAGGGAGTTACAACTATCTCATTCTTATGTACAGTAGTTGCAGTTTTTAATAAAGCAAAACTTCTTTAGTCTTACATATTTTTTCAATATACATATTTATATTTTTATATTCTTTTTCCCCAAAATGATTATACTGAATATATGCTTTTAAATTTGTGTCTTTTAAGAACAATCTATATCTTAGCTTCTAAAGTATCATCACTTAACTGTAAGATTTGCTCTTACATAAATTTAGCCTGACTTATCTGCCTAATATTATTTGGCCATATGGATTGTTTCCAATTCTTTGTTCTTAGAGCAATGCATTGAGACTGCAAGTGTATAAACCTTTGTGAATAATCATGATTATTTTATTATTATAAATTCTATAAGCATAATTCCTTGGCCAAATGTTGTTTAAAGATGTAAAGCTTTTGATAGATATGACCAATTGCCCTCCAAGAAGGAAATTTTGCTCTTATCAGTAGTATATGGAAGAATCTGAGTGGTTTTTTTTTTTGGTTCGTTTGTTTGTTTTTTTGCCAATTTTATAAGGTTAAAAGGAATATTTTTATTTACTTTTAAAATTACATCTGGGGCTAAACATTTTTCATATATTTATTGACTATGTTTTCTATTGTGAAACATCTGAGAATTTCCTCTGTAAGTCTGAAAATATCTAAATTAAATATCACCTTTCTGGAAATAAAACGTTATTGTACGTTAAAGGTCAAATCACAACTCTTGCTCATGAGGGAAAATAGATATTTTGCTTTTACGTTCCTAAAGCTATGTTACCTGCTCCAAAGTACATATTAATTAATACATCTGTGTCTTTCATTAAATGGTTAGAAAGTGTCTAGCTAAACATCAATAGGAGGCAGAGTCAGAACTTGGACTTATTTATGATAAAACCTGCTTAATCTATGGTTAGTTAATCTTTTAAAAAATAATTTCTTTTAGTTCTCCATTGGAGTACTAAATACTATATATACAGTAGTTCTGGCCACTTTAGAGCACATTAGTACAAAGGCTGGCATCACCAGAAACACCTACTGTGTTTGTATAAGACTGAAAAGTTGTCCAGCACCTGAATATATAATTTCAGTCCCAGGTGAAATTCATCCATCCATCTATTCCTGCCTCCCTGCCTGCCTTTGTTCCTTTGACATATATGCTTCTTCTAGGGTAGGTACTATTCTTAATAATTGAGACTTATCAGGGACAACACACAATAATATCTTATTTCTTCTGTAGGTTACATTAGTGGAAATAGTCTCATGAACAAAGTTTGAGAGAGTAGGGATATAAATGGTCAGAATAAAATAAGTGAATGAAGACACCAGAAAGATATTCAATATAACAAACATAAATATCTACAAATTGAAGAGAGAGGAAACGTGACTGAAAAGGCTAATGTCTCAATACCTACTTGGTTTTCAGTGTTCATTAAAAGGTTACTAGGAACTCTATCCAATAAAAGTACTAAAATTAAAGTGAAAATTAAAATAGAGATCAAATTGGAAATTAACTAATCAAGAGTGATGGTTTCAAGTGAGCTGGGAAAAGCTGATCTACCCTCTGCTAATCCAAGAACTAACTAGCGTAATCCCCAAGTACTTTAGGATGGTCTTAAAAGAATTGTGAGAAACTGAAAATGTCTCAGCTGAAATTCCTTAAAAGTAAAACAAGGGCATATCAGGAAATTGGGAAACATTTAGTTTATTTTCTAAATTTGGAAAAAGTTATGGTAACATAATTCGAAATGAGTGAAAAATGAGTTACATCAGAGTTTTCCTATTACCAGCCTTAATAACTTGGTAGATGCCAAGTAAATCATCTTAGTGCTTTCCTGGACTCAGAAAGGCTAGAGGACAATCACAAGTGGCCAGGTCCTCTAGCCATAGGTTAGTAATGAATAGTCAAGCAAGTTTGGAAAATTCTGAGTTAAAGTTAAACTGTCTTCTTAAATACAAGATTATTCACAGCCTTCAATGTGTTTTATATGCATTACCATTTTCTTAAGAGTCTTCAAGATATAATACATGCAGCATTTCTCAGACTCATTTGCTCCTAGAAACCTTGAGTTCAGACCATTTCATAAGACTAGTGCTTTGAAGAATGCTCTTGGCAAAGAGAAGATGTGTTTGTGAGGTTTAAAGGTGATGTGCTACAGCCCGAGTAGGGTGAAGAAAGGATTGCCAACAAGATGAGACATGTGGAGCAATGCTGTGAAGCGGGGTGCGACCTGAGAAAGAATCTCTAAGGTAGAGAAGTGTCCACAGATGCTAAATAAGTAGGAATTAACTGCAGACTAGCATGAAAGAACAAGGTTGTAGCAAAGCCTGAATTATCCATGGACTATGATGACAGAATGTGGATGACTGAGTGCAGGATGCCTCAGGAAGAATAGCACATCTATTGTAAAATAATCTTTACTACTTTATTGCACGTCAGTGACTAGAAGTAACTACCTTTCCTTTACATATGGTAAAATAAGAAAAATCAAACTTAGCCCAATATCCAAGGCAGTGACAATACCTATTAATCTAAAATAAGAAGAGGAAAAAGAGAGAAAGCAGTAGGTAACTATAATGGTAGTAGTAGTAGCTAATGTTTTTGAGCACTTGCTATATGCCACGTGTGGTTTTTTTATACAGCAATTCTATTGCCATTTTACAGATGATATAATGGGGCTTAAAGAGACTGACTTATCTAAGGTGGCATAGCTAGTCAGTGGTGGGGCCAAGTTTTGAACTCAGGAACATTTAACTTTGACGCCTGGGCTCCAAACCATAATGCCTTTTTGTTTCAAGTGAGACTTATTAGTTTCTTATCCTTAACTTTAAAAACAGAAGAGCCCATTCTCTCTTCTCTCCTATTTAAATTTCATCTTTCATTCATTTCACTAAAATCTTGCCTGCTCTGAGTAGCTGTCACTTTTCCCCAGCTCTTTCTCAGAATTTCTAAAGCAATTACCATTGACTTCACCAGTTTAGCATAGAATTGCATACTCTTTGGAGTACCTAGTGTATGAAAATGTTTTCTCACTCCTCAACTGAGAAGCTCCTACAAGGTCAAACCTTGTATTTACTTAGCACTCTCTTCACCACTTAGAATGTGTAGGTGCTGAGTGAATACAAGATGGATGTTATGGATGGATAGTGTTAGAGCAATCTGGGTGCAATCTCAGAAACCCATTGATCTTGATGATTGATTTGTCTGATCTTACTAAGTAGACAGGTTCCCCTTTCCTACATCAAAATATTAAATGAATAGATGAATAAAAGTGCAGACAAATTCTTAAAAGATAAATGAATAAAAGTGCAAGTAAATATTTGGTTTGAGTAGCAAAATAGAATAGGGATAAAGATATTTCAGGAGGGTATAGAATAGAGCACTCTACACTCACATTCACTTAACCAAACTAGTTTTGTTCATTTGAGAGTGTTTGAAGAAGGTTCATAATAATGAACAGATTTAAAGAAAGAGTCATACCCAGGAAATATATAAGGCCAAGGGTGTTAATTTCATCGTATAGAAAATAGTGAAAGCAGTGTTTAAAACTTCAAGAAAGGAGCCGTGTGCTTTATTTCCTAATTGAAGGAATCTATGAATAAATTAAGCAATCACTTGACATAATTGATTTAGATCATGTGAATTCACTTGCACTGCCAGAGAGGGTTAATTAGATTGTTTTGTGGCTCTTCATAGTCTCCTATCACGGACATTGTTTTTCCCATTTTATTCTTCTATACCTTCCTTTTATTTATTTATTTTTTATCTCAAGAAGTATATCTTTTTATTTATATTATTTAACTTTAATTTATAAGTTTTTTATTTTTGTAGAATTAGAAAAAGTTGAAGATATAAATAAATACTTCTCTAACAAAAAAATCACTTGCTTCCTATTTATGAATCTAATTTTCATTTTCCATAAATCTGCAGAAGAATAGTGTAGTCTATGCATAAACCTCATGCCATGGGAATTATATTTAAAACATACTTGAATTGTTTGCTTTTACCTGCAGCAACATGAAATTGAATTACATTAGTATAGAGCAATTTGATTGCCTGTGAGTTGTCGCAAATCTTGTGTAAGCTGAATATTCAGAGATTTTGCTCACCTTGGGTCATATAGTAATGGTTGTCATGACAAATATCCTAAAGCGATACCCAGAAAGTCCTGAATCAAAGAACATGATTAACTCAAAATAAATTGAAAATATTCTACATGGTCTAAATACTTGGTACAGGCTCACCCATTACAGCTTCGTGATTTATGCACATTTTTATCCATGGAGCAATTTTGGTATTTATGTTTAATCAAAGAATTTATTAATACAAGTACAAGCCCTTATGACTTAATATGCTAAGATGACTGAGGAACTTTAAAATGTTCCACATTCAGCAACCTGATTTGTACAATGTCCAGCATAGCTACTTGATATTGATAGATGTATAAGTTAACTCTCAAATCAACTAAATAACTAACTCCTTAGATATCTAAATCTGTATCCCTGTAAAAATAGTACTTAAAGGGTTTATCCATGACCAAGCTATAATTTAGAGATGTTATTATAATGAAAATGTGGTCACAAAGTCATTAAGGGCAAGAATTTCTAAAGACAGCTCAGTTGAATTGTCCACACCACTGGGGAGGGGGAGGGGTGCCGGGGGGGGGGGGGCAGACTGATGATATGCTTCATCCTTAATGGATTAGGAATATTATATTTGTAAAAGAAGGCAATAGTCTTACATGAGTGTTTAACATATCATTACCATGTACTTTTCTAAGCATGTTTTAGAAAGTCGAGTATGAAAATAAAAAGCTGGTATATAAGAAAAACACTTAGAGAAGCTTATTTGAGTAAAAAGAGACAAATGTTTTTTTCTTTAGTTGGAGAAGAGATTTACTCTGGATAACATGTAAAACTAAGAAACGATCCTAAGAGTGCACATTGGATTATGTTGTTTCTTTGTTAATCCAGCAACAACCTAAAAAGTTAATTAATTTGGAAACTCCAATATTCTTAAAATAGGATTAGGAGACCCTGCTTAAGAGACACTTAATCATTACTCTGTATTTTCTACATGTTCTTTGTTGTTCAAGAGAATAAAGGAATAATTATGAAATAAAGGATTAAAATCTTTAATACATGAAGAGCTCTAGTTAGTTATTGGAAAATAAATATTTCGATACAAAATTGGAAAAATATATGATCAGAAAAGTTACAAAAGAAAAAATTTGGTTGGACAATATATATGAAAATGTTCAACCTCACAAGTAATTAAGGACATTAAGATATTGTAGTGGAAAACATCAGCAAATGTTGAAATATACATGTACCAGTGTCACAATACATATTTGTTGGGCATTTAGGCTAATGCCTCTTTACTGCAAGGGAATGTGGCTATTGCATAAGTTCCCTTAGCACTCTTTTAAAATCTTTTATCCAGTAATTCCATTTCAAGGAGTTATTGTACAAAAAAAAAGAAAAAAAAAAGAAAAATTTGACCAAGATTTAAGTTTAAGGATTTTTTACTATAGTGAACTTAATTTTCCAGCAATTAGAAGGTTAGTGAAATAATAAGCTATTAATCTAATAGATATGATAGACTATTATGCAACAATTAAAAATCTTCAGACTATTTAATGATAAAAATGTTAATGATAAAACATCATTTGAAGAAAACAGTAGACAATTATATCAGTATTTGTATGGATATACAGATTGTGTCCATGTATATGGAATGGTATTTGGCAAAATGTTTACATTGAGTTTTCTCTTAGTGGAAGTTACAAGAATAGTTTTTATCTTATTTATACATTCCTGCATATTTCAAGTCTTTTAATACAGACATGTATTATATTTACAATTAAAATCAATTGGCAGCTTTAAAATAATATTTAAATAGAATTTAAAAAGCAGGTAATCCTGCCCATGGTAGAAAGAAATGGAGCTATTTAACTACAAAAAGAATGAAGGGGGTGCAGGTTATTTTGGCTGACTTCATATCCTTGAGGACTATCACGTGAAAGAGAGGATAAGAGTATTTATGAACAGAATGATGAGATGTTTGTTAACAGATTTCAGGTTGGCACAGAAAGTTACTCCTTACCACTTAAAATGATATTAAATAGGAGCACATTCCACTGTAGTTCTCACAGAATTCTGCCAACAGTGGTGTAATAAACAGAAGTCTGTTTGTCATACATAATGTGAAGTTCAAATAGAGCCAATTCAGTGGCTCAGTGAAGCCATCAGAGACCTATGTTCCTTCTCTTTTTCCATCCTGTCATTCTCGATTTTTTGGCTTTTTTCTTCATATTTGTTACTTAAGTATCCAGATGACTGCTGTATCTTCAGAAATCGTATCCATGTTCCAGACTGGGAAAGAAAAATAGTAAAAAGGCAGACAGGCAACAGAAGACAAAAGAGTATGCCAACATTCTTCCCTGTATCAGAAATACAATATTATCTAGGAGTACTGCCCATCAAACTTCCACTTTTATCTCATTGGCCAGGGCTATGACACATCACATACTTTCTAGCCAGAAAGTAGCTAGGGAGAATGGCGTTGTTCGTGACACTGGCTCAGCCAGCCTACTGTGTCTTCCAAGGCTGCCGTGTAAGGTTGTGAACTTCCAATCACTGCTTGCGAACAGGAGTACAAAGACAGCCTCGTGTGAGTCGGGCAGATTTTTTGGATTCTTTTAGATCTTAGTCTTAAGAGACTATTAATCCAATTCCATTTTGATAGAATTATGGACTCAGTAGGAAAGTGGCAAGAGAGCAATGACCTGATTCCCTATTCATGGACTAAGTCAACCTTGACCGATTATATTTAAGAGGATGAGGGTGAGTTTCTTGGGATGATTTTGGTGAAATTTTCAAACTAGTAAATCTAGTGAAAGCAGAACATATAGGAAGGAGACACTCAGATGGAACGACAATAAATTATTTTTTTTTTCTTTTTAATAACCCTAAAGCAATGGTTTTAACTTTATATTTTTATTTCCTGAATTGTTGAAACAATTCCTTTGGTTAAATCAGGCAAGGATTTTCTTTTCCCTGATGGTCACTATAGGCACAAAGCTTAGAATTTATGAGCTTTACAAGGACCTACCCAAGTATCTGAAACTTGAAAAAAATCATTGGCTCTAAAGTATGAAAATAAAGCCAGAAATCTGGAATTAATAAATGTTTGATTATCCCTGAAATGTCAACCTATGCCAATTTTATTATTTGTAACATTTAGAATTCATTTAAAAATATCATTACATTCAAAAACAGTTTGTATTTTGGGATTTTTTTCTAGTTTACAAGAATTTCTAGGTAAGCACAGATTGCTAAAAAACCCATCAATATCTATTGAATGAATAAATCATACCCAAATATTTTTGAGTCAATTTTCCTAAATCTCTTTTATATTTTCACAGCAAGAAATTTTATTTAAGATTCAAAGAATAAGGGAGGAGGAAGAGTGGTAGGAGGTGTTGATGAAGCATAGGTGCAGCCCATTGCTTTTCCTGCTGTCCTTTCTTCAACGGCAGCCTTGGAGGCCTCCAAAGAAATTCCTGGTCTAAAGGAAAGAGATTTAAAAATTGCTTCCTGTGAAGTCACTGAGGACTCTGGGTCTAGCAGTTTTCTGTTGTTCCTATTACTGTTTTCTATTAACTCAACCTTGTTCAAGATTCTTGATATACCTCAATACCTTCCAAAAAGATAGCGGATATTTAATATGTATGTGTAATCACCGGTTCTGCAAAAAGGAGCCTGATGTAAACGAGCTCATCTAATAGAGCAGTGTAAAATACTAGATCAGTTCACTAGAGTGCGTGCAGTACTTTCTGCATCCCATTTAAGTGGATGGTTGTGCTCTGAATTGGAGAGACGGCATATAAACCCCATAGTTAATATCCTCTAATAAACAATGAATCTGGATGACAACTTTTCAAAATCTATTATGTAGTAGTAAGCCTGGTTTTGCACCGTTTGCATAATAAACAGATGATAGTAGATTCTGGGCAGGAATATAGACAGTATTATATACTTCAGTTCACACCAGAAGAGAAATCTTTTGATAGCACTCATTGTAGCCAAGAACAGAAGCAGCTATACTCTACCCAGTGGGAAACCAGGTGCCAAAATTAGTTAATGCAAGAATAAACTGAGTTGCCATCTTAATGTGAAGTCCACAAGCTCTAGGGAAAACGTACATGAAAATCCTGAGTAGCTCAGGTTACTAGGTCTTGAGGGTTATAGTTCAGTTCTGGGCTGCCCAGTTAACTTTATGAGAAGAAACACTGTTGAGTGATGGGAAAGTATGTTTTTACCCAGCCAGCCAGCTCACAAGCACATGCAGAAGAGCCATGAAGAGAACAGGAGGATGTTCAGTAATGTAAGCCCCCCACCCCCCACATGACATGGATATAGCAGATTTACTTGTCAAAAGTGTAGATGACACACAGCTCGGTGGGTTATCTAATACACTGGAGGACAGAATTAGGATTCAAAAGATCGGAACAGGAATAACTGATGAACTGCAATTCAGAAGATTAAATTTAATAGGGATAAATGTAAATTCCTGTACTTGGGTTAAAAAAAAAAAAGCAACTGCCTCCTGTCTTACTCCCATCCACTTCATTCTCCACGCTGCAGCTTGGGTGATCTTTTTAAAACACAAATCCGATCATGTCACTTTCTTGCTGAAAATCCCTTAACGGCACCCCATTGCCTTCAGGATAAAGACAAAACTCATTATGTGGTTTTGGAGATCCTCCATGACTGGCTCCTTCCTTTCTCCTCCACCTGGTCTCTCACCAGTCTCCCTCTCATGCTGAGCACTTCAGCTGTATGAAAGATCTTTGGGTTCTGCGTATGGGACCTGTTCGTGGGCTTTCATGTTTCTTCTGTGCTAATACTAACTTCATGCTTTCCTACACGTCTCCAGGTCTCAAAGCCATCAGGAAAGTCCAGTCTGTAAACTAAGTTTAATCTCTTCATTACCTGTTTTCAAGATTCTCTGGTCATCCTTTTTTCATTCAACACATATTTAGACCCTGAGAACAAATTGATGGGCAAAACAAAGCCCATGTCCACATGGAGTTTATGTTCCAGTTGGGAAGATGACAGGGCGTGATGAGAGCTTTGTAGAAAAAGGAAACAGGATGAAGAGATAGTGACAGTTGAGGTTAGATGTTCCTACCTTAGGTAAGATGGCCAGGGAGGACCTCTCTGATGATGACATGTCTGTGGAGATGTGAATGAAGAGGGTCATTGAGCTATGTGGCTGTCTGAAAGAATAGCACTACAGTCAGGAGAAAGAGCATTGTCCCAAAGCCCAGAGAGGAATATGCTTGGCATGTTTGGGGAACTGCAGTGAGGCCAGAGCGGATAAAGGAAGGATGCTGAGCAAAGGGAGAGCTGTGCAGAATGAGGTTGGAAAGGCCCCCGGGGACCAGCCCAGGCTGGGCTTGGAGGCTGCAGTAAATTTTCACATTTTCTTCTAAATGTGATTAGAAGCTATTAGGAGGCTTTGAGCAAGGGACTGCCATGATTAAAATGTTTGTTTTGTTTTCATTTTAAAAGGATTATACTAGCTTCTGTGTTTAAAATAGACTATGGGGAGTAAGTGCAAAATCCCAAAGTTCAGGCGGGAGGTTATTACATCTGTCAAGGTGAGAGCTAAAGCTGGCTTTGTTTAGGAAGGTTTGCTGGTACTTCTCACACTATTTGTGATTAGTTGTGTGATATAAAACCCTGCCAGTACAGAGCTTGGGCTGTCTTGTTTTCTTCCACAATCCCAGTGTCTTCCATGATGCCTGGCACACCGTTGGCTCTCCACAGATGTTAGTTGAATGAAGAGCTCACTTAACAAGAGTTAATATAAAAAGGATTTCAGGATTTTAGTTGACTGTGCACTTGATGAGCCAACAATAGTGCAGTTTGGCTGCCATAAAAGCTAAGGCTGTCTTTTCCCCTTTTGCACTGCTCTGACACCCTCTGAACAATAGTCCATGCCTCTTTCTGGTAACAATTTCCAGGTGTATGAGGCTCAGAACAATTTATGACAACTCTATTTCTTCTGAGAGTATCAACAACCATTTTTAAGAGACATCATGTGTTCTTTCACGTTGTCTGTTAGGAAATTATACATTTAGTAGGTAGTGGTGACTAGTGAAATATATCGTTCTTGATGGTAAAGCCATTAGCAGAATCTTACCTCTCAGACTCACATAGTAGAACGAATTTATGCTTTGAAGTCAGGAACCCTTCCGATCCTAGCTGTCCCACTTGCTAACTTAATGACATAACCCCACTGAGCTTCAGTTACCTCCTCTGTAAAGTGAAGATAGTAATGCCTAACTCATAGAGCTTTTGTAAGGATTAAATAAGATAGCATGTGTTAAAATGCTTAGTATGATTTCTGACACACGTACATTGGCAACAAATTTTAGTTTCCTTCCTCCTTTTCCTTGTGAAAGCTAGAATCACTCTGCAGAAATGTATATTACAAATAGTGGAATGAGAGGTGTGTTTTTCCATTTGCTAATAATGAATAATCATTGTCTGGTGTGTGACTTACAGAATAACCTGTGCCCTTTTTTTCCTACAATTTAATCAGTATCAATTTCTTGCTGATAACGGGTATATTTATCAGAGGTCTAGGAAACATGGGAATTATCATAGTCTGAGAGTAGTAGAAATAGTCCAACCCTGATAGATCCCAAAAATTTACAGAGAAAGAAGGTTCTTGGGAGGGATCTCACATAAGTAATCTTTCTCCTATCATAAAAAAAAAAAAAAAGAGAGAGAGAGAGAGACTCTATACAACTAATCTTTAAAGACCTTTGTAATCTGTAACAGTTTATCATATAAAGATGAATAAAACACTGTCTTTGCCTTCACTGGAGTTGCATACAATCAACATAATACAGAGTAGAAAGTGGTAAACTTGCCTGGAGGCAAAGCTAAAGTGTTCTGGGGAGACAGAGATGAAGAGAATAGGTAATAATGTGGAGGTGGGCCCAGGAGGAGTGATAATATTTATACATGTGAGATTTGAGGCATTTCCAACTAAGAATAAAGGCAAAAGGGAAGAAACTAGGAATCATTCTATATAACTTCAGTATAAGGTGAATAGAAGAAAATATAATGAGAAGAGTAAAAAGGCTTCAAACCTGAACATAAGACAAAAGAGACTGTATTATTTTCTAGGCAGTTGAATTTAGTGAAGGTTTTGGGGTAGGTTGGAAGAATGATGAAGGCGATGTTTAGCCTGGGTTAATCTGGGTACCAAGTAAATGAGGTATATAGGAGAGCTGGGAAGATGGAGGTAATTACAAGCAAATTGGAAGCAATTGCCTAAGTTCAGCCCTGGAATAGAAAAAGCCTTAGGTCCAGTTATGAAGACTCTTGGAAGGAGGACTTGTGGCTGCTGCTCATGACAATGGCGTGTGTGCTGTCAGGACAGGGGAATAGCCCTGAGCCTAGACATGGTCTCCTTTCAGTTTACCAGTTCAGCTGCCTTGTCTATGTGGTCTAATATTCCAAAAAAAATTTTTTAATTGCCTATTCTCAACATCGATTGCATGATATGTAGGAGAGAAGCAAGTAACGAGACTTTCAAAGAATATTGCTCTCGGTCACTGATCACATTCTTAGTTCAGTGTTCTTCCCATTAAACTTTGGATGAAAGTTACTCAAGGAGTCTTAGGACCATTGGTTCTGTGGTTTAGAAGCTGTGGTTATAAGGACAAAGATGTTTCAATTTACTAAAGAGTGTGATTATTTTTCAATTTATTCCAGAGAAATTAATTAATACCATACCATACCATGAAAGTTGTTATAAGATTCATTTCACATTTTTTACTAACTGAGTTGAGGAGATGGAGCTGAGAGTCCAGGGAAAGCAAGGTGGTTAGAGTGTGTAGAGTGCCACAGACAAAAGAACTGCATAGGGAGTGAACTCCAGAAATATTCGGCGAATCTCTCTTGAGTGTTACAGAATACTAATCAGAGCATACAAGCGAGGAAACTACCCAGGCTGGGAAAATCACTGCCAAAAATATCCAAGAAGCAGGACCCAGAGCTCACACAGTATCTGATTCTTTTGAGAAAAACAGTATTAAATGGATTCAAAATAAATCAATTAGTGAATTTATAAAGGAATGATTTCATTTTCCCAATACCCTTTAATGAGATAAAGATAATAGTATAAGAACATATGCAAAGTATTGGATTTTCCTAACTTTAAATTTAAGCTCTCCGAAGATTCATGGAGAAAGAAAGAGCATTTTAAAGAGAACTGGAAAGTTGCGAACATTGGAAAAGTTAGATAATGATGAGTGAGTGGGCACCTTGGCTGGGGGATGCACTACAATATCAGAAGAAAACTTCATTTGTTGAGTTCTGATTAGCTCATTGTCAGAGCACCACGGCCAGGGAGGAGAGGTATGCTTTTGGAGAAGCTCGCTAAGAGAGATGGCAAGATAAACATTAGCATCATTATCTTGTACTGATTCCCTAACCCCTTTTTCAGCAAAGCCTTGCTTTTGTTTTTTTGTATTTTGTTTTCAAGAGATGGAAGAATTTTTCAACACATAAAAATTCATAGTGTTGATACTCATAAAGCCTCCCCAAAGAGAAACAGTAGGCCAAATAATCATCGACATAAGAAAACACTATAAATTAATGCAGTAATAGTTCATGGTTGCTAAGGAGTGAACTTAATTTACAACTTGAAACAGGTTTGCTTTCCTTAGAAATTCTGGAAGTCGATCAGGAGCACAGAAATTGATCTACTAAAAGAGAATAAAATTGATTCTTAATATTGGCAGCTACATCAATTTTTATTTAAGTTCTGAAGGAACAGCTCTTGGAAACAACTTTATCAGCCATTAAGGAATTACTTAGTATTTAGTTTCCTAGAAAATTATTCAAAGATAAATATTTATAGCATCATTAGAAGGAAGATTTTTGTTGTGCCAAATATCACATTCATAACCACAGTCTCTATTATGTCAAAGATATAGAAATCAAAAATTAAATGAAATAGAGCTGTCTGTGTTAAAGGCAAGCATTGCATCATATTTTAAAGTGCTGCTTTGTATCAAAATATCACAATGTGAAGTAGTGGAAATCTGAACACATCTGCATATTTCCCATTTGTGACATGGGGTTGGCATTCTCCAAAAGAATATCTGTAGCTGATAGCAGTTTTTATCTGAAGAGATTTGTGCATGTTAGTAATCTACTATCTTCTGTCAGCATAAGAAGAGCATATGGGGCCTATTAACTCACCAAATCTGCCACTGTTCTGCAAATTTTTATTAAGCAAGTGCAGTCCCTAATAGTCACTTATGTTATAGAATGCATGTCAAATGCTATCAATAAGCAAGGGGGGATTATTTTCCCCCAGTGAGAATGCATTTCAAGTGTGTAGGAAGGCTTGACAAAAGAATAAAACACTTTAAGTGATCACTGTATTAATATGAATGTATCCTACTGGGAAGCCAATATGTTTAAGTATTATATGCACTTCAATGTTTGCCACAAATAAGCTCACAGA
This sequence comes from Pteropus vampyrus, assembly GCF_000151845.1. Taxonomy (NCBI): domain Eukaryota; kingdom Metazoa; phylum Chordata; class Mammalia; order Chiroptera; family Pteropodidae; genus Pteropus; species Pteropus vampyrus. The sequence goes on along the minus strand of NW_011888933.1, from coordinate 3,524,555 downwards.
GTGCCATCTTTTTCACAGATCCCCCCTCCCAATACGTTCTTTATTTATGGTTTATCTTCCATACAGTAAGCCTACTTGAAATGAAAAGAAAATGTATATTTTTCCATGTTTTTGAAAAAGGTGCCACTGGTGTCGAGCAGTTCTAATTAGCTCTAAGGCCTAGAACCAGGAGAAGCAGAAACACAGGAAGGCTGGCTGCTGTGTTCCCTGAGCAAGTCTTCTTGAATCAGAGGACGGCCTACGAAACTAACAAACACCCAAACCAGGGTGTCCTCCTTATGAAGCGCCTTGCAGTAATTAAATCAAGTAGTGTCCATCGATCTTGAACTGAATGCCAGGAAGCATGAGCTTAGTATAGAAATACCATTATCTTAATAAATCTAGAGAAATCTTAAGAGGGGCAGGTCTACAGTGCCCTCTAAGTATTTAATAACAGTTAAAATAAAAAAAGTCTATGAATTTCATCTTCAGAAGGACTCAACATATTACTGATATCTCCTCAGTTAACTGTAACATCCTTTTAAGATAACCAAGAGCAAGTAGTACCAGTCCTTGGGTAAAACCGAAGGGTAAGAAAGGGAATATAATAGGCTCTGGAAACTTACAAAAGAAAAAGGGAAAATCTTTTATCAGAACTAGAATAAGAAATTTTGGCTCTTGTTCCGTCAATAGTCTTTTACTTGATGTTCTTGGTACCTCACCATTTTGGAATGAAAGACCTTCCCCACATCTGGCCCACTCATTTTCAATCTCTTGTAAATAAGGTCTTTGTCTGAAATGACACACCTCTCATAGTCATATTGCTACTGTTCCAATTGCTGTGCTATCTAAATATTATGTAGTAAAATGACTAGACTTAAACTCCATCCCCAAGAGATAAGTTTATAGTAGCTCTAAAGTAATGTGAGTTGTAAAGGAAGTTGAGTATTAATTATAACACTTGTCATTTTTTTTAAAGTGTTGATGGTGTGTATAATTTTACCTCATTTTCTCCTTTGCTACTGTTATTTAAATCGCTTTCCAGCTCTAAGCATGTGCATAAAAGATGATTGTTCCCAATTTAACCTTTTAAATAAAATGTATTCTATTAATTAAGTCATTACAGTTCCCTCTCTTTTCTATTATGTTTATTCATTTATCTTCTGTCCTAAAGATAGACATTTGTGTCAGTGAATATTTTGGAGAAAAACCCCTAATTTTTATGCCTATCACACATTTGGATTTTCTACTGTTTCTTGAAATAGTTTATGTTAGTGTTCTAAAGAATTTCAAATTGTCAATTAAAATAATAAATATTCCTAGTAAGAATAATAGACAATATGCAGCCAAAAAGTTAAGAAAGTACCATTTTTAACGAAATATGGCTGGGAAATTTGCAGTTCTTAAATTGGCTTAGATTTAATGGGATAGCTTATGTCCGTTAAAAAAAATAAAACAGACCAAAAAAACCCTACCTTTGTATGAATCCCTTTTTCAGAATAACTGTACCTATAAAACCATATAATCTGAGTACTGTATTTTCTTTACTTTTCTTCTACTACAAGATGAACTACGAACCAGGTAAACTGGGAGGTGAAACCTGCTGTGGGTGTCGCATTATCCAGGAGATAACACTTGAAAGTACCTAGTGCCCTCTCCGAAGCAAAGTATACTCTTAATTGATTTCTCCCTCTAGTCTTCTATAATTCCAGGCAAGTTAAATCATAGAGACCACCACCATCATCAAATTCACAGCCTTTACCACTCACAGTTTCCATTGATCAAAAGTTGTTCTTTATTGAGAAATTTGTAGCTGGCACTGTGCTAAGTGCTTTTGTACATTTTCTTCATTTTGTTGCCACAACTTCCTGTGTAGTATTTTTGTTTCATTTTTCACATGGGGAAACTAAGGTTAAAAAGAGTTTTGTAAACTGCCTGGTAAAGCTAGGATTCATATCACATCTATCTCATTATTAGCTATTGTGTTGTTCTGCTTTTCTCTTTAGTTTCTGATTAAGAATGATGACAATAGCTAATATTTCTTAAGCACTTACTATATGATTTTCTAAGTACTTTTCATAAACTTATAATTTTGATTACAAACCTATGGAGTAAGCAATATTATCCTCATTTCATATATGATGAAACTGAGTCACAGAAAGTTAAAATAAATTGCATATCACTAGTAAATTTCTAAGTCAAGATTTTAACTCAGAGCAATGATTTCTCATCTGTGAAATGGGAATGAATATTTCATTTTAGCTTGAATCCATTAGAACTGTAGATTTCCAAACATGTTAAATAAAATTATAGCTAACTCTTGATATTGGTCATCACAGGAAGATTTCTGTTAATAACATATATTCAAATAAAAAGTATAATAGCTTTCTAATATATAGGTGTTTGTCAAGTATTACTTTATATTAATGATTATTCAAAAAATATAACAACTCTTCTATGACTCATTAATAGTAGAGTGGTTAAGTTCTGAATCCTATCCTCCGTTTAAGAGATATACCTCACTTTGTCTATAAAGTAAGGACAATAGTGAGGATAATATCTATCTTTACACATCATTGTGAGGAGTAAGTGTCAAATTAGATATTAAATGCATTGGACAGAATCTGCATATTACAGCAACTCAGTAAGTATTAGCAACTACTATTATTTTTTATAATTATGATTGTTTTCCAGTATTTTTCTAGTTATACTGTAGATTCCACCGTAAGGTTTTTTTTAGACTTGAGAAGGACAGAATTTGGCCTACAAATGGAGCCTAATAAGTACAAACTGATATCTCCAACTGGAAATACAAAGAAAACTCTAATCAGGTTTTTAGGCCATTAATACCAAGAAAATTAGAAACATGTAGTGCTTTTATCTAGAAAAAAAAAAAAAAAGCTTAGAAAAGGAGAGCTAAGTTGGAATGGAAAGATCTGTGTACAGTAACATGGTCAATGAAATATGACTGGATGTGGTAGGCAAAGAAAGGAGGGCATATTACTCTGGCCCCAATCGAGTGTTAGAGGAAACGGAGGAAGTCCTCGTTAGCAAAATTCCCATTGCCTCGTTTCGGTCCTGCGGCACCACAGCACAAGGTGGATAATGAGCAGCAGTTATTGAATATTGAAGTGATAATCTATGCAGAGATGCTTAAGGGTTAAGAACTTTGTACCTATGTTCATGAGAGATATTGGTTAATATCATTCATATAATGTCTTTGCCTGATACTAGTATCAGGGTAACACCAGCCTCATAGAATGAGTTAGGAAATATTCCTTCCTCTGAATTTTCTGGAAGAATTTCTGTAGAATTGGTATTATTTCTTCCTTAAATGTTTGGTAGAATTGAGCAGCGAAGCCATCTGGTCTAGAGTTTTCTTTGTAGGAAAGTTTTAAGCACAAATATATTAAAAAAAATAAAAAATAAAAAAAAAATTATAGGGCTATTCAAATGATCTATTCCTTCGTGTATAAGCTTTGGTAATTTGTGTCTTTCAAAAAACTAATCCATTTCATCAGAGCTGTGTTAATCTAGAGTTAATTTTTTCCCCACTACTGAAACAAGGTCCTTCTTTACTTTATCCTCTAACCAGTGCCCCTGAATTATGAAGTTTTTCACTCTGCCTTTTGGGAATGGTACCTAGTCCCAGCCATGTGTAAACTTTGGACTGTTCCCTTCCCACTGTTAGGGGGTTCTTTGCCAGGTCTTGGGTAGTTTCCTCATGTGCATGTGATCATCAGAATTCAACTAACTACATGAATGGCTTCTTTGGAGATCTTAGAAAGATTTCTGTACAGCTCTCTCCTCAGTTCTCTGCCCTACAGACTCCATTTGCTTTGGCTTCTCTGGACATCCAGCTGCATGTCCTCAAGCTGGGATATTACTGGGCTCTGCCTACACTCCTCTCCCTGCACCACAGCCTGGAAACTCTCCAGACAATAAACTGGAACAATTGTAGGATTCACCTCACTTGTTTTCCATCTCTCAGGAGTCCCTGTCCTCTTTTTCCTGATGTCTAATCTCTTAAATGCCATTGTTTCAGTTTTTGTCTGTTTAAAATTGGAGGGAGAGGGGGGACATGAATCTGTTCCCTTTTACTCCGTGTTTACCAGATACAGACGTTAAGCCCTTGAATATTGAATGTATATATTGCTATTATACTCAAAGAGCTTTATTATATATTATATATCTCTTGGCCCATGAGTTTAGTTTTTCCTTTTGCAGGCATGGAAACAATAACCCAGTTAAAAAACTGAAGATATTGAAAATGAAATTATATTTATAGAAATCTAATAAATATATATTTCTTCACAATTGTCTTTAAAATATCTGCCAAAAAAAAAAAAGAAAAAAAAAAATCAGATGCCCCAGGTAGGCTGGAGGAAGTTTTTTCTCAAATCTTTGCTGGTAAAAGATTTAACTTATTATGAATCTGTATTAATTTATTGTTCAAAAAATGGCTGATTTACAAGTAAGCAGGCTGATCCTTGCCTTTTTTTATTTCTTCTCAGTGCCAGATGAAAGCAAAGTCCATTCATTGGCTGGACACAAATTGGGTAAGAAATTCTTTGTAATTGACTTTATATTCTTCTTCCTGGAAATCACTGGCTGTGTTTGAGTAGCGGTTGGAACCTATTTCCATCCACTAGTTACTGAAAGGCTTGCTAATTAATACATGAGATGTCTCTGACTTCTCAAAGATGAATTATTGCTTGGCTGTGTGTGTAGTGGCATAATGTATGCTGACTCAAAATGTTTGAGAGGAAAGAATAAAGGTTTCCAAAAAAAATAATTATAAAACCAAAGATCTCAAACCTGTACACCAGCTGAACACTTAGTACAACAACAAAAAAAAAATTGTAAAGAAAACCCAAGAAAGTTTGAAATTCTTTCTCATGATGACTTTCACATTAAAGTAGTTGGACATAGAGTTCCAGAATTTTTTAAAAATTTAATAATTTCTTCCTCCTCAAGAATTGTAGAGTCTTTCTGCCTATAATTGAAGGGGATTGTACCCAAGATAACTGTATTATCTTTCTTTAGACATGAATGAGTTCCCAAGGGGTTCTCTAGGAAGTCCACAAGGATCTCTAAGTGTCTGCTGGATCTTTATCATGTGTGAGATACCTTGAGGTCTAAAATCCAAGCTTTTCCTTCATTGCCAAGTGGCCTGCTTTCTATTCCTTTGACCTTCCTTCATCGTTTATTCACATTAGTTGAAAACACTTAAAGCTACTAGACTAGTAAACACTGCAGTAATCCCTTTCCTCTACGGGTACATTATTTGGAAGGAAAATATCCATTTTACTCTTAGAATTGCCACGCCAAACAACAGAAGGGTCATAATTTGTTGACGTCCCTCTGTTTCTGAAACAAAGAAGTCTTTCCCATCACCAAGCATCTCCTGTGTTTATGTGCCAATTATGTTTTCAGCAGTAAGTGGCCTTGATGCCTCATTACTTCCATCATGTTCCAGGGTAATGTTATGATATAGTTTTTTTCTTTTCTTCTTTCTCAAGATTCTCTAGTGATAACAGCAGGGAAGGGCTGGTTCACAACTCTTAAATTTTTTTTTCTTTTTTGCTTTTCTAATAAAGAGCCTAAGAGGTTAGATCACTGTAAAAGAAAAGATTTCTGTGGGAGTGATAAATTGCCACATGCTGCTTGTTCCCATCAACCACGTCCATTAAATTCTCTACTACTGAAAATATTTTTAGGAGTCTGAGAAGGAAGTTCTCATGACCAAGAAACCCTGAAGATAGCCTATATTATTTTCATGTTAAATGCATGGTACTGCTTGTAGTTAGTTCTCTTACACATCAATACTTGAAGATTAAAGCCTTTTTATGTTTTGGGATAGGCTTCAAGGTGAAAAGACAAAGCAGTTTTTAAGAATGTTTATCAGTTTGGTTTTTGAGAAGAAGCCAATGATAAACTTTCTGACTTTTTTTTAAGAATTCAGATCTTATTCTAATCATATTTAATTTCTAAACCAATTACTGTTAGCCAGTAACTAAAAGTTTTTAAATGAGAACATTGTTACCTTAGTATATTGCTGTAATATTTTAAGTAAATTTGAATGATATGTCTTTGTATATAGTATGATATGAAAAATATTAATAAAGAATTACTCTAAGTAAAAGACAAAAAATAGTCTTCCAAACTTAAAAAAACGTAGGTTAATTGTAGACTGTACATGGCAGCTTTACTTCAGCTGTTGATAGAAATAGTACCAACAGCCTTTATATCACATGAGCCATACTGTTTAAATATATTAGATATTTTAAAGAAGATTTTTGGTTATAATGAACAGTTATCACCATATTGACTCTCCTTATATTTTTAAGTACTTTGATATCCTATCACAGTGTCGAGTTTTTCATTAGCCATCTGTGGAACCATGCAAATGCTGAAAAACAATTAGAAACCTGATAACTTTAGAGCAAATGTGGCAGACGATAAAACACAATGAAGAGAGCCAAAAGTCACCTAAAATTATACACTCTAGAGTTAAATCGAGAGCACTCTGTAAAACATTAGAAAGACAGTTCTGAGAAAATACAAAGCAGCATTGAAGAAAAATGCTACTTATTCTACTAAGATGATAAATTTATATACTTCAAGAAAATACCCTCCCCATGTTTTACATTTATTTCTTTTGGGAAATTCGTCTTGAATTATAATGATCCTCAAGAACTCATCCCTCACATAAAAAGCCACCTGTTATGCATTCTGCATTTGTGCAGAGCAGTTTCTCAGCAGGTTTTAGTAGTGGTGGTGGTGAAAGAGGATCAGGGGTCCTTTTAATTCTGGCAACTTCTTTGAGTTACAAAATCATTTTTAAAAGTCACCTAGTATGTAATTATAGTCTCGATCTGCCATAGTCTGTGACCACTAAGGCAGTTACCAGTTTGAATTGTAATGTATAATGTTCCATGATCATAATTGTCTCACCAATGTCAAAAGAAATCATTCAACTTCTTTTTGTTTTACTCTTTCCTTCCCCAAATCCTTTCTCCACAATATTTAGATTAAAAGGGGGCGGGGGGAGTATATCTTTCACTAAGAAGAAAGATATCTTCCTCTGTCTATTTTTAATTATAGAAATGTGGACAGTTTTCATACTATCCAACATCATCAGGAAGTTAAAATGTATATGTGGACCTAAATCTATCAACCATCCTCCTATTCGAGATGATATTCAACCTTTTAATAAACTCATCTAAGTTAAAATTTCTCCTGAATCAGCTACTTAGTATATAGAGAGCTATTTTTGTGCCAAGTTCCATCTGTTGAGTACCTCCCAAATTTGTGACTGTTTTTGGCACCCTTTCCTTGGCTTAATCTTTAAATGGTTGATTCCTCAGAGCTCAGATCAAATCAAAGGCTCAGGTAAGATAATCTTTCTAACATTTTTGGCCCAAAATGTTAGAAAAGGGTGATTCCCTCACCCCTTCTGGAATCAATCCAGTATTCTTGAGATTCCTCTAACAGCCTACCTCATGGGCTTGCCCTAGCAGTGCATTATATCTTATACCTTGGCGTGGAAGATGGCAGGATGATTCCCCTGTTCATAATTGTGCAGGGCCCTCCTCCACCTAAGAGATGTGTTAATGTGTATGGAATTGTGAGACCTACTCAGAGAAGTTAGGAGCAAAATTTTGTTTCATGTGATTCCTTTAAGAAAAATCACAAATTTCAGAGCGCCTTGAAAAACCAATAGAGTGTTTTTCATTTCTTTCCCTAGCTGTCTCACTAATCGAATTCTGACAAAATTCAAATCCTAGCAATGCAGGGGGAAAAGAACTTCAGCAAAATATATTTTTTGAACAATAAAACCAGTAATACAGATTTATATTAAATATTCTAAGAGAACATTAGAAATCAGAGAAAGTGACATCAAATTTGACTTGCCTTTTATTTAAAAAAATGCTTCATTTTGGCTATACAGACTTATAAACTGCCTGATAAGAAGTCCCTTCTTTCCTTCCTTCCTTCCTTCCTTCATACTGAATTGACACCTAAACCAATAGTTTCATGCTCCTCAGCATTCAGCTAGAAAGGACTTATAAATTTTACTTTTTTACTGTGTCTTCATTTTTTTTTGTTTTGATTTACTGCCTGGAGCTGTTTTAATATATATTGACTGTCTGCAGAGATCTTTGCTGACCCAGCTCTTTACGATGATGCAGTACTGAAGAAAGCCGATGAGTTCTTCTTTATGAGCTCTGACGTATTAATTAGCAAAATGGACTAAAAAGCTTTTCTATTTCTATTTTAATTTCTTATATTCTCAAACACCTGTCTATAGAGCTGTAAAACAGGCAAGTCTGTAAAAGTAACAGTTGGCAGTAAGTCCAGACCTTTTCTGAGACAAGCTTATCAATTAATGAGCAAGTACTCATTGCTAATCTAGGGGGATATCCTCTGCAGCCACTAAGTGTGTTGATATCATAATACATTTACTAATGGAGAAGCTAAAGGTTAGGACATTTAAGAACTTGATCTCTCAGCTGGTATCTAGTGGGGTTAGGATATGAGCCCAGATACTGTATGATAGAGCCCATGCTTTGGGGTACTTTTTTCCCACCAGCATGTACCTAACACTTCATAGTCCCAGAAATTGAGAAGAATATGGGAGTATGACAAAATTCTAGCCGGAAGACATGATACACACGTCCTGATATCCCATAAATCCTTATTTATCTTAGCCAGCCAAACAAGGAACACAATAGGTATAGTTTCTTTGGCACACTACTGTAATTCAGTGAACAGGAGAGGGACATCTGATTATTCATGCCTTTGTTTCCCTGAATGCATGCATGCATGTGTATATGTATATGAATGTGTGGTGTGGGCCAAGTTAAGCGATGCATGAGAGAGAAAATATGCATGTGATGTGCATGCGTTATGTATAAATTATAGTAAATGTGCATGTGATGTATATCTTTATGGTAAAAGTTGAGAGTATAAAATGCAGGTTGCTAACTTGGCAGACTTTACATTCTGTTCTAAATGCATTGTATGTACACTGCAAATCTAGGATGTTCCAATGTGGCAGAAGAAATCTGTATCATTGCAAAAGAATAGAGCTTGGAAATATAAGGTGATTGAATAGTCACTTTAATATAAGAGCAATGAGTTATTAAATGACATTTCATAAATTTTGTTGAATCTTAGTATTCTATACTTTTAAAGAATGCCTAAATTAAAATATGCACTTAAGTTTTAGAGTACCAACCATGGTCATTTTTCATACTTGAGTCTTCTAATTGGATTGCTTTTTTTTTTTAATTTTTGTTGTTGTTGTTGTTGTTATCGAGAGGAAGTAAAACCTTGGAGTTAGTGGGTTAGTGGAGTTAGTTCAAGTCAGTGGACTTGAACTCTGTTTCTTTCTTCATCAATTGGTTAGATAATGCTGCATGATTATCTATTTGGACAAACATCTTACATCAAAGTTGAAAGCTTTTGTCTTTTGTTATGTTGGATAAATATAGGGTTAGACACAAGAAATATATACATTTCATACATGTTCCACCTTTCGTTTACATTTCAACAGGATTCAGGGAGTTATAAAAAATTAGCAATATGTCTAGGAGTCTTCCTGTACAAACTTGGTTCTGAATCAACCCTGGTATTTCCTATGTTGCAAAAGGTTACTGAATACTCTAGTCTCTAAAATTCAATGAACAAAATTGAATTAGAAAAATGTGTCCGTCTTTTTAGAAATAAGATTCTTCACTACTTAAATATGGTGTAGCTGTGTGCATCTCTGAATTTCATGTAAACGGAGACTACATTTTTCTTAGAAATTTCAAAATTAATTATTTCAGTACCACACATGTTTATTAAATGCCCACTCTTTAATAGGTATTGTATTAAGTGCTAGAGATACAAAGTAACATAAGACGTGGTCTCTACTTTTGAAAAAAAATGTTTATAATGTGGTAGAGAAGAAAGACATAGAAATGCCTATCTAAATACTTAATATCTTCATGTTAAAAAGTGCAGTGCAGAAATCTCATAGAAGAAATATTGCTTGATTCTGCTTGAGGTTCAGAAAGGAAGTGATTCCATAGCAGGATCTGAAAGATAAATAAAAGTTTAAGAAATAGAAAAAGTCAATGAGCTAACACATTTCAGGCATATAGAAAGTTATGTGAAAACATGAAACATCATGGTATGTTCAAGAAACTATAAGTAATTCATTGTGTCAGGAAAGCAATGGGAGAATGACAAAATACCAGATTGAGCAAGTAGGCAGAGATTAGATGATGGGCAACTCCTACCAAGTGAAAGAATGGGAATTTTATGCTACCGGCTGAGAAAATCTAAACTGATTAAAGGAGGGGAGTGGTCAGTTTTATGGTCTAGTAAATATCACTCTGGCGGTTGTGGAGACTTGCAAGGACAAAACAAACAAACAAACAAACAGAAAAGCAAGGAGAATAGTTAAGAGACCATTTCAATAGTCCAGAAAAGAGATAATGTAGGCATAAATTTAATGGATTAGCTATGGGAATGGAAAGAAAAGTAAGAAATATTTAGCAAATAATGCTTTTTAAAAAATTAAACTTAGTGTGTGAATGAGGAAGAGAATCCAATTTGATTCTCTGTGTATCCGTCAGATATTCCTACAACCTTACTGTATAATAAAACTAACAGTAAACATTTATTTCTTGATCATGTGTCTTCATGTAAACTGAGATTTGCTGATCTCATAAGTGTTTGAGCTTAGCTCCAACTTACAGTTTAGGTCCAGGTTTTCTGCACGTGTCTCTTATCCTTTCTGGACCAATGGTTTCCTGAGGCAAGTACTATTGATAACAAGAGTGATAAGATGGAAAGAGGGTAAATAGAAAGGAAATACCTAAGCTACTTGTCAGAGCCTTCATGTATTAAGTGACAGGAAGGCTGAGGTAGTATAGGGAATGATAAGCAGGAGTAGAAGGAAGTATGGTAGATGGCATGAGCTGTGGAAGAGTAGGAATTTTATAGGAGGGTAGTGGAACAGTGTACTTGAAAGTGGAAAGGAGGAAATAAGGAGAAGGTTGAGCCCCTTTCCCAACTCTGAGCTGCATGATATGGGTGAGAAGGAACAGCTTCAAATGAGAGGGCTACAGGAGAAGCAGACATCTTAATGGAGAGCTAGAATTTCAATTAAAGCTAAAAGGCAAGAGAATTTTCAGAGAAGAGGTTGAAAGTGAACAGTATTTTGTCACCCATGGAAGGATAGTAGGGACTCAAAAAGGCAAGGTAGAAGAGTCTAGGATGGAGAGAAAGTGAGACTGTGAGTCACATAGGGAGATGGACAGAGTGGTGTAAGGCAACAGCATAGGAAGGAATGGATGACCAAGCGTCTCACATCTTAAGAACTTTGAGGATGCTGGGAGTGATGGACCTGCTTTGTGTAGATTGCTCCACGATTGCTAAGAGAATTAATCCTCACTCTTTAGTGAATGGAGAAAAGGCTTGGGCCAGTGTAGATTCAATGGTGACCTGGATGATTATTTCTTTTAAAGAACTCCTGTCTCTGAAGGATGAGGAGATGAAGAGTTTCAGAAGAAAATGGTTCCAGGCTTACAGAAGGTTTGAGAAGATACCTAATTTTCACTAGGTTTAGAAATTGAGAGCTTGCCATTAGTAATCATTTCACCTGGAGTGAATTTCAGTTGACAAGAGAAGAGGAACAAAATAAAGTGGCTTGAGGAGGAATGGGAGGTAGAAACAAGATTTTTCCAAAAGCTTAATATTAAGAGAAAGAAGAGAGATGTATCTAGAGAAAAAATGTTTCATTGTTCTATGTTGTGTCATTAATGAGAAACACTGTTTGTAGACCTAAAGGAGAGAGATATTTGGGAGAGAATGAAGAAATAGGAAAGAGGAAATCGTTAGAGGGATAGGATTAAAAGTGTAGATTTAAAGCAATTGGCCTTGAAGAGCATGGGCCAAGATTGCAGGTGAAGTGGCAGGGATGCATGTGGCATAGATAGATTTGTAGCTGGAGGGGATGAGAAATTAAGGACATTAATGGTCTTGGTTTTCTTGATGTGAAGTCTGTTCATAATGGCATTATAGGGTTGGCCAAGAAAATAAGAAACACTGTAGATAATAGTAACCCGTGTGGGGTTTTGTTCAAATCATTGAAGCAAAATTGAATGGGAAACTATAAAAAATATATATATTACACCTACATGCACACATGCACACTACGGCTGGGTTACAGATGAGCTGCAGTTTTTCCTGAACTGAATTTGTTTTTATCTCTTGCAGTTATATTTTCATTTCTCTGTTTATGATTATGATTAAGGAATTATAAAATGTTAGAACTAAATAGAACATTATATATCTCTAGTACAATGAACTTATTTTACAGAGTAGATTGAGGTCTAGAGAGGGGAAGTCACCTCCCAACAAGGCTGAACTAAGGCTCAGATTCGTTGACTTCTGTTTCAGCAGTCTCTTGCTTTGTGAATACAAACATCATTACTACTAGGTTTGCCTGATTTAATAGTCTAAATTATTATTAAAACCTCGAAGTTTCCCCAAACCCTGTTGGATATGACAGAGTAATTTTGCAGAGCCCTAGTCATTTTTTTCTTTAAACTTCTCCCATTAAAATCTTTCAGAATTGAATAAGCTTCTAGAAACCAAAAGTTCATATTTTGTTCAAAGTTTATACTACAGACTTTCTAACAAACCGTATTTATTTATAGTTGCTATTAATTAAACTTTTCACTTTTATTATGGTGTTCTGTCTTTTTCCCTAAATATAAATGCATGGGATAAATTATTTTATTCTGTGCTCCAGTGGACATTTGTTGATATGGTATATTTTGCTGCATATTTTTCCCCTCTGCTTTTCTATATTGATATTTACATTACAACATTCTCAGTAACAAAGTTTTTTTTTTATTATCCCCACTCTGTCATTAGTCAGAATTTGACAGTTTATCTTTAAGGTAAAAATTACTGTGCTTAAATATGCATTAACTTAGAAAATTTATAGTTTCTAAAACTTTTTGAATTGTTTGTATAAGTGAAAAATAATTTTATAAAGAGAACATATTTCTATATATATCAAGTTCTTCAAATGTATCCAACTCTCAAACTTCACCATCCATAGAGAATATGTGTCTGGTACATTTGGAAAACAGTGGTTTGGGACTGACAATTTTAATAGTGTTTCTAAATGCCAGAGTGAACATTTCTGGTGAAAAAAATGTTATTAAATGATTACATGATGGTTGATGATACAAAATGAATGTTTGACATCAAAACTTTACTGTAGGCTGGGCTATCTGTACCCAGCTTTGAATTAGCTCTGCAACTGTAGAGGATCCATAGTAGGAGCCACAGAAGACAGCGAGTGACTCAAAAAATGAGACTAAAATGCCTTCATCAGTCAGAATATTATTGTATGAATTTGGATGTACCATGGGTAAAAGCAAGTCACACTCTCGAAAATATAGTAACTATAAGTCTTAACCTGAAGTATGAACATCAGTTCTGTCCTCTTTTCTTTATATTTAGCTTTAGGATGTCTTCAGTAAACTTTTTACAATGAGAATATTTCAATAAAATCACTGATCTCTAACCTACTAGCTTTAAATTGCAGCCCTTATCAAGAATAGACTCAAAAGAGCCAGAACATTTTTTAGTTCCTATCTAATTATTTTAGAAAGGTTTACATTTGACCTAGAATTTAAAATCACTCTTTAAGAAAGATATCTTATATGTAAATTGGTTGTGGAGAAAAAAAAATAGAGACACTCTGATGCCAGTGACCCAGAGAGCTTATAAACTATCTGCTTGTAACACCTTTTATTTCAAACTTCTATAGAAAATCTAGTTGCCAGCATTAACTGAATGGCTGTTTAGCCATTCCAGCAATGAAGTTTTCTCAGCTAAAAATTAGCCAACGCAAAACATTTGAAGGACAAATGAATCCAACCTGGGAAATTTGAAGATGAACTCTCACATAACAGATTTTCAGTCTGTGTTGAATAATACAAAATGTGTTAAAGCCTAAATTTTGTTTTTAATATCTGATAAGGGTATAATATCACCAACTAAAGGTGAAAAATATTTTAGAATACATTTGCTTTGATAATTTCTATATTACATTATGTTAGATGTTATGTGTATATGTGTATATACACATGAGCTTCATAAATGATTAGTGTTTGATGGAGGTGAGTAGCAGGGAAGTATTAAAAGACACGTGTATTTCAAGAAGGGCGTTGCCTACTTAAAAAATTCACTTGTTCCTATGTTTAGGCTCCACCCACAGGGATAAATGTCAATATCTTTAACAAGTCATACCATGCCCTCCATCACCTTGTCATGACCAGCCCTTCCAGCCCTGCCTCTTGCCACAGTCACTCTCCACCCACCCCCATCAGCTTCATCCCACTTTCCCAACTCACACAGCTACTTGCCCCTTGCTCTGGACCATATCTCTTGCTCTTTCATGCTCAGAGCCCCAGCTGAACTCTTTGAAGGCCTATCTCTCTGAGAAGCCTTCCCGGGCTCCCTCAGGCAAGGGTTTCTTCTGGTATCTAGCCTTGTTTAATCTCAGGTATCTCTAGGCTTTGTTTTCATCCTTGTTAACTTCTCTCACCCTTTCTTGCCCAAACCCACACCTCTGCTTCAGAGCCAGTCAGCTCCCAAGATCCCCCTCAGGCTGTTTTTCAATCTCCTTTGATCAGTAGTCATGGCTTCCTTCCACCTTAATAATCCCAAGGCCCATCTTTCTGCAAACAGGCAGGGTAATTTTGTTATCTACTGCATAAAGGGAGAGGAACCAATGATAACTTTTATTAAACACCTACCATGTGTCAGACACTTTTCCAAGTACTACAAATATAAAATGATATAGAATATAGACTCTGCCCCTAAGGTGATCACAGCTTAGTTAGCAGCATTTGGAATGCAAACAGTAAAAATACCATGTGATTATGTATAAATGCAGATACATGGAAAAAGTAGCAGTGGTTACTTTTCCAGAGAAGATTGAGGTTGGAGGTTAAGAGGACTTCTGCTTTATCTATAGTATTCGAATTTTTACATTGAAATTATATGTATATACCTATTAGGTAATGAAAATGTATGGATTTTTATAAGTGAAAACACTTTTAAATATTGTAAAGCTTCACATTCTGAATCTAATAATAGAAATGATGTACAAATGGGAGGATTTAGCATAGAGACCAGCACAGAATATGTATAGAAGAACCAAAGGAAAAGAGATAGTTTCTGAGGAGATGAGAGCATGAATTCCTGAGTCACACTGGAAACCTATTTGGGGCCCAAAAGTATTTCAGGGAGAAGGGAATGGAGAGGGGATTAACCATGAGATACCTCACTTATGGATTGCTGGAAAAAGTGCCAATGAAAAACATATTTAGGAAATTTTAAAAACCCCAGTCAGTTTGTAATACCCTAGATTCAAGAACTTAGTCTTTATAATTTATTCAGTAAGGTACCCACAGCATGCCATGTATAAAAAGGTTCTTGATGCCCAACTGCATCCAACAAAAGCAGAATTATAATAGTACTAATGATGAATATGTAAAAAATAAAGAAAGCTTAAAGCAACCTAGATTACTTCTTGCTAAAATGTAAATTCATTCTCATTCTATTGATAATTAGAAACTACACACCCACACAAAACAACTTACAAATTCCACCCCATCAAAACAGAACAAAGCTGCTCAGAGTTATCTTTTGAACAAAGACCCTTTTATTAACCTATCAGCTAAAAAAATATGCATGCCTTTTTAAACCAGGCAAACTATAACTG
>NW_011888933.1:3497330-3507268 GCF_000151845.1 Pteropus vampyrus | reverse complement strand
GATTCCACAAATTATATACTAAATTTAATATTTTATGTATTTACTATTTGTCCAAACTTTTTCATGCATTTGCCAGTTTTTTCTTACCATTCTTTCCTGTGTCTCAGACCTTCCTTCTGAGGTCTTTGTCCTTTCTGAAGTATGCCCTTCAGACATTCCTTTAATTATGATCTGTTGATTATAGTCCCTGTTGTTTATCAGAAAA
Organism: Pteropus vampyrus; assembly: GCF_000151845.1. Taxonomy (NCBI): domain Eukaryota; kingdom Metazoa; phylum Chordata; class Mammalia; order Chiroptera; family Pteropodidae; genus Pteropus; species Pteropus vampyrus. The sequence goes on along the minus strand of NW_011888933.1, from coordinate 3,507,063 downwards.
TGTATTGTTCTTGACAGCTAGTTTTGCTGAGTATATAGTATTAGGCTGACAAGACATTGAAGATGTTATTCTACTGTCTTCTGGTTTCAACTGCGAAAAGTCAGCCTTTTGGCTATGAAAAGTCAGCCATCAGTCTAATTGGCATATCTTTACCTGATGAGCAGTCTTTTTTCTCTGGATACTTTTACATTCTCTTTGTCTTTGATGTTCACTTTCACTAGAGTCTAGATCTTGGTGTAGATTTCTTTGTATTATCATTCGTGCGTATGATAGATCTCCCATAACTGTATAAAAATATTTTCTACCACTTCTGGGTAATTACATCTGTTAACATGCCTCTTCTCCATTCTGTCTTCTCCTCGTGGAACTCATGCTAGATGTATGTTAGACCTCACTCTTCAGCCATGTCTCTGAAACACTTTTTCATATTTTTATGTCTCCCTGATTCTGTGCTCCATTTCTAATTTCTCCAGACCTATTTTCTAATGCCAATTTGGTGTCTAAATCTTTTTCATGTTTCTACTGACTCTCATTCATGGTGACATTTTTTTATGAATTTGCTACTTTACATTTGAGATGCCACATTAGGTTGGATTTAATGTGTGAGGATCTTGGAAAGCCTGATTTGCATGTGCTTTTCTCCAGAGAAGATTTAGCTTTGCTTCTTTTAGGATACTAGCAGAGTACTGCTCATCTAGGATCACTTTCATATAATTTCTTGGCTGACAGCTTAATTAATTAGGAGAAAATAAATTTGATTTAATACCTGTGAGAAGACAGTACTGTGGTTGAAAATTCTTAAAATGAAATAGTGATTTAAAAAAAAAAAAATTGTTATTTTCTTTATCTAGAGCCAGAGTAGACAGATTTTCTTGGCCTCCCATTGCCAAAGCAAGTGTCTTCAGGGGATGAGGTTTTTGAGCCCACCCTCCAACTAAGGTTGTGGGTCTTTTTGAGGGTCACTGCTGTAACACTAACTTTTGAGTTTTTCTCCCAGATCCTTCAAGATACCACCATCACCCAAGCGCCAAGTTCCTGGTATCAGCAGTTACCTGAAGGGCATCTCAGCCTGCAAGTTCTGTTGCTTAGCATCAGTCCCTCTTGGTTTATTATTTGTTTGTTTTTTGTTTTTCAAAAGGCTTTACTTAAGGATTTCCCTTAATTTCCTATGAGCTAAGCAATTTTTTTTTTTATCATCAGGATTTTGAAAATTAGTACATTACTAAAAGCAGAGATTTGTAGTCCAGTAATTGTTTGTGAGTGAATGAATGAATGAGTGAATGGTTATCCTTTGTAAGTGGCTAAATTCAAGTAAACCATTGGGCCCAATGCAGATTAGAGCACACATTAAGCCACATTTTATATCCCTGGGTCTGGATTACTTTTGATAAAGCAAACTAATTTAAAATATTCCTTATAATTATATGGGAAGCCACATGACTTAGCAACAAAGTGGAGGATGATGTCCAGAATATGCTGAGAAAGCACGAAATGGAAAATTCCCTTTAGTAAAAAACCACATAATAAAAAAGTTTGGGTTATATTTGTAGTGACAAGCTTTGGTTTATTACTCTGTCTAGAGATTCTTATAATGATTCATTATTATAGGAAGAAATAAAATAGGGTTCGCAACGGAGCTTTTATCAGATTATAATGTGCTCTCTCGTAAAGTGGGAAAAAAGAGACATATCTGGCTATTTGTTGTCGCTGCCTATGTGAGCCTTGGATCAGACACTAATTAGAATTCTTTCTGAACCTCTGGAATGCCCTTCAGACCAAATTCCGAGTCATGACCACACCCGAAGGATAGTGCGTGAGAAGACTCTTTGATAGGTCCTTTAGGTACTGAAACAAATCAAAACCAGTCCTGTTCATTCTCACGAAAGCCTCCTCCCATATGTTCTCTTTTTTGCACTGACTACTCTAGTTTTTATCTTTCTGAAGACCAGAAAATCTGATACTTTACAGAATTTTTATGTAACTTACCAGTTATATAAGACTCATGTTACCATAGAGTAGGTGACGAGATTGGCCAAAGGTATGACTTGAGAATTCGAATGAAGTTTCAGCTCATTGTCATATTGCTGAAGAGCTATCTTTGCTATTAAAGGCTACAAGACTTAAGAAAACCTTATTAGTTCTCTGGGATGAAAATTTTACTAGTTTGGTTAGCTTTATTAAAACAGATGATTTGCTAGTTGCCTACTGTGGCTGAAGAAATTAGTAAACTTTTATTTTTCTTCTTTGTCCATTTTCTTTTTTCTTCTTTTTCTTTTTTTTCTTCTTTCTTCTTTTACTTTGTCCATTTTCATCCTTTGTTTCTATGAATTAGAAATTCTGGGCATGGCAGCCAGGGCTGGCATTGTACACACAATACCCTTGGCTTCAAAGAGGTCATGAATTTGGATCATTTCCCAGATTATACATCTGCCCCTCTAGCTTGTATTTCAGAGCATATGGCTGTGGCAGAGAGGGCAGATTAAAAATTGTCTCCGCAATATTTTTAAAGTGTGAGAGAGAGGAAACTCCTTTTCATATGGTCATGAAGTCGTTACTTGAGTATTAAAAGGGTATGGGCAAAACTGTTTTCTTATAAATTGTCTTCAGTTAGTTAAAATGCATCCAATGCATTGCTGTCATAGAAGCTATACTAGTACTACATAACAGGAATGCACAACATGAAAAATCCTGACCTCTGTTGTTAAAGAACTCAGCTGTCATTTGAAATGACTACAATAACACCCGCAAGGAGGGGCATTTTGAAGTGGTCCATTTATTGCTTTATATTGTATTGATTTCTCAAGTGCCAACATATAATTTCCCTTAAAAAATGTATTTCTATATGTATATACTTATTGACGTGATTAATTCATTTTGGATACTATCAGCTATCAGGTCTTCTTTTAAAATTATAAAAATTTAAGATTCTGGAAACTCGGTATAGAATGCTACCAAAGGGCAGCACAGGGCTAGGTTGAGTCCCAAGGCTACTGTCTAGCTGCTGAGAAGGTAATGCTTTATGGACATGGAGAAATATCAAGAGTAAGAACAGATGAAGGAAAACAGATGAATATTAGAGGAGAAGATATATCCTTCCTTTTCCTAAACTAATCTGTCACTTGTAGTCTGAATCCATCCCCAACTATTTCTTCTAAGGCCTTCTTCAATCAGTGAATAGCTCTTTCTCTTCTATCTTCATATTATTCCTCATCATTGGCTCCTTCCTTTAATCCAAGGAAGAATAATCAAGATGAACAAGAAATGGTGAGGTGGGAATTTGTAGAAGCAAGGAGTAAGAGAAGGAAAGGAGATCTAAAAAGCTCTGGATAGTAGTAAGTGCTGACAGGCACTGTGTCCTAGAAGCTTTGTTTTCCTTGCTAAGCAGTCTCACGTTATCATTGAAATAGACAGAGTGACCATCTTAAAAGGAAAATCAGACCATGCCTTTCCCTCCTTCAAAGCCTTCAATGTAGAACTACTAGGTAACCACATGCAAAAAGAAAAGAGAAAAAGAACCTCTACCTATACCTTATATCATATGAAAAAATAATTCTGAATGGTTTATAGATCTAAACATAAGAGCTAATGTTATAAAACTAGAAAAAAAAATAGAAATTTTGGGAATAGTGGATTAAGGAGAACAACTTTTTAGGATACAAAATCCATGAAGTATAAAAGAAAAACATTAACAAATTAGACTTTATCAAAATGAGAAATGTTTTCTCTTCAAAAGATACTCTTAAGAAATGAGAGGGCAAGCCACAATGGGAAAATGTTTAAAAAACATATATCCAGAAATGGATCTGTATGCAGAATATATACAATTTCTGAACCCCAGAGAACACTAGTGTTTGAGGACAAGCAAGGGACCAGCTAAGACTGCTTTTTTAATAAGCAGTAATGGGAGGTTGAAGAAGATTGTTAGAATAGGATGGAATTGTTGTAAAAGATATTTCAAAGGTAGGATGTATAGGACTTGACAATTTCTTATATTTGGGAACAAGAGATGGGGGGACCCAAGGCTGACCCGAGACTTTTATGCTGAAAGATCAGCAGAGAGGTGGTTCCTTTAATAGAGAAAAGGGACTATGAAGAAAAGCCAGCTTATGAGGAGAGGCATTTGAGTCTGGAACTCAAGACCAGGTCAAGGTAGCAACATAGATTTAGAGGTTATTTAGAGACCTGATAGTTAAATTTTGGATTTGTCCACAAGATTGCACAGATTAAATTAAGTAATAATTCTTTAAAAGAGTTAACAGCTATTAATTCATTTGGTTACCTAGAAGCCTAAAATGAAGGCCAAGGCAGTTACTGGAGTTAATGATCAATCTCATTTTTGCTATTATCATGTTCAATGGCTTGAAATGACTAAGATTTTTCTCTAAAAATTAACAGCTGTGTGGAAATACAAAATTTCTAGCAGTTACAAATTTGATACCAAGTGAAATTAATTTTTATATTTATATTCATAAAGTATCTTAAACACACAAATGAGATTTTTGTTCACATTTTTCAATATTAGTGGGATGTGAGTGTACAGAAGTCATTATGCAATGAAGTTGGCACTGATTTTTGCCAATATAGTCATGTGTTTTCTTTTAAGATGTAATTATATGCTTGTTTATTATATTAGTTGTCTGTTTTGATCTACTGACAAAAGTCAGCTTATATACATATTTCCACTTAGTAAAAATAAATGTGAATAAATGATATGTTCTTCATAACTTAGTTAGTGATATAAATATACTGTTTTCTCTTTTTTTCCAGTTTTTATCTTCAGAGATTAATGGAAAAATTTTATTATTTGAAAAATACTTTTTTACACACTGATAAAAGGTGTAAGTTTGCAAAAAGTGACTTCTTTGTATGTATTGTAAGTTGGTAATTCATATTACAGACATATAAAATTATACATTTTAATTCGCATATTCTTTATGCCGTGTTTGCTGCTATCAGTGCTGAAGTTTTTACAAAAACTGCTCTAAGCTTTGCTATCCTCAGAATAAGCAGGAAAAAAATCATATCAACATTGAAACTGGATAGAGACAACACCAATGGCTCATTCCAAGATGAATTAACATTTCATTGTTTTTAAGCTTAGAAAAAGAAAAACTCCCCAAAAAAAGCATAAAATGCCTATTTACACATGGCCTTTGGGGAAGAATGGGGTGGTACACAGAATAGATGCACTTTCAAGGATGAACATCTGATCATCAATCTCTAAATGTTAGTAACAATCTGAAATATTTACTTCTGAAATTAATGTGAAGGGCTCTGCAGCTTTTTTTTCTTCATTGAGTTTTGACATGCCTCTATAATTATGACATTGTTTTTCTACCTACAAAAGGGACAATTTCCGTTATGTGTGGTTTAGGGTGGAATCTCAGGTGCTTTTTAATATGCCACTTTCAATATTGCTGCTGACATATTGAGACTTCACTGAAGAGACATTCAGTGCAATGCAGTTATGTAGATGCCACTTTTCATTGTTTTACTATCAAAAAGGAGAAAAAAAATCTCTTCTAGGGAAACGTTGGTAACGAGAGATATTTTTATTTTTTAAACTAACATTCAGTACTCTTTTTAACTCTTGGTACTTACTAATTACATTAGGTGGAAGTCACATGCTAGGATAGAAAATTAAGAGATATTCAAATCTTTGGATTTTCCAGAAGTGAATGTTACCAGATGTGAATTTATTAAATTAAACAAGCTGTCAGCTAGAGCTTAGAAATCCTCTGTTCATATAGATTTTATTATCTTGGGACTTTGCCGGTGATATAAACCGTAAATCTTGAGAGAAGGGTTTTGATTTTTACTAAAAGTAACTTGCACATCCTATAAGACATCAATCAGAAGACTCATTAGGTGTATCATACTAAAAAATTAAAATGTTTCTTATACTGCGATTATACCATTCTATCCTCGAAACTATACGACTTCTTATCTGAATATGCTTTGCCTTTTAGACTTTCATTTCAAGGAAGGAAAAGTAATTTTTGATTAAATGTCTATTGATTTACTGTCTCCCAGGCCCACCAAATGGACTTTACTCAAGACTAAAATGCAGTCACTTCTAGAACAAATTTTGGCAGCTGAAATGAAATTTGGCAAGAGTTTAACTAGACATAGAAAATTCACTGTTTTTAGAACAAGAAGTAAAGTGAACACTATTTTATCTCATTCAGGATGCAGTGGTATTTTAAGGAGGGATAATAATGAAATGGCAACCCACTATAATAAATACATGAAAATGAATCTAATTTTGTAGTTTATAACTCCATGCAACATTGTAGATCAAAAATACCATTATTGGAGTCTTTATCTGCATCATAAGCAACTTGTTGCTTAGTAATTTCTCTGCAGGCACAAGTGCTAACATCTAGTACTGAGGGTTAATACACGGCGAGTACTTCGCATAGCATCTACAACACAGTAGTGTTCAATAAATAATAGTAATTACTATAGTTTTGTTGCTATTTTCTATCCTGTTCTGTATTTCTCTTCACTTTTGTCCCTCTAATTTCAAGAAGCATGATTTTGGCTTACCTAGATTTTGAGTTCCTGCTTCTATTTCTTTGGCAATAAATGGATTCTTTTTAATACCCTGCCCTGTTTCACTGTTATTGAGGAAAGAGGAAGAGATGGGCAATGGTGGTGGTCTCCTTGCAGACTTACCTTGCACCTGTGGTTTTAGAATATCTGCAGTTAGTTTTGTTTGTTTGTTTTTTGTTTTTTACTAAAGGCTAAGATAATTGAACTCATTTTGAAATTTTACTAACGCATACCTTGGATTTTCAAAGGTGATTATTCTAAGTTCTCTTTTTTGTATTTTTTCTTTTATAGTTCCAATAATATTTCTCCATTTTAAACAACAGTGATAACAGAATTCCTTTAACATTTATACACTCATGCAAATTGTGACACTAAGTAGCAATTCTTGACTTTTTGCTGTGTCCTGATATCGCAGTAGATAGCGTGAGGATCCAAGAAAAGTAAAAGCCATGGAAAACATAAGTTTTCAACAAAGGTAAAACTTATACATATGAAACAACTAAGAACAAGTGATTTATAAATACTAAACTCTGAAACAGAAAGTGCCAGATTGTGTGACGCAGACAATAGGGTACTGGGGGCTTAGAGATGGGCAAGATCAGCCTGGGCTGTATTCATCACGAAAGGATTTGGTCTGAGCTCTGAAGGATTGGTTGGATTTGGATCACTATAGAAGAGAGGGGAAGGCATTCCAGGCAGCAGGGAGAGCAAAAGCAAGCTTGGAAGCTGAAATGTCATGCAAATGTCATAATATGCCCTAATTTTAATGATTCTGCAGTCCTATGAGGTGACTTTGATCTCGTTGTAATTTATATCAGCAGCAAAAGATTCCAGTTTAGTAGCTTGCTTTATTCAGAGAGAAGAAAGATTGAAGAGTGAATGCTGAATAAACACATTTAACAATAATAGTAAATAAAAATATAAAAAAGCTGAAATTTTAGTTTCTAGCTATTCTAAGCATGTTCTTTAGTTCAGGGCTTAGTTTTAAGAAGACAGAATTCTTAGGGCATTATAAAGAAACTCAAACATTCAAGATAACTTATCTAATCTCTAAAGTAGAGGAAGGATGTTTTTCTTAATACTGTAATAAAAGAGGCTGCCGCCATATTTTATATGGCACCAACTCTGTTGGTTATTAATCAGACTCTTTTAAGGCTAAACGGCAGACTTGCTCTCATCCCAGGGCCTTTAGTGAGTGAGCCCTAGTGAACATAACCATCATTCAACTCCTCGTCTTCTCCAGTGAGAAAGAATGCTGACACCGAAATGTTTTAGAGTCAACTGCAAGAACTCATTAATACTGTGCCAAAGTAGGAACTGCTGATCATCAGGGATTTGCTCACAAAGTAAATTAGAGGTTGTGCATCACCATGTCTTGTGACAAACATGCATTAGTAAAAGTAAATAAGCATGAAGACAGACCGATTAAGTTGATTCTTGAAAACACTTTATTCCAATATATTAGAGAAAAATGAGCATCAACTTGCAAATCTAATTGACTCTAACACTGAACAAAAGAATTATTAGAGGTTTGTGGTAAAAGATCCTGGCAGAAGCCAGTATTGATTCAAATTACTGGTCAGCATTCTTAAGATGCTGTACTTTTCTGGGTATTAAAAATCCACTTGGAAAATAAGAGAAAGAAAATTGAGTTTCAAGTACATAGAAACATTTGATTTGAAATGAAGTGGAAAAAACCTTTTGCTCTAATGTCACTAGTGTTATGAAGCAGTAATTTGCGGATAAAAAGTAAAAATATAGGTCTGCAAGTAGTATTTTAAAGAGATATATGGCCAGTCCAAAATAATTTTTTTTAAAAAAAGTATAATTTTGAGGAGAATAGCAGAGGTTTGGCAAAAGACAAGACCTCTTCACTCTTTGGGAAAAATTTTGAAGTGAGCGAAGATTTTTATGTGACCCTGACTGGAACAGATGTGGAAGCAGAACAAGAAATCACATCATTTTATCAACCTCATTAATGAGATAAGAAACCATCTTAGAAATTACTTCATTTGTGAGCTAGAATTTCTCAAAAGGAAGAAAATGTAATCTTCTTGTGTAAAAGATACACTCAAGTATGATTTTCCAAGTAAGTGGTTCACCCTATTAATGAAATTAGTATAAATAATCCAGTTTCAGAAAACCTGTGAGGTTGGAAGAGTAGATATTATTTCATTTTATAGAAGAGGAAACAGATGTTGACACACATAGACACGGTCTAGATTTGAAACTGAGTCACTTTAAACTTTTTAAATACCTAAATCACTCAAAACTCTTAGAATTTTGCATTTGACTTCAGATAAGTAGGATAGATGAATTCCTAGTTAAATAGAAACTTATTATAATTTTCTAATTCATCAAAGTCAAGTTCTCAATAATTGGAGGTCTCTTGAGTGTTTTTAAATACACTCCTTTAGATTTTTGTACTGAAAACTTTTCAGTACTTAACCCTATGGAAATAATGACACACTTATAACTAAATAGACTGCTTTCAAATTGTTTTTCCATTTCAATTTTTTTTCATTAGTAGTATAATTCAAACATAAAGGAAGCAAGGAAAATTAGTGGCGTAATGCTTCATGAGTAAGGAGAGGGAAAGCAAATGTTGGCACCTTGCTAGAATTTCCAAGAACTTTTATGTTCAGGAATTTATATTTAGGAATTTCATTGATTTTTTTTTTTTTTTCATTTTTCCCAGGGGCAATTGAGCTCCTGGGCCACTGATTCTCAATAACCAAACTCATACCTGACAAACAAAAATGCATTACTCTATGACAAGGTATAATTAGTAATTTCCCTCTGAACTGGAATAGTCATTTTAGCTGTCAGAAATATCTTTTTCTTAGTAAGAAAATTTACTTGCAAAAACAAATTAAGATGTGAAGGATACATACCGAGCTGAGCAAGCAAGGAGAACTGGATTACCTGAAAGGAAATTGTATGCTTCTCCACTATTGGAATATACCACAGACTAAATGTTTTCTAGGGAATCCTCCTGACACTTTCACCAATCTCCTAGTTCACAAATATGAGTCTAATATGTAATTTTCTCCCTGAAATAGAGCAGATAATAATTGATGATTTTATGAGACATCTTCAGACCCTTCAGACAATAATATTCTGAGTATAGGACTAAATTAATTCATAATACTAATTGTGTCAGTTAGAGATGCTCTAG